>NC_064926.1:313833038-314175538 GCF_023897955.1 Schistocerca gregaria | reverse complement strand
CCCATCCTCTCCCACCCCTGCCTGCTGCCGTGCCTGTATTCCCACGTCCCACCCGGTCTCCATCTCTCCACCCTCCTTACACTCTCCCAAGGTGGCTTCCGGCAGCTCCCCCTCCCTGATGATGCCCTCCTCCCATCCATATACCCCTCCTACCAACTTTGATCCTCTCTTCCTCTTCCTCTGTCTGTTCCTTTGGGCACGCTCCCTACCTCCTCCCTTTCTCCCCACTGCTCCCCCAGGCTTCCCCTCTCCTGTGCCTCTATCCCTCCTCCCATCTCCTCAGCCATTGGCATTTTTGTTCTCCCCTCCCCACCCTCTCTCCCCCTCACCTTTCCTCCCCTCTTGGCAGGTTCCCGGACTCGCACACGCTATGTGGACTTTCGCGTGCCGTAGGTCATCGCCATCTGCGTCTCGTGTATGTGACGTTTTGTGCTTTTAGTGTCTGCCTTCACGCTTCTACGTTCACTTGTGCCGAAGGATTCATCAGTGTTCGGTGCGCCGTGTCAACGTGTTTTCAGTGTCGTTATCGTCGAATGTGAATGACTCCATGTTTTTTTTTCTGTATCTGTGACCACTATTTTTTGCCCATCACTATGTTCATTCTGTTTCTCCAATGTGCGTTCTGTTATTGTCAACACTATGGCTGAAGAGCGGCGTAGCATGCCGCTGACAGCCTACCTGATTGTTTAGGTATTAAAATAACAATAAAGGAAAAAAACTAGTGTCAAACACTCGCTTAAAGATGGCTGTAATGTTGTCAGCCGAAATATCGTGGAAAGAAGTCGACGAGATCAGGCTGCAATCCCGAAATCTTGCGGATTATAATTATTGTTTTATTTTTAAACACATACTAAAAATACTACAAACTGTCCTCGTAGCAACATTATCTTACGCTGTTTCATTTAATTCTCGAACTTTTTAGGTTTTTGTTTCTTTGCAAAATCATCTCTCCTGTCTCTTTTCAACATTCAACAACAGTCGCTCACCACACTCTCATTTCATCTCCCACGGTATCTTATTTACTTGAGGGAACTCATTTTCCTGTTTATGCTATTTTAATATTGAAATAGTCACTTTATTTCATATTTTGCCTATTAGCCAATTTCGTTTCCCTGGACATTTTCATGCTATTTCTATTACTTATACCACAGCAAAAATTGTAATCACATAGTATCTTATATTCTACACATCTGTGTGGAGGTACCAACATCTGATGGCGTCCTTAACAACAGTTTCCTATGACCGTAGTAATCACAGGCACAATCTGCATATATATCATGTCTCAGAAGTGTAGTACATATGTGGAAAAAGATCAGTGGCTAATGTCACTGTATCAACTAAAAAACATTAAAGTACGTTACTTTAACTTTAAATAAAACTACCCTCAAGAAATTAATAGCGGCTATGGGTCCATTTATACAAAGTCTACCTTTTTCCATCTTATTAATGTAGCTAATGCGTAAGTATAGGAAGTGAACTTTTACACTCACGTAACACATTACTTCCTGAAATTTTCCATTGTGGTTCTGACATTGTTCGTGTAATCTGGCTGTTTTTACTCCCTACAAATTTTTGTAGTTTCTAACCTGAAGGCTCTTAGTGAATCTCTTTATCTGACATTCATTGCATTATCAACTTTTCATCTGTCATCAGTTTGTAAATGCGAGCACCAACAAAAATTACTCAATTCAATTTTTCTTTTCTGATGAGTGGAAATTTCACATAAATCTACTTAAAGCAGAAACCATCTATTGGAAGAGACCTTACAACTTCCTTCACTCAGCCGTATTTGGGATGCACGAGGGTCATTCATTAATTAAATAGACAAATTGTTCTTGAGAAAAAAAGTTTATTTTGCTAAACAATACTTTTTCTACTTTTGAACATAAGCCCTTGAACATTTATGCACTTGTTCCAAAAGGCTACAAGCTTTTTATTCCAGCTGCAAATAACTCTTTATCTTGATGTTTGAACGAATTTCCCATAAACTTTTTCATGTCCTCGGGTGGTCCTGGAACTTCTTCCCAGATAATGGCTCCTACAGCGCACCAAACAAATGGAATTCACTAGGTGCTCAATCAGGGCTCTAAGGGGGAGGAGTCAGTACTTCCCAGCCCATTTTGTCGACGGTTTCACGGGTTAGTTGAGCAATATAAGGACGTGCGTTGTCTTGCTCACACATCTCCTCCGAGATCCACTAGGTCTCTCTCTCATGGCTGGCTTCACTTTGTTTAAAAGCAAATCCGAGTAGTATTTGGTGTTCATTGTACGCTGCTCTTCGAGATAATCACAAAAAACTGGACCTTCAGCATCCCAAAACACTGTCAACATGACATTTCCCTCTGATTCTTGGGTTCTGAATTTTTTCTCGACAGGTGAGTTAGTATGCCTCCACTCCATGCTTTGTCTTTTTGATTCTGGATCATAACAGTGAACACAAGTTTCATCACAAGTTAAAATGTTGTTGAGAAAGTGCTCATCTTCTGTTTCATAACGTTCGTTAGCTCTGTGCACACTCTCAACCTTGTTTCCTTGTGTAGCAGCGTCTACTCCTTTGGGACCGGTCATGCACATGTTTTGCGGTACTTCAGCTTTTTGCATAAATGTTATGAATTGTGGCAGTACTAACTTGAATCTTATCAACTATCATTTCCACAGTCATACTACGATCGGCACGAATATGTCATCAATTCGATTTTCAAGTGAGGGAGTTGAAACAGCAACTGGTCGGCCAGAACGACGTTCGTCAGTCAACGACTCGCGACCGTTTTTGAACTGCTCCCACTAGTAAAAGTTTGCACGAATTAGACGACCTTCACTATAAACTTTAGACATTCTGCGGTACATATTCACTGGCTTCTCGCCTTCAGCAAATAGAAAGCGAATAACAGAACGTTGTTCAACTAATGTGGACGTTTCAAGCGGACTCGTCATTTTGAAATATATTTTTGAGATTATAAACAAAACAATGTATATACATCAGCTGATCAGAGCTCATCCCAGTGAAGCCAAATTAAAGCCATGAAAGTACCAAACTTTCCCTATTAAGAGTTTTTTCTCCAGGCCAATTTGTCTCTTTAACTACTGAATGACCCTCGTAGTTGTGGAAGTCTTGCGATCTACAAGAGTTTGGAGTAAATCGTGTATCACGCGATGGTCCACCACAACCTACAAGAGTTTCATACAATGTGGTTTGTGCCCCAGGCACAAAATGTGTCCGATTTCACCAAATCTTTATATTCCAATGCTTTTGCTTTCTCGGCTACGCAACTTGTGCCGTGCGCTGCTCGCGTTCATGCCGTTTATTGCTTGACAGCTTGTGTTGCGGTGTCGCTGTCTCGTTTCTTTCTCGATTTACTGGCGTCACTAAGCTGCTGGTTTGCTTGCCCGTGAGTGGCAGCATCAGCGCTTATCGATAAGTGCAGTGTCATACTATCTCCGGAGCGACCGCTAGTATTTCCGGCTCGTGGAGTTGAGTCGAGACGCAGCAGCAGTGAGGTAGGGACAGCCAGTACTCTCCGACCGCTGGCGACACACATGCGCTGTCCGACGGAAGGAGACTGGAGTGGGAAGGACCGTTGGTTGGTCGTTCAGTCTGTCGTCTCATCGGGCGACGCGTATGTTGGTCATCTTGCCGGACGTGGGTCGGTTTCTACCTTGTGCAGAGATGTCGGGTCGCCAATGGGCAAGAGTTACCTTTGCACGGTTGGGTCCGAGCCAGTGTGCTCAGGTCGCTGTGTCTTCGAGTTCCGAACGGACATGGAGTTGAGTCGGAATGGAGCTGCAGTGAGGTCCGGACAGCCAAGACTCGCCCGACTGCTGCTGACACACATGACTTGAGTGGGGACAAAATTGGTTGGTCGTTCGGTTGGTCGTCTCACCGGGAGATGTGTATCGGTCCTCGACCGCTTTGGGTTCTCTGTGTGTGTCGACTTATCATTCGTCCTGGTTGTGCCACAGTGATTGCTTTTACGATTGTTCGAGTTCTTGTGGAAGGGTTTTCGTGGATCTGTGTGTAGCTTGTGTAATTTCCACTGAGCAGTTATGTTAATGCTGTCTGCGTACTGGAGTAGGTAGTCGGTCGGTTTGGACAGAGTAGCGAGGAAGTCTCCGCGGCGAGGGCTTTAGCGTAGTGTTCCGCTGTGTGTTTTTTCCTCCCCGTGTTGATGCTGTCCGTACCGCGTGTAGTTTGACAGCCTTTTGGTTTTGCTTATATTTTTGAGTGTTAATTGTGTCTTAGCTGTTTTTAGACCCAATTTTGAAGACGTAGTGCTGCTGGTATTTTCGTCCTCGACTGATATTTTACGTTGTCTTGCCGTTGGTCGGCGCAGTGGAATTGATTTGGTTGTTGGTCGGGTTGCTGTCTGATTACTTAGTCTTATTCTTGGCTACCTATCTCACCTAATCTTACGTTGGTATTTCCTCCTCAGGCAGACCCTTGGAACACTTCTCAGCGCCATTGTTCTGTAGTTTTTAGATTGTGATTTTTGTCTCAAGTACGGTGCGAGGACTTCAGCCGCCTATTCATTTAGTTTGTTTTAATTTTAAAATAAGGCCTTTAGCAGTCTTAAATTAAAACTTTGAAGAGTCTTGCTTAAACATTTTTTTAAAAAATTGCGTATTGGAAATCGTTATTGTTATCCAGGTCATAAACCTTGAGTTTTCTGTGTTCGGTATGTGGCCTTCAGCCGAACTCTATGTGAAACATTTTATGATAAGGCCTTCAGCTGTAAAATTGAAAAATCACTTGTTCAAAACTTCGAAAATAAAGTGTCTTCGATTTTGCAGCTCGGTATCCTGATAAAACCGAAAATTGAAAATCTTTAATCCGTTATGGAAAATGTGATATCGCACATCGATACCACCAATGGGCTTCACAGTTGGCAATGAAACAGCAAGTTTCCATCACATGCCAATAGCGGGCGCATGGGATCTGACGGACCCATTTATGTGTGCCCACTGAGCCACGCCTCCAGTGGCTCGTTGCTCCGTACCGTGAACACCCTGTGTCACTGCGATACAGTATGGCGGGCAGCAACCATTCAGACTAGTTGCACTTGGAGCCTCTTTGTTACGACTCCATAATATGTGCTTAGTACAAGACTCTTCCATGTTGACGCTGAGAGCTGGACTCTATTTCCTGCTACCGTATTTATAATGAGAATATTTATAATATGCATGGAGAAATATAAGTTAAGTGAATCTTCTGTTTAATATGTTAACTTGTTCAGTAATCATTTCTGCTCCAGTCCAGCTTTCCTATGATGGCAGTTGCCATGCCCCTCTGTAGTCCACCTCTCCTTTATCACTGTTCACAGAACAAAACTCTGAACGAGATAGAATAAAATTAACTACAGTTTTGAACTCAACATAAAAATGTGAGTTGAGAACACGTTTATTTTCACTCATTTCATATCATACAGACTGATGAAATTGATGTACAGAGTTGTTAAACGGAGAAAAGGATTACACTTATTCTTCCCAAATCGTGCTTTACATATAGATACATCTTGGTATCAATACCCTGACAGGCACTTACGTCACTGAATTTCGTGTTAGGTAATATTATACAAATTTATAGTGTTCACTGTGCATCATACTATAGAGGGACATATCAAATGTAATGTGCGCACCCTTGTGTCGTAAATAAATAGCTAGTTTACAAAAGGATGCACACAATTGTTAACGCGGACGTATTGTCGGCAGAAACAGCGTTTTCCCGCCGTGTGGGAGAGGGACCCTTTGCCGTGACTCGGCTGGTGGATGTGAGCAGTCACCAATCATCAGTTATCAAGGCGATGTCGTTTGCCTGGCGCTGGCGGCCGTAGCTGGGTGCAAAGCCATTTCAATTCTAGTCGCAGGCGCTCGCAGTTCATCGGCGCTGAATGCCTGGTTGTCCCTGGCTGTCGTATTGCCTTCAGAAGTCGATTTGCTTCCTGGGGAAGAGAATTAATACATTAAAAATTGAGCTGATGAAGTGGTAGCAGCGTCGCAGAACTACTGTTTTAGGGTAGAAATAAAGTGTGCTATATCTGTCTGTGAATTCTGAGAACTTTGTTTCTCAGGTGCAGACTTGGTAGCAACTAGGCGGTGGCTCAAACATGTGACAGAAACAATCTGTATGAAACATGCACAGGCAGCTCTAGCAGATGTACGGTAACAGATGCACACAGAAGAGAAATTTCTGGGTTAGCCACATACTTAGCGCTCTTGGTGAAACGTGTCAATGGTATCAAGTACTTTTTCAAATAGCGTGACTGGTCATGTAACAATGACAAGAAATTATGTAGCAGTTGTCCTTTAGTGTTACCCATCAATGCCTGATTAGTGCGTACAACTTAATTTCCACCTTTACGAAGTGCGATAAAAGGACGCCTTATTATTTATGAAACAATTGATGAACAAATCACAAACCAAAAAGGAACTGTTTTATGTAACGATTAACGGCAGTGTTTTCCATGCAGTTTAAGAAATACAACTGTTTGTTGTCATTCAGTAAAAAACTAATCAAGGAATTTCTAAAATATGATTGAGTTTAGATGTTTCTCTGATAGTTAAGAGAAAGATTTGGTTTTCAGGTCAGCTAAAGTGTTTGGTGGGGAAGGGACGTACGCACAGTCTTTAATGGAACTCCACAGAAAGAACAACATTGGTGTAAAGTTTGGGGAGCGAGGTGGCCATCCGAATGGCCCCTCACGACCAATCTACCATACTGGAAGGCAGTTATCGAAGAAACCTCGAACTTCCACGAGGAAATGAGATGGTGTCTGCTTGGAGGTTCTGTAGCGTATTTGGGGAGACATTTATGCCGAACAGTTTTTGCGAAGTTAGTTTCAGAAACCAAAACATACAGCGAGCACGCTCGGCACCAGTGCAAATAGCCACTGTAACAGTGTGCTACACTGGCGCTCCTGGTGGCAGAGTGAGGTACTGATGCACTATGCGAATCAAACTTAGGTTGTTTGCTACAAAACGACGCATATACAGATTCTGTAAGTTACCTCAATAAATGTGTATATCATTCTAAACTTGTAAAGTCCTTTTTGGATCACCCTATATTTTTGGTACTCGAGGGAACACTTCGTATGTATTTTCAGTTACAAATTAAAGATAGCCGTTTTTTTTGCCGGGTGCGATTGAGGAGACTATTATACCATCGTATGCAATATGGAAGAGAAGTATAACGCACAGATGGCCTTATGTTGACGTTCACAGAAATAGGTGTGTGGGAATGGTATCACTGTTTGACAAGGGCCTGACAGGATAAGTAGCTGGTCGAGTGAGAAACAAGGTGCGTTATCTAACCAACAATAGGGTGACAGGATGCTCACATGTAATGCTACAAACGACAGTGAGCGCTAATTAATGCTTGCCACTGTGAAAGGTAGTCGATTACGTCGTATACAATGTTATAGCTAAGTTTCCTTTCCTTTTTTTATATATTTTTTTTATTTTTTGGGGGTGGGTATGGGGTTAATCTGTGACGTGACTGGTTTGATGCGATCCACCTTTTCATGTCTGAGTGTAGCACTTGTGCCAGATGTCCTCAGTCGTTTGTTGGATTTATTCTAAACTCTGTCTTTATCCACGCTTTGTTAAATATCATGGAAGTTATTTCTTGATGTCTTAACATACATCTCATTGCCGTTCCCTCTTCTTGTCAATATTTTACACTTGTTGCTCTCCTTGGAGATTCTGCGGAAACCTCATTTCTTACATCAGTCCACCAACTTTTCAATTGCTTAGTATAGACCCACATCACAAACGCGTCGGTTCCTATCCTTTACCGTTTTTCCGCAGTCCATGGTTCACTTCCATACAATGCGTTCTCCAAACAATTTACAAAATTTCTTCCTCAAATGAAGGCCGATGTTTGCTATAAGACATCTTTTGTCTAGGAAAGCCTTCTTTGCCTGTGCTAGTCTCCTGTTAATGTCCTCTTTGTTTCCGAGTTAGCACAACTCCTTAACTTCGTAACCACAAACCTTGATCTTAAGTTTATTTGTTAATTTCATTTCTGCTAGTCCTCAAAGATTTCTTAATTCTTCGTTTTATTGTCAATTGTCAATTAACATTCCGTGCCCCCCCCCCCCCCCCCCCCCCCCCATGTACCATGGACCTTGGCGTGGGTGGGAGGCTTGCGTACCTCAGCGATACAGATAGCCGTGCTGTAGGTGCAACCACAACGGAGGGGTATCTGTTGAGAGGCCAGACAAACGTGTAGTTCCTGAAGAGGGGCAGCAGCCTTTTTAGTAGTTGCAGGGGCAACAGTCTGGATGATTGACTGATCTGCCCTTGTAACACTAACCATAAGGCCTTGTTGTGCTGGTACTACGAACGGCTAAAAGGAAGGGGAAACTACAGCCGTAAATGTTCCCGAGGGCATGAGGCTTTACTGTATGGTTAAATGATGATGGCGTCGAATTGGAAAAAATATTTCGGAGGTAAAATAGTCCCCCATTCGTATCTCCGGGCGGAGACTACTCAGGAGGTCGTCGTTATCAGGGGAAAGAAAACTGGCATTCTATAGATCGGAGCGTGGAATGTCAGATCCCTTAATCGGTAGGTTAGAACATTTAAAAAGGGAAATGGATAGTTTACAGTTAGATATAGCGGGAATTAGTGAAGTTCGGTGGCAGGAGGAACAAGACGTCTGGCCAAGTGAATACAGGGTTACAAATACAAAAGTAAAATAGGGGTAATGCATGAGTATGTTTAATAATGACAAAGAAATAGGAGTGTGGGTAAGCTACTTCAAACAGCATAGTGAACGCATTATTGTGGCCAAGAAAGAACAAGAAACCCACGCCTACCACAGTAATACTAGTTTATATGCCATCTAGCTCTGCAGATGACGAAAATATTGATGAAATGTATGATGAGATAAAACAAATTATTCCACAGCGAATGGAGACGAAAATTTAATAGTCATGGGTTACTGGAATTCGATAGTAGGAAAAGGTAGAGAGGGAAGAGTAGCAGCTGAATATGGAATGGGGGTAAGAAATGAAATAGGAAGCCGCCTGGTAGACTTTTACGCAGAGCATAACATAGTCATGGCTAACACTTGGTTTAAGAATCATGGAAGAAGGTTGTATACGTGGAAGAGGCCTGGAGACACTGGAAGGTTTCAGATAGATAATACAATGGTAAGGCAGAGATTTAGGAACCAGGCTTTAAATTGTAAGATATTTCCAGTGGCAGATATGGGATCAGACCACAATCTATGTACTGTAGATTAAAATTGAAGGGACTGTAAAATGGGGGGAATTGAAGGAGATGGGAGCTGGATAAAATTAAAGAACAAGAGGTTATAGAGATTTTCAGGGAGAGCATTAGGGAAAGATTGACAAGAATAGGGGAAAGAAATACAGCAGAAGAAGAATGGGTAGCTTTGAAAGATGAAATAGTGAAGGCAGCAGAGGATCAAGTAGGTAAAAAGACAAGGGCTAGTGGAAATCCTCGGGTATCAGAAGATATATTGAATTTAACTGATGAGAGGAGAAAATATAACAATGCAGTAAATGAAGCAGGCAAAACGGAATACAAACGTCGCAAAAATGAGATCGACAGGAAGTGCTAAATGGCTAAGCAGGGATGTCTAGAGGACAAATGTAAGGAAGTAGAGGCATATATCACTAGGGGTCAGATAGATACTGCCTACAGGAAAATTAAAGAGACCTTTGGAGAAAAGAGAACCACTTGTATGAATATCAAGAGCTCAGATGGAAACCTAGTTCTAAGCAAAGACGGGAAAGCAGAAAGGTGTAAGGAGTATATAGAGGGTCTATACAAGGGCAATGAACTTGAGGACAATATTATGGAAATGGAAGAGGATGTAGATGAAGATGGAATGGGAGATACGATATTGCGTGAAGAGTTTGACAGAGCAGTGAACCACCTAAGTCGAAACAATGCCACTGGGGTAGACAACATTCCATTAGAGCTACTGATAGCCTTGGGAGCGCGAGCCATGTCAAAAGGTTTCCATCCGGTGAGCAAGATGTATGAGACAAGCGAAATACCTTCAGACTTGATGAAGAAGATAGTAATTCCAATCCCAAAGAAACCAGGTGTCGAAGGTGTGAAAATTACCTAACTATCAGTGTAATAAGCCATGGTTGCAAATTACTAACGCGAATTCTTTACAGACGAATGGAAAAACTGGTAGAAGCCGACCTCTGAATGATCAGTTTGGATCACGTAGAAATGTTGGAACATATGAGGCAATACTGACCCTACAACTTATCTTAGATGGATTAAGGGAAGGCAAACTTACGTTTGTAGCATTTGTAGACTTAGGGAAAACTTTTGACAATGTTGACTGCAATAATCTCTTTCAAATTATGAAGGTAGCAGTGGTAAAATACAGGGAGCGAAAGGCTATTTACAATTTGTACAGAAGCCAGCAGGCAGTTATAAGAGTCGAGGTGCATGAAAGGGAAGCAGTGGTTGGGAAGGGAGTGAGACAGGGTTCAAGCCTATTCCAGACGTTATTCAATCTGTACATTGAGCAAGTAGTAAAGGAAACAAAAGAAAAATTTGGAATAGGGCTGCAATATCAGCAGAAAACTTTATCATTGGTATCCTGTCACATTGAATTTTAATCCTCCTCCTGAACGTTTGTTTTATTTACATCATTGCTTCTTCGATGCACAATGAGAAGCAAAAAGATTGACCTGACCGAATAATTTATATTCCAACAACAGAGCAGTGAGGATGCCCTAGTTCAGAAGTGCCAGCGTTCGCAACTCGACAGTAAATGTCGAGATTCACTGCAATTTAACTCATAGTATCATTTCTCTTGAAAGTCATTATTCGAACACTTAGAAACGACTGAAATAAAAAAAAAATACTCGTCGGTAGAATTACTACAGCGACAATAGATTCACATCTGTTTCATTGGCTGAGTGGATAGGATGACCGTTTACGAAAGTAAGGGATGAGCGTGCGCGTCTAGCTGGACTAGATTGTAATTTTTTATTTAGACCTGCGAATGTAATATTTTATACCTTAATTCGTTACAAATTGTGCAGTTGTAGACATTTCTAGGTTCCACATTCTTTCAAAAGTTTCTATTTTGTAATACTTTAATCTTTAGACAAACAGCCATCGTAGAAAAATTGAACATGGATGTATTTTTGCCACCTGGTGTCTCTACAGTTTTCAGCTAAGAGAAGCGTATCAGCTGATTGGCATATTTTTCTAAACCCTTCAGCCTGATTTACACAAGAGAATGAATGTGCCTTCCAGAATGTATTGTTTCCAGTTTAATATTCGTTCTTCAACTACGGTAGGCCTTCGACCGTTACTCTGAAAAGAAGAGGTCCGGTATCTCCTTGGTAGCGTGTCAGTTTACTGTACTGGCAGGCGTTGATGTGTCGGATCGAATTTCACCGCAGACTTTTTTTATCGCGTCCCAAATGTCTCGTGCTTTATTTACGTTTGGCTATTAAATTATATTTTATATTTCTATTTTTTCGATATTCTCTTCAATATATAACTTACTATGGTTTGTGAATTTGATGTCTAAAAATAATCTTCCTTGGAAGGTAATATTTATCGGACGTCCCATAACAATAAAAATAGTCATCATTGGAGGGTGATATGCATCTGACCTCCAATAAAAATAAAAATAATGTTCCTTGTAGAGTGATACTAATTTCACCTCCACAAAAGTACAAATAGTATAGTAATAAGTAGATATCCATTTTGAAATTAATATTACTGGCCTAAAACTAGGTAGGCCTTTTACAGAACAATGCAAGAAAGTAAAATGAAGAGTAGGCTACGTATAACTTCCGTATTTCGTCCACTTGCCATTGGCATCAAGAACAGTACATGGAAGAAGTCCTCATCTATGGCAATTCTCTCTCACTAAGAATAAACTTAATCCCTTAGGCCATTCACAGTTCCCGGAGGACGGTCTGGCCAATTGTCCTGTAGAGACTTCTTAAGGTGAGCCGATACGTGCTCTATGCGACTGAGGCAAGGGCACGGAAGGCACAGGATAGTATTCTCTCTCCTTTGAAACCAGTTCTGTACCATAACGCTAGTGTGGAACAGATGATCATCATGTTGGTAAGTGAGATGTACTTCGGGGTGCCAAATTAGAGCTTCAGGGTTGATTAAATTTTCAAGCAAATGTTCATAGCTTGCTGAAATGCAATCGTAAGACATAGAGCCCGAAAGTTTCACACTTAGGCGTCAGCTTGTAGCTTGTGTGGCCACGGAGCGCGCCTCATACCGTCCCCCACCTGTCCATTAAACAAGAACAGGACCTCTGCTCATGGACTCAGCTGTGCACTTGTCGGAGAAAAAGACTTTCCTCCAATCGACATCTTTTCGTGAACTCACAATTGCTAGTATATCCACAACTTATTCGTCAGACTACGGGACCTAATTCTATGGTCTTTTAATCGCCTGAGAGCAGTTCTCGGCCAACCCCTGAAATGTGAAGCTCTCCTTAGTTTTCGGGTTAGTGACAAAGGAGCATTCTGGGGCGCCCTAACCAAAGCTTTTCCGTATGGTGACTCGTGGTCTTCCAGGTAATGGACGTCTCGCTATCTCAGCTGTTGAGGCATCTGTAACTAATTTACAGCGCAAGATATCCGTGGAAATATTCAACAAGCCTAGTGCTAAACGCAAACTTAGTGTTTGACGAATAAGTTGCCTTACAATGACAGGGAAGTTACAGCTGCGATGACACAATTGCATGTCACGTAAAATTATCCAAAGACAGTGAGTCCCGGTGATGAAGTGCCGTTATACGGCAAGAGGAATCTTGAGTCAAAAACATGTTCAGTTTAAAATGGTACAGGGACGACAGTGGCGGTTACTCTGATGAAGCAGATATAGTTGTACATATGGCTTGCTGCTTCTACGTAAAATACACCCATGCTTATAAATTACAGATAATGCTGATACATGCTGAAACAACGCTCTGGTGGGCGGTTTGCGGGTTTAAATCACCTCGGGGTATGACCATGCGGTTCATTTGACTTCAGTCGTCGTACGGTGGCGCTGTCAACAGTCTACATACGCAGAGGCGTGTTGGTGCATGTCAGAGTACGTTGCAGCAAGGAAGTGTGATGTTTCCAGGGGTGCTAATGGTGACTGTGTGTTGAAAATGGGTGAAAGAACACGTATTGATGACGTTATGAGGGGTGGAATTCTAGGGCGACGGGAGGTTGGTCAAACACAGTAGATCGTAGCACGGCCCCTACGTGTGCCACGAAGTGTGATGTCAAGATTTTGGCAATGATTCCAGCAGACAGGAAACGTGTCCAGGCGCTACAGTACGGGACGTCCACAGTGTACAACACCACAAGAAGACCGATTCTCACCATCAGCGACCGCAGACGGCCACGGAGTACTGCAGGTAGCCTTGCTCGGGACCTAACCGCAGCCACTGGAACATTTGTCTCCAGACACACAGTCTACAGACGACTGAACGACATGGTTTATTGGCCCGGAGACCCGAAAAGTGCATTCCACTGGCTCCTGGTCACAGGAAAGCCCGTAAAGCCTGGTGTCAAGAACCTGGTCCCAGGTTATGTTCACGTACGAGTCTAGGTATAGTCTGAACAGTGATTCTCGCCGGGTTTTCATCTGGAATGTACCAGGAATTAGATACCAACACCTTAATGTCCTTGAAAGGGATCTATCTGTATGGAGGTTGTGGTTTGGTGGTGAGGGTATATCAGGCGAATGGAGTTGTCTGCCTGTTCTCCAGACATAAACCCCATCTAGCACGTCTGGGATGCTCTCTGTCGACGTATAGCTGCACGTCTTCAAACCCCTAGGACACTTTAGGAGCTCTGACAGGCACTGGTGCAAGAATGGGAGGCTATACCCCAGGAGGTGCTCGACCACCTGATCCAGAGTATGCCAACCCGTTGTGCGACCTGTGTACGTGTGCATGGTGATCATATACCATATTGATGTCGGGGAACATGCGAAGGAAACAGTGGCGTTTTGTAGCACATGCGTTTCGGGACGGTTTTCTAAACTTATCACCAATACCGTGGACTTACAGATCTGTGTCGTGTGTGTTCCCTATGTTCCTATGCTATTAGCCTCAGTTTTTTGTAGTGCCACGTTGTGTGGCACCACATTCTGCAATTATCCTTTATTTATTAGCATGAGTGTAGAATGATAAATTACGTAGTCGATATGCTAGGGAGCAGTGATCTGCAAGTATAACAATGTGTCTGAGATCAATGGCGGGATGGGCTGTAGCTTTCCTTGTACCTGTATGTAAGTCCCCACCATTGTATCTGACTTGTGTTTACATTAAATTCACACTGTTTATATCGTCTTGTCCCTATATGTGTAAATCATCTAGACACAAAATGGCGCCACACCACTTGTAAGATCACCCGCTGCCAGAATGTGCGTTCCCTGCTGATGTCTCACCTGGTCTTAGCAGGGCCTTGTCCAAGTTGAGAGCGGGCATTTCGAAAGCCAGTGAGACAATGGCAGCAAGCGGCAGCGTCAGTGCCATGTCACCCAGCATTTTATGTACCTGCAATACACACATAATTTGCAGATGTTTAAACATAGCGCTCTTAAGAAAAATTCTTATTCTCTTCTACAACAAAATTTTCGAGATCTGTAAGTCTACGAATTAAGCGTTTGATACCACACTTGTAAGTACCCAGAGGAGGCATATTATACCGTGGAAAATGAGTGATGAACTGGAAAAAGTTTTCCTTTGTTCTCTCTTAATCGTGTGAATCGAACTTGGCAATGACCAAAGGGTAGTATTCCGGCCAATGTGTAACATTGTACCGCCGAGAGGCTGTTTATATTTTGAGAACTTTTTCTGTTTTGTGTATGCGCAACGAACTATAATCAATAAATGTCTGCAAATGTGCATTAAATTGTATATGAATTAAGAATAAGATGTTAGTAGTTTTTTGAAACTGTTTAAAGTAAGAACAGTAGCCTACAACAATGCTTATGACCCATCATTACCTTACATATTAGATGCAACAGTTCAAAGCAATCACACAGAATGATCACACTGTTACTTAGTAGCAGAATAAAGAAAATCTGTATGTCTGCCTTTTCTCGGTAACATCTTTTATCGACTCACAAAGCTATTTAAATTATACAACATCAAATTAAGTATGTACACAACTAACGAAATATAAAACAAAGTAGTTTAAAAAGAGCTGCTCATCTTAACATAAACCACCTATGTATAAACTACTGCTGCTACTGCATACAAGAAACGGGAAGAAGCTCAGAAATGTGATACAAAAGGTGCATCACCGCACTTTGTTTACAAAGTTTAAATAAATACTGTTTTGATTCCCAACAGCACAAAATAGACGATCGTTTGCAGACATAGAAAACAGCTTTCATATTCTGCAGAGCGTAGACAAGGGGATAAAGACTGATTTTCTGGAAAAATTAGAGATTTTCACCCACATTCCTAAATCAACACACACTATCTTAAATGAAGAATTAGAATTAGCGAAGCACCCATTCTCCAGATTTTTAAAAGAAGTTTCGACGTTGCAAAACAAAGCCCTTATCATTACACCCCGCACTAAAGCAAACAAACAAACAAACACACACACACACACACACACACACACACACAAACCACTTTCTTCTTAAGTAACGCTCCAACTTATTCCGACTCTCTCTCTCGTTATCTCTTTCTTCTTCAACCCTCTCCTTGTCCCCTAACACCTGTCAATAACTGTAATTAATGCCATCAAGTAGGACCGTATGATTTTATGACGTCAGTACCTGTAGATAACTCGTCACATTGTACGCTTACCTGTTTCGATATTTTACAATGACAAAACTACCCCCACAGTGCTATAAACAATCACTAAGCGCTGCAGCACATGATGAGGTGTTGGGCAAGTTAAACCACTAATGGGGAAACAAAAATTCTACGACCAAGAAAGATGAATGGCTGTAGTCCTTTCTGAAAACATCTATTTATCACAGTCGCTGCGTTCTACATTTATAAGGGATAAAAAATTTATTTTTCTACCCAGAAAGGCAAAATCAAAGTGCGTAAATATCAAGATCATTATCTGACATTTGGCTTTACCGTCATTCTTTTGAATAATGGGGAATGGCAACAATGTGTTCTTCGTTTGGAGCTTTCAGACAATGGTAGCTTGAAGTCAACCGATAGATTTTTTTTAATTGTCAGACCAACAACTAAAAGGAAATGCCAGGTTTCTCAAAAAACAGGTATCAGATCCCAAGAACGCCCTAAGAGTTTTCCTATTGGTACAGTGCTTAACTGCAAAATACAAATCACTCACTTTATTGGCGAGAAATTACTTCTTTCTGGAGCCATCTAAATGTGCGAAGCCATGCATGGAGAAAGATTCGGCGGCAGTTTGAAGTCGAAACCACTCTCAGTTGATGCTGTGGGTCATCGAAACGATGCAGCAACCACTGTTTGAAACATCTACCACGACTTCACGACAGCCCAAAGTTTGATGACCACAATCTATCATGGACAAGTTGTGTTGGTTAACGTAGCGGTGGGGCGGCAGCATTTACTGGAATTAAAGAGTGGATTGTGGGAAAAATGTGTGCTGTTTCTCTCTCTGTAAACTCACACATCGCATGGTACACAGGGAGACATTGGCTGAACGATGTGGAAGCACGAGCTTTAACCAGTAGGCTATTTTCCATTCTTTGTGACGAGATGAGTCCCACTCAGAATGCGCTTCTACTGCACAGAGAGGTACGTCGTTGTTGTACGGTAAAGATCTTCGTCGTATTGTGGAGAGGAAGGATGAATGTCGTCTTTTCCTTCTGAATAGCAATCCTACACTTGCGGCTTCATTTCTGAACGAACAATGGCCTCTACTATTGTGCTACGTGGTCGATGATTATAAGAAACTTCACTATCTTAAACTATCACATGAAGGCCGAAACAGTAATATAATCTTTCTGAGCGAGAAAGTGCTCGTGTCTAAAGGGAAAACTTGGAGTTTGGGAAACCTAGATGGGTAAGGTAACAATGAGATATTTTCTTGTCTGAATGATATCGTGACGGAAAAGTTTGAAGTAGCTGAAATTAGTAAATTGGCATAGTACATCTCGAAGACCTTTGTCAACAATTCGAGCATTAATTTCCGTAACATACAACTTATCAATAATAGGAGGAGCTAACAGATCTGTCAGAACACTCCGAAATGAATTTAAATCGAAGTCTCTTGAAAATTTTTGGGTTCACACTCGGAAAGAATATCTCAGTTTAGCAATAATTTCTTTTTTGGATAATCAGTTTGAATATAAGAGTTTTCAAACTCATATTTAAATGTTGATTATTATCCTGTCTTATCCTGCCGTCATTTGTATGTTCAGATCTTTCAGCTATCAAAAAATTCTAAACGAACTAAAAGCAATGTAGATGGAAACAGTTTAACCTTAACTAATTAACTTGCCAATTAATTTGTAAAAAAATATGTAGTGGAAGAGACATATTTACTCAGTTCCAATAATTGCACACGCAGTTGTGGCTATTTATGAGCTATTTGTGTTTGTTAACTTCCACCACCTTTGAATAATGTAAATGCACGATAATTAAAAACAATGTTCAACTCTGATGTCATCGAAAGACCCTCTCTACTATTGTAATTGTTGGAGCTGACACTTGCAGTATTTAAACAAAAGTAAATAGACATGGTAGGCCGTTTTTGTGCAAAATGCGAGAAGTGCTTAGGAAGGAAAGAAAAATAGAAGGGGGAAGGGGTGGGAGGATGAGAGGGTCGGCCAAATTGTTTATGTTTCAGAGAGAGGGGAAGGCGGGTGGGGGCGGCCGACGGAGAAGGTTTGAGATCCCCTGGTCTAGAGAGCTGCAACAATACTGGAGCGTCGCCACGGAGATGTATACAAATTAGCGTTACATGACTGGTTGAAGCAGACCTGCAAAGCTCTCGTGCCAAGCCTTCTACAACGATCAGGGACCTTCTGCCGCCGGCTCTACTGTAGCCCACTGCGCCGGCCGGAGTGGCCGAGCGGTTCTAGGCGCTACAGTCTGGATCCGCGCGACCACTACGGTCGCAGGTTCGAATCCTGCCTCGCGCATGGATGTATGTGATGTTCTGAGGTTAGTTAGGTTTAATTAGTTCTAAGTTCTAGGCGACTGATGACCTCATAAATTAAGTCCCATAGTGCTCAGAGCCATTTGAACCATTTTTTGTAGCCCACTGCAGCTGTTCTTTCGCTAGCTCCACTGTAGTGACATCGGTCTTGTCTGTGTAGAAGGTGGGCACAACACTAATCTTCCGTTCTTATTTCCCAGTGATTTATATGTAAACTGTACATCGAACTCTAAGCATGCCATCAAAGACATCATAAAGACCAGGAAGAGACACTAAAATGGAAAAGAAAACAAAAATTCCTATTCTTTGTCCTATGACCCTATTCATTTAATGTTCCAGATTTCTAGAGAAGAACACGACGCACTGTTTCAAGAGTAGTGCAAAAACCGGTGATAATTCTTAATTCTGGTGTACGATTTCAAAAATTACGTGAGATACAAGGGTTAGATCTTAAATAGTCGCAACTACTTATTTACAGCTCGTACAAAATCGATACATGTTTCAAAGTTTTACTGGCCTTCAAAGTAGTCACCAGCGTTGTGCATTTTCATCTGAGTTTTCAGAGCACGTGCTTCGGTAAGTGCCGATGTGATACGGAATACCACTCAATCAATGATATGAAGATTACAGCACTGCATTGATACCAATGGTCATCACTTCGAACACCTTTTATAAATTGAGGTTCATGCCACCTTTGTAACCTTTTTTGACCTTAAAAGACCTTACTGTTACACATCATTGGATTCGTCTCGATAATCGCTATCAGAAAATAATTATCAAACTTCAGCACTCCATTTAAAAAAAAACACAAAGTTGACGTTCATGTCTCTGAAGCGACCCCACTAAGCAACAAAAACCCAGCATCATATTGTGGCCCCAATTGTCCCATGCAACTTTTGTCCCACAAACGTTTCAGCTCCTATAATACTTTCGGAGTTATTCCTGGTGGCAATAGTTAGTGACTCGCCCTGCAGAACTGAGGATGTAATAAAGTTAAATTGTTAAATTGTTCGAAGTTTTTTCACTGGTTCCTCTCACCTACGACATCACCACACGCGCCTACCCCCTACAAAGGTGCCACCACATAATGGTCCATACATTTCTCAAAGCAAAACAAACTTGCTCTTCTACATCTACATCTACATCTACATTCATACTCCGCAAGCCACCCAACGGTGTGTGGCGGAGGGCACTTTACGTGCCACCGTCATTACCTCCCTTTTCTGTTGCAGACGCGTATGGTTCGCTGGAAGAACGACTGTCTGAAAGCCTCCGTGCGCGCTCGAATCTCTCTAATTTTACATTCGTGATCTCCACGGGAGGTATAAGTAGGGGGAAGCAGTATATTCGATACCTCATCCAGAAACTCACCCTCTCGAAACCTGGCGAGCAAGCTACACCGCGATGCAGAGCGCCTCTCTTGCAGAGTCTGCCACTTGAGTTTGCTAAACATGTCCGTAACGCTATCACGGTTACCAAATAAACCTGTGACGAAACGCGCCGCTCTTCTTTGGATCTTCTCTATCTCCTCCGTCAACCCGATCTGGTACGGATCCCACACTGATGAGTAATACTCAAGTATAGGTCGAACGAGTGTTTTGTAAGCCACCTCCTTTGTTGATGGACTGCATTTTCTAAGGACTCTCCCAATGAATCTCAACCTGGTACCCGCCTTACCAACAATTAATTTTATATGATCATTCCATTTCAAATCGTTCCGCACGCATACTCCCAGATATTTAACAGAAGTAACTGCTACCAGTGTTTGTTCCGCTGTCATATAATCGTACAATAAAGGATTCTTCTTTCTATGTATTCGCAATATATTACATTTGTCTATGTTAAGGATCAGTTGCCACTCCCTACACCAAGTGCCTATCCGTTGAAGATCTTCCTGCATTTCGCAACAATTTTTTAATGCTGCAACTTCTCTGTATACTACAGCATCATCCGCGAAAAGCCGCATGGAACTTCCGACACTATCTACTAGGTCATTTATATATATTGTGAAAAGCAATTGTCCCATAACACTCCCCTATGGCACGCCAGAGGTTACTTTAACGTCTGTAGACGTCTCTCCATTGATAACAACATGCTGTGTTCTGTTTGCTAAAAACTCTTCAATCCAGCCACACAGCTGGTCTGATATTCCGTAGGCTCTTACTTTGTTTATCAGGCGACAGTGCGGAGCTGTATCGAACGCCTTCCGGAAGTCTAGGAAAATAGCAGCTACCTGGGAGCCTGTATCTAATAATTTCTGGGTCTCATGAACAAATAAAGCGAGTTGGGTCTCACACGATAGCTGTTTCCGGAATCCAGTTTCTGGGAAGCCTCTCTTTGAAACGGCAATGATAATCGTCATGTGCTGTCTCGAGTAACATAGTCATGTATAAATTACGTCAGAAGAAAGTATTTCTCTGAATCTAATCTCTTACAAGGCGGCTATAATTAAACTTTCGCTGCTTCAGGGGGTCCCCATGAAAGACGAGTGATCGTAGGTCTATGGAACTTCGACGAAACGTTTGTAAGGACATGCAGAAGAGAAATGACGAATAAACGAATGAGAAAAACATATCTTCATTTCCATATCATAGGATAACACTGGTTGTTTGCGTACCATGTCTATGTTCCAAGTTGCAAACGTTGCTCAATATCACGACCATCTGCGTCGAAGACAGTCCGCAACCGCTCTGGAGATACCATTTCCGAATTGTTCGTGGCACTTTTCGACCGGCGGGCCATGGAATGTTCAGCTCTCGTGACACAACTCATGAACTGCTAGAAGACTGCACAATGCGACCAGGATACGCAACCATGGCAATAGTAATTTCTTCAATAGTTTGTAGTGCGGTTTGTCGGTCGGCGCCTACCAGAAGAATTCCAAATCGCTAGCTAATTCTAACTTCCGAATTGTGTTCTTCAGCCCCTGTGCCGATAGAAGTATTCCTTCAATGCGTCGATAATCGCGAAGAGCAGTAGCACTGTTGCTGTTGTTTCGATAAAACAGCTTTACGCGTAACGACTAGATACACTGTTCGCACAGAGTGTGGATTTACAAATAAGCAATTGACGTAAGAACATACAAATTCGCTTACAGAAAAACACAAAAAAGTTGTGCAGACCATACAGTCTACGCGAGTGAAGCAGCGGCGCTAAGCTAGACTTGTATAATTACCAAACTGCGGCTTGTTACACTTACGACATAGTAGCGCCCGTAGGAAATTGGCGTCCTTGTCACGCCCTGGTCGTAGAAAAGGATGATGTACTGCACGAGGTACGCACCGTAGCTGAGTTTGGCGAGTGGCTGGAACCCATTCCACGACAGGAAAGTTTTCACTGGACCTGGAAACAAGTGGCACAAAGTGGTGAAACAGTTGTTTGAAAGTGGAGAACAGTAGACTCATCTCCTCGTCTGTGAAGTGATATAAAAATGAAAGACTTCAAGTGCCCTGTGGAGAGGATAGTGGGACTTCAGTGAGTAACCACAATTCATTCTTGGAGACTCGCAATTAAGACTGTTGGAATACCACTCTACTGCACCCATACAAGCTCACCTTAAAGTTTGGACGGTAAGGAAGATTAATGTTTAATATCGTGCAATGGTTGGATACTGACAATACAACGAATATTCTTTGTTCATAGTCTCATACTCCAACGATCTCGTCGTCCGTGAGGCGTTAAATTCTTCCTTTGTTCATCGTCAAAATACAAGAACATGGCCTGTAGTTTAAACGTTGTTGTTGTTGTCTTCAGTCCTGAGACTGGTTTGATGCTGCTCTCCATGCTACTCTATCCTGTGCAAGCTTCTTCATCTCCCAGTACCTACTGCAACCTACATCCTTCTGAATCTGCTTAATGTATTCATCTCTTGGTCTCCCTCTACGATTTTTACCCTCCACGCTGCCCTCCAATGCTAAATGCCCTCCCTTGATGCCTCAAAACATGTCCTACCAACCGATCCCTTCTTCTAGTCAAGTTGTGCCACAAATTTCTCTTCTCCCCAATCCTATTCATTTCCTCCTCATTAGTTACGTGATCTATCCACCTTATCTTCAGCATTCTTCTGTAGCACCACATTTCGAAAGCTTCTGATCTCTTCTTGTCCAAACTAGTTATCGTCCATGTTTCACTTCCATACATGGCTACAATCCATACAAGTACTTTCAGAAAAGACTTCCTCACACTTAAATCTATATTCGATGTTGACAAATTTCTCTTCTTCAGAAACGCTTTCCTTGCCATTGCCAGTCTACAATTTATATTCTCTCTACTTCGACCATCATCAGTTATTTTACTTCCTAAATAGCAAAACTCTTTTACTACTTTAAGTGTCTCGTTTCCTAAACTAATTTCCTTTTGTTGATGTTAAACGTTAGTGAAGAATAATTACCAGGCACCGTGCTAACTTCTTCCAGTCATTACTGATCAACGCATACAAGGTGTTTATTATACCCGGAGGAACGGTAGTACTGAGATAAAAAGTTAACTCGTATCAAATCCAGATAAAATCCCAAGTTTTCAGTGATTACTTCTACCAACGTTATTACTGGTTAAGTCTGACTGTCATAAAAGGACGAGGCTCTAACTTTTAAATACAGAGCACGGCATTTGATTGCCTTGCTCGAAGTTGTTGTTTTCGCGGCTTCCCAAATCACAGAGTCCCAATAATTAGAAGCGCAAGCTAGAATCCTCGTCTGTTGGAACATAATTTGGCCTTTATTCGCCAGGCAGCGCTCTGTCGCCACTGACTTTTAAGAATTTTGTTCTTAAGCTGAAGACAATGTTCCACACAGCGACAGTTGTTTCACCGCAGAATGGGAACCGTGCTACGTCACGGTTCTCCGTTGTTGGCTGAACGGCATCGTACCTTGGTTTCCTCGACAGACGGATTGAAAACCTTTTTCTCCTGAACGGTGTTATCAGATGGATAATCTAAGAGCCGAGTTTGTCCTTGTCCGAAATAGGAGACACTACTCAGTTAGTACATGCATCGACACTCCACAGCGGGCATAAACGTAAGCTACACACGTAGAGGGCGCCACTGCAGCATCCGCCGCGATGTTGTCATGATTTAATCTAGCCATTCAGATGCCATTTTGTGGCCATAAAAGTTGCAACCTCATCAATTTCACGACGGGCGGACTTGTCCTTTGACGACGATGATTGAGGCAGTCATCGAAAGCTTGAGATTTTTTCCGAAATTGGCTAGACAATTTAACCGAAAACTTTTTATCCAAAGAATTAGTTGAGAAAATTTTTCTAACCTGTAATACTGAAGACTGTGTTTCACTCATTGTTAGTCACCACTGATAAGTCTTGAGACAATCTGTGTTCATAACAAACACAACACACTCTTGTAACATTGCTCTCGGCACTCATAACTCACCACTCGTGTTGTAATTGACCACTTTCACAGAACTAGCCCCATTACGTAAGAATCGGAGAGAAAATCGGATCTGACGTTTCTAAGAAACTATCCTGATCTCCAAGTGATCCTGGGAAAACCACAAGAACCACAGTTCAAGACTTCCAGCCGTTTTTTGTCACTTCGACTTGTGTACTGCAGACTAACTTCGTCTGCCGCAACATCAAACCAATGTTGCAGCGTATGAACCGTATATGCTTTGGAATATGTGTGTTTTCATTATTTTGCAGATTATGCATACGAGGGTTATTCGGAAATTAAGGTCCGATCAGTTGCGAAATGGAAACCATAGTGAAAATCAAATATGTTTTATTTGCAACAGTTAGCTGCACCTTCCACCCATTGCTCTACCTAGTCACCGGTCCGACTTACGACATCTGTTCGTAGTGTTGTACTAACTATCCGGTACACTCGTCATAGAAGGCAGTCGCCTGCGCTTTCCGCCAATTCTCTGACGCTGGTCTTCAGCTCGTTATCTGTCTTAAAATGTTGATTTCGTAGCAAGCGGTTCATGCGAGCAGAGATGAAAACCAGAGGGATCCAATTCCGGGATGTATGGTGGACAATTAAGCACTTCCCATCGGAAACACTGCTGGACCGTCCTCATTATTCCTGTTGCGTGCGGCCACCAATTGTCATGAAGACGGAAATGCTTGACAATTACGTTATATGGAGTTGCATGAAATCAGTAAGCAGCCATAATTCTACCTAAGGACATCACACACATCCATGCCCGAGGCAGGATTCGAACCTGCGACCGTAGTGGTCTCTCGATTCCAGACTGTAGCGCCTAGAACCGCACGGACACTCCGGCCGGCGATCTTCTTTGGACTTTCTCAATCTCTCGAATCACACCCAACTGGTAAGGGTCCCATACAGACGAACAATACTCTAAGACTGGAGTAACTAACGTATTGTAAACAATTTCTTTTGCTGAAGGACTGCATCGCTTCACGATTCTACCAATAAACCGCCTTCTAGAGTTCACCTTGCCCGTTACTTGGGTAATCTGATCATTCCATTTGATATCATTTTGAATAGTCACACCTAGATACTTGACGGATGTTGCCGCCCCCAAAGACTGGGCATTTATTTTGTACTCGTACATTAATGGGGATTTTCGTCTTGTTATACGCAGTAGGTTACGCTTACTAATATTGAGAGATAACTGCCTGTCATTACACCACGCACTTATTTTCTGCAAATCCTCATTGATTTGATCACAACTTTCGTGTGATACTACTTTCCTGTTGACTACAGCATCATCGGCAAACAATCTAATGCCGCTGTCAATACCATCGACCAGATCGTTTACGTAAATCGTAAAAAGTAGCGGACCTATTCCGCTGCCCTGGGGCACACCTGAAGTTAAGCTCGTTTCCATTCAGGACACTGTCTGTTAGAGAACTTTATATCCAACAGCATATGGCATCGTATAGACCATAAGGGCGCACTTTTCGGAGCAAGCGACAGTGCGGAACTGAGTCGAACGCCTTTAGAAAGTCGAGAAATATGGCAGCAAACTGGGAGCCGGTATCTAGAGCCTGTTGTATATAATGCACAAAGGGGGCCAGCTGTGTCTCGCATGACCGCTGTTTCCTAAAACTCTGCTCGTTTCTGCAGATTTTTTTTTCTTAATTCCACAAAATCAGTAAAAAAATGGCTACAATGAAATAACATAAATAAGGTGACAAATAATTGCAGTCATAAATTACAGCATTCAAAGAATGAGTCTTTAGCAATAGCACAATTTAGCACCTTCACTGTCACCTTCAACCGGTGGCAGTTCAGCATTCACATTTTCTTCTTCTGCAGCCTGAGGTTCCTCAACATCGTTTCCCAGACCCAAATTAATCATTCAGCAAATCCTTGATGTGTGTACCTTCCAGGGTAAATTAAGTGGACAGAAGAGCAGTCCAGAACAGCGACATCGCAAAGGCCTTCACTGCCTTGTTATTTTTGTCAGTTCCAGCCTTCTAAACGCATCCTTAGGGAGTAAGAGATCTTCCTTTATATCAGACACCAGATGTTTGCCGTCATATTCTTGTATCTGCTGTACTACTGATTTATTTTTCATGTGTGACTTGCCGGGAACGTGACTCAACCTATTCCCTCTCTACTAGGAGTCCAGTTCCTAACCTATTCCCATTTTGTTGAAGATAATTCGGAGCATGTTACCATATTTCTTATTGTGATCCTGTTTTTAAGTATTTTCTCGAATTCATTTTTCATATACATCTTGTATTCAATATGCTCATCGCTCCCAATATTGTTAAATCATAACGTGTATATTTGCCCATTAACAAAATCACTGCGTTATTTTTTGCCTGAGGGTGGTAACTTTCCTCTGGTCTGAAGAAAATGTTAGTCGGTACACAGATGAGCTTCTCAGAGTCTAGAAAGGGCTTCATGTCTGGACACCAAATATGTTCCATGATTACAACAAATCGACGTCAGTGAAACTGGCCGGTAATTACGTGCATCCGATTATGTCCCCTTTTTACAGATTTCTATGACCTGGGCCTTCTTCCAGTCCTGTGGAATTTTCCACTGTTCCAATGATCTCTGGTGCTCCATTTGTAGCATAGTCAACATGTAATCTTACGGGGATACCGTCTGAGCCAGCTGGCGTCTAAGGATCTTCACTGTTTTACAATCTCAGATACACTAAACATTGTCAGCCATCCTTGCGTTTGCTCGATAAATGAAAGGGGAAATGGTGCTGCAATCCTATATCGTAAACGAGTTTTTGAAAGCTAGGTTTAGAATTTCGGCCTTCTGTTTATCATTATCCGTCACATTACCCGTACTGCAAGAGAAGATATTGAATTATTTTGAATTATTTGTGGCGTTCATAGATTTTATGTACGGCCACAATTTTTGGGATTATTTTTAGAATGTCCAGATCAAATATTGCTTTCAAATTAGTTAAAAGAATCTCTCATTGACCTTTTAACAGCTGCTTTCATTTCGCATAATTTCTGTTTGTCAGGGGGCAGTGACTCTGTTTAAAACGACTGTGCAAAAATTCTCTGCTTTCTCAGCAACTTCCTAATATATTTGTTGTACCAAGGTGGATCCTTTCTCTCCCCAATATTTTTGCTAGGCATGTACTTCTCCAGCACGTGGTAGACAATGCCTTTAAATTCCGTTTCCGACCAAAGATACTCAATATCTTTGTGTCCCGTGGTAAGTGATTGGAGCTGACTATGAAGATATTCATTAAGGACACTTTTATTTGCTTTCCCAAACAAGAGAACTCTATGTTTTTTTTTTTTTTTTTTTTTTTTTTTTTTTGCAGCTTCCACTGACATAGAAGCCACAAGGACAGTATGGTTGCTAATACCTTCTTCTGGATTAACTTTCTCAAAAAGATCCAGTCTGTTTGTCGCCAAGATATCAAATATGTTCCCATCTCGACTTGGTTTTCTAATCAGTTGCTCATGGTTGTATGTTGAGAGCTCTCCTAGAATAACTTCACACGAGGCTTTGCTTCTGCTCCCTGTGATAAACGTGTAATTTTCCCAGTCAATGGATGCCAGATTAAAGTCTCCACCTATAACTAATAGATAATTTGGATATTTATTTCCTATGTACTCAAGACTTTCCCTGAAACATTCTGCGACGTTGGTTGCGGATGCTGGTGGTCTATAAAAAGATCTTAATACAGTGGTCAATCCTGGTCTGATTGACAGTTTTATCCAGACTGGCGGGAGACACTATTTTCTAGACCTCTTTACGTACTTACTGTGCGCTCAGAACGGAAAAGAGCGACAAACGCGATACTAGAAACGCTTCCCAATACATGTACAAAAGTTCCATCGGATATTCCTGTGGTTTAGATTTCGAAATGTAACCGTATATGAGATAAATATACCAATGAATATTCACGCTGTGACTGTCTGAGTGGTATCAGTGCGAAATATTCATATGCAGAAGTTGACATCAAAATACAGACTTCGAGCGAAGAAATGTGGTAAATAAATGAAATGGTTCCTGCTGTTCCAGTAGATCCAGTAATTACGATGAAATATCGATAGTCTGCCCAGCAAATGGGCCTCTGCATGAACCATGGAACGCCAGGAGTGGGATGGCGGAAGCAGCAGCACACTCGTCGCCAGTAACCAACTACCAGAAAGAGCAACATGTACATGATGCTACAGGACTGGCAGTGTCGCGTCAGGGAGTCTAGTGGTGGAACTCGTGATTGGAAACCGAGAGCTCGCAGAATCGAATCCCGGTCGCACCACCGAAATTTGCAATTTGCTTTAATCTAGATCTCACCTCCCACCGAAGGTGAGGAGTTGCCGGGAGCGACATGTCGTTCGGATTCCACGTCAAACTGTACACCCACTTTCCCCGATACGATTACTGGGGTAGATTAGGAACGCGCAATTCACCAAATTGATGCCCAACTTAATTAGTTCAAAAAATGGCTCTGAGCACTATGGGACTCAACATCTTAGGTCATAAGTCCAATAGAACTTAGAACTACTTAAACCTAACTAACTTAAGGACATCACACACACCCATGCCCGAGGCAGGATTCGAACCTGCGACCGTAGCAGCCACGCGGTTCCGGACTGCAGCGCCAGAACGGCACGACCACCGCGGCCGGCAACTGAATTAGTTGCACCTGGCCATTGGGCCACACGAAATCCCTACATATAACAAAAATGGATGTGTGTACGTTCCACATCTCCTCCTAAAATGATGGACTGATTTCAACGACATTTGATGCACATATCGTTCACTGTCAGGCAACAAACGCGGTGGGCGTAAGTACCACGTACGTACAAGAGTTCTGGAGATATGACATCATAAACAACGAGATGCATTAAAATTTCTATTCAGATTTATTGCTTCTGTGTTACTAACTGTATTCGCAGCAGATTTCGCAGACAGTGTAGATACACTAAGTGATCAAATGATCCGGACACCTGGCTGAGAATGACTTATAAGTTCGTGGCGCCCTCCATCGGTGATGCTGGAATTCAATATGGTGTTGGCCGACCCTTAGCTTTGATGACAGCTTTCACTCTCGAGGGCATACGTTCAATCAGGTGCTGGAAGGCTTCTTAGGAAATGGCTGCACATTCTTCACGGAGTGCTGCACTGAGGAGAGGTATCGATGTCGGTAGGTGAGGCCTGGCACATCCCAAAGGTGTTCCATAGGATTCAGGTCAGGACTCTGTGGTCGGTCAATTATAGGGATGTTATTGCCGTGTGCCTCCCCCCATGAACCATGGACCTTGCCGTTGGTGGGGAAGCTTGCGTGCCTCAGCGATACAGATAGTCGTACCGTAGGTACAACCTTACCACAACGGAGGGGTGTCTGTTGAGAGGCCAGACAAACGTGTGGTTCCTGACGAGGGGCAGCAGCCTTTTCAGTAGTTGCAGGGGCAACAGTCTGGATGATTGACTGATCTGGCCTTGTAACAATAACCAAAACGGCCTTGCTGTGCTGGTACTATGAACGGCTGAAAGCAAGGGGAAACTACAACCGTAATTTTTCCCGAGGGCATGCAGCTTTACTGTATGGTTAAATGATGATGGCGTTCTCTTGGGTAAAATATTCCGGAGGTAAAATAGTCCCCCATTCGGATCTTCCCTCAAGAGGATGTCGTTATCAGGAGAAAGAAAACTGGTGTTCTACGGATCGGAGCGCGGAATATCAGATCACTTAATCGGGCAGGTAGGTTAGAAAATTTAAAAAGGGAAATGTATAGGTTAAAGTTAGATATAGTGGGTATTAGTGAAGTTCGGTTCGGTGGCAGGACGAACTAGACTTCTGGTCAGGTGACTACAGGGATATAAACACAAAATCAAATAGGGGTAATGCAGGAGTAGGTATAATAATGAATAGGAAAATAGGAATGCGGGTAAGCTACTACAAACAGCATAGTGAACGCATTATTGTGGCAAAGATAGATACGAAGCCCACACCTACTACAGTAGTACAAGTTTATATGCCAACTAGCTCTGCAGATGACGAAGAAATTGAAGAAATGTATGATGAAATAAAAGAAGTTATTCAGATAGTGAAGGGAGGCGAAAATTTAATAGTCCTGGGTGATTGGAATTCGGTAGTAGGAAAAGGGAGAGAAATGGTTCAAATGGCTCTGAGCACTATGGGACTCAACTGCTGTGGTCATCAGTCCCCTAGAACTTAGAACTACTTAAACCTAACTAACCTAAGCACATCACACACATCCATGCCCGCGGCAGGATTCGAACCTGCGACCGTAGCAGTCGCACTGTTCCGGACTGCGATCCTAGAGAAAAGGGAGAGAAGGAAACGTAGTAGGTGAATATGGATTGGGTCTAAGAAATGAAAGAGGAAGCCGCCTGGTAGAATTTTGCACAGAGCACAACTTAATCTTAGCTAACACTTGGTTTAAGAATCATGAAAGGAAGTTGTATACATGGAAGAACCCTGGAGATACTAAAAGGTATCAGAAGATTATATAATGCTAAGACAGAGATTTAGGAACCACGTTTTAAATTGTAAGACATTTCCAGGGGCTGATGTGGACTCTGACCACAATCTAGTGGTTGTGACCGGTAGATTAAAACTGAAGAAACTGCAAAAAGTTGCGAATTTAAGGAGATGGGACCTGGATAAACTGAAAGAACCAGAGGTTGTATACAGTTTCAGGGAGAGCATAAGGGAACAATTGACAGGAATGGGGAAAAGAAATACAGTAGAAGAAGAATGGATAGCTTTGAGGGCTGAAGTAGTGAAGGCAGCAGAGGATCAAGTAGGTAAAAAGACAAGAGCTAGTGGAAATCCTTGGGTAACAGAAGAAATATTGAATTTAATTGATGAAAGGAGAAAATATAAAAATGCAGTAAATTATACAGGCAAAAAGGAATATAAACGTCTCAAAAATGAGATCGACAGGAAGTGCAAAATGCCTAAGCAGGGATGGCTAGAGGACAAATGTAAGGATGTAGAGGCTTATCTTACGAGGGGTAAGATAGATACTGCTTACAGGAAAATTAAAGAGACCTTTGGAGATAAGAGAACCACTTGTATGAACATCAAGAGCTCAGATGGAAACCCATTTCTAAGCAAAGAAGGGAAAGCAGAAAGGTGGAAGGAGTATATAGAGGGTCTATACAAGGGCAATGTACTTGAGGACAATATTATGGAAATGGAGGAGGATGTGGATGAGGATGAGATGGGAGATGCGATACTGCATGAAGAGTTTGAGAGAGCATTGAAAGACCTGAGTCGAAACAAGGCCCCCGGAGTAGACACCTTTCCATTGGAACTACTGACGGCCTTGGGAGAGCCAGTGCTGACAAAACTCTACCATCTGGTGAGCAAGATGTATGAAACAGGCGAAATACCCTCAGACTTCAAGAAGAATATAATAATTCCAATCCCAAAGAAAGCAGGTGTTGACACATGTGAAAATTACCGAACAATCAGTTTAATAAGACGCAGCTGAATATAAGAACACGAATTCTTTACAGACGAACGGAAAAACTAGTAGAAGCCGTTCTCGGAGAATATCAGTTTGCATTCCGTAGAAATAATGGAACGCGTAAGGCAACACTGACCCTACGACTTGTCTTAGAAGAAAGAATAAGGAAAGGCAAACCTACGTTTCTATCATTTGTAGACTTAGAGAAAGCTTTTGACAATGTTGACTGGAATACTCTCTTTCAAATTCTAAAGGTGGCAGGGGTAAAATACAAGCTATTTACAATTTGTACAGAAACCAGATGGCAGTATAAGAGTCGAGGGGTATGAAAGGGAAGCGGTGGTTGGGAAGGGAGAAAGACGGGGTTGTAGCCTGTCCCCGATGTTATTCAATCTGTATATTGAGCAAGCAGTAAAGGAAACAAAAGAAAAATTCAGAATAGGTATTAAAATCCATGGAGAAGAATAAAAACTTTGAGGTTTGCCGAAGACATTGTAATTCTGTCAGAGACAGCAAAGGATTTGGAAGAGCAGTTGAACGGAATGGACGGTGTCTTGAAAGGAGGATATAAGATGAAGGAGGATATAAGATGAACATCAACAAAAGCAAAACGAGGATAATGGAATGTAGTCGGATTAAGTCGGGTGATGCTAAGGAAATTAGTTTAGGAAATGAGACACTTCGAGTAGTAAAGGAGTTTTGCTATTTGGGGAGAAAAATAACTGATGATGGTCGAAGTAGAGAGGATATAAAATATAGACTGGCAATGGCAAGGAAAGCGTTTCTGAAGAAGATAAATTTGTTAACATCGAGTATAGATTTAAGTGTCAGGAATTCATTTCTGAAAGTAGTTGTATGGAGTGAGGCATGTATGGAAGTCAAACATGTACGATAAATAGTTTGTACAAGAAGAGAATAGACGCTTTCGAAATATGGTGCTACTGAAGAATGCTGAAGATTAGATGGGTAGATCACATAACTAATGAGGAAGTGTTGAATAGGATTGGGGAGAAGAGAAGTTTGTGGCACAACTTGACCAGAAGAAGAGATCGGTTGGTAGGACATGTTCTGAGGTATAAAGGTATCACCAATTTAGTATTGGTTGGCAGCGTGGAGGGTAAAAATCGTAGAGGGAGACCAAGAGATGAATACACTAAGCAGATTCAGAAGGATGTATGTTGCAGTAAGTACTGGGAGATGAAGAAGCTTGCACAGGATAGAGTAGCATGGAGAGCTGCATCAAACCAGTCTCAGGACTGAAGACCACAACAAACAAACTTTGTCGTGTGACCACTCCGTCACAGACGGTGCGTTATGAACAGGTTCTGAATTGTGTTGAAACATGCAATCGGAATTACCGAATTGCTCTGCAACAATGGGAAGCAAGAAGGTGCTTAAAACATGAAAGTAGGCCTGTGCTGTTTTAGTGTCACGCAAAACAACAAGGGGTGCATGCTCCCTCCGTGAAAAACACGACCACACTATAACACCACCGCCTCCGAATTTTACTGTTGGCACTAAATAAGCTGGCAAGTGATGTTCATCGGGCATTCACCATACCCACTCTCTGCCATCGGATCACCACATTGTACACCGTGATTCTTCACTTCACACAACGTTTTTCTACTGTTCAGTTGTCCAATGTTTACGCTCCTTACACCAAGGGAGGCGGCGTTTGGCATTTACCAGCATGATGTGTGGCTTATGAGCAGCCGCTCGACCATGAAATCCAAGTGTTCTCACCTCCCGCCTACCTGTCATAATACTTGCAGCGGGTCCTGGTGCAGTTTGGAATTCCTGTGTTATGGCCGGGATAGATGTCTGCCTTTTGGCGGTCTCTGTCAGTCAACAGATCAGGTCGGGATGTACGCTTTTGTGGTGTACGTATTCCTTCAAATTTCCACTTCACTATCACAACGGAAACAGTGAACCTAGGAATGTTTAGGAGTGTGGAAATCTCGCATACAGACGTATGACACAAGTGACACACAACCACCTGACCATGTTCGAAGTCGGTGAGTTTCGCGAAGCCCCCCATTCCGCACTCACACGACGTCTAATGACTATTGTGGTCGCTGATATGGAGTACCTTGCTGTAGCTGGCAGCACAATGCACCTAATATCAAGAACATATGTTTCTGGGGGTGTCCGGATACTTTTGATGACATAGTGTATATGCCGCTAAATCTCCTACAGACTTATGTCATGCTACCAGACAAACTTTAAGGGATAAGACGACATTAACACTGAGATGCGTGATAAATTGCCGCATTGTGAATGACGTTTAAACGGAGGTGCCAAAAGTAATGGGATATCTCCTAATCTAATATCGTGTTGGACCCCCTTTTGCCTGGCGTAATGCAGCAGCTCGGCGTGGCGTGGATACAAGTCCTAGGAAGTCCCATGCAGAAATATTGAGAACTGCGGCCTCTATAGCTGTGCATAATTGCAAAAAATGTTACGGTGCAGGACTTTGTGTACGAACTGACCACGAACATGAAGTCCATGAATGGCTGAAAATGCTCCTCAAACAACCAAATGTAACAGTTTACAGTCATGCTCGGTTCAGTCTATTCCATGTAAACACAGCCCACACCATTACGGAGCCACCAGCATCTTGCACAGTGCCTTGTTGAGAACTTCGGACTATGGCTTCGTGGGGTCTGTGCCACATCCGAACCCTACCGTCAGCTCTCAAGGAACGCCGTCGACAACTGCGATGTCTGTGGTGAGAGGTAATACTAGAAAGTTTCTATTTCGGCACTATATTGACACTGTGGATCTTGGAATACAGAATTCCCTAACTATTTCCGAAATGGAATGTCCCATGCGTGTAACTCCAACAACCATTCCTCGTTTAAACTCTGTTAATTCCCGTCGTGCGGCCATAACCACTGCGAAAACGTATTCACATGAATCACCTGAGTACAAATGACAGCTGTGCCAATAGAGTGCCCTTTTATACTTTGTGTACGCAATACTAGGTGTATATGTGCAAATCGCTGCCCCATGATGAGTCTTTGGAAGCCCCTGCAGAAATATTGAGCCATGAGGCCTCTACAACCGTTCACGATTGCGAAAGTGTTGCCGCTGCAAGATTTTGTTCACGAACTGACGTTTAGATTATGTCACCTCATTGTAAATGTATTCAATCTTTGCTCTGAGCTTTATTAGCAACAAATTTTGCAGACAGTATCTACATACGCCTCTGAATGTACCTACAAAATAATATCATGGTACCACACATTGTTGGCGTCATAAACGCTGAGATGTGTGAAAAGCTGCCGCACCATGTATGACGTTTAAATTTATTACTTCTTTTCTACAAACTCTATTCGAAAGATATTTCGCAGAAAGCATCCACACATACCGCTGAATGTTCCCACGCAAGTATATCATTGTACGACACACAGTTCAAGACATAGGACGTCATACACACTGAGATGCTTCAAGAACGCCGCGTCATGCATCAAGTTTTAGTCCGTTTTATTCTTTACTACTGAGATACTCTTGCAGCCGAGTGAACTTAAGAAAATCCCTGACAGTTGGCAGCCCTTTTCACAGCTTTAATTCCGAAGCGCATACAGCTGTAAGGGAAAACAATAGCCGTTTATAGATCTATGAAGAGGCGTTGCCATAGAGACTTTTACAAAAAAAAATTGGTATTATACTTGTACATTTGCACATTATGCATATTTCTTTGTACGACTGTTCTATAATTTCGAAGATGTTTTCACGAATAAATGCTAATGAAATTTTTTTGATATTGCACTGCAAACCCAGTTAATAGTTCGTTTCTGTTTCTGATAGAAAATTGGCAAAATGAATACCCGTGCCACGCCGGGTTTGTCAGCTAAGTATTGTAGGAGGAACAGTAATACTTTAATAGCTGTAGGTAACACCGACTCCATATAACAACTGTCCAATTTTGGTTGGATACGGAGATATAGTTGGTTACATACATAAGTTTTCATTACGTATGTTTTCACTGCAGTTGGTATGGGTTTATTTGTAGATTGTTGTTTTTGTTTCGAAGTGCTGAATTTTGGAACTAAGAATGTGATTTGTTGGCCAGTTCTACTGTATCTCTTAAGAATTCCGCACATATTTAAAACTGCTGAGGGTGCCGATATGGTATTTGTGAACGAGTTCTGTAATTGAAAATACGTTACTGTAATAGAGAATACGATACATGATTTCGTAACCGGAGAGTAACCAGATTCGTAAGCGTGGCTTAGTGTTTCCATTAAACTATCTAACTGACATATTATGTCTGAAAGTGCACATGAACTAAATTTGGAGAAATTAGAAGGCATTATTTAGTTGGTAGAAGGTCGTTTTTCAACTAAAACATGGAGAATTCCTACTCGTACAGACGTTTTACGTACAACGATATGACAAACGTTACGTATGCATGGTGTCTGTCCTGAATTGGTAAATATGATATAAATATGTAGACAAACAATTATTAGAATTTAAGAAAATATGGGTGATTTCTTCAAGAGAAAGAGCTTCACAAACTAAACAAGTCAATAACGCACAGGTCCATCTCTGACCCTTATGCAAGCCGTTACTTGGCTTGACACTGATTGGTAGAGCTGATGGATGTCGTCCTGAGGAATATTGTGCCAAAGTCTGTCCAACTGGCACGTTTGATCGTCAAATCCCCGAACTGGTTGGTGTGCCCTGTCCATAACGCTCCAACCGTTCTCAACTGGGGAGTGCTCAGGTGACTTTGCTGACCAAGGTAGGGTTTAGCAAACACCGAAACAAGTAGTAGAAACTCTCGCCATGCGCGGGTATTATCTTGCCCAGGATGGCTTGGGATGAATGACAGCAAAACGTGGAGTAGAATGTCGTCGACCTTTTGCTGTGTGGTAAGGGTACTCCAGATGACAACCAATGGTGTCGTTCTGTGAAAGAAAATGGTTCCTTAGACCATTACTCCTGGTGGTCAGACTGTGGGGCGGGCGAAAGTCGGGTTGGTGTCACACCACTGTCCTGGCCGGCTCCAGACCACACTTCGCTGGTCATAGGGACTCAATTCGAAGTTGGACTCAGTGCTGAAGATAACTCTACTACAGTAAATGAAAATCCCGGACAAAGACGTGTCTGAAGTTGCCCCAACAGTGTGGGTTACGAGCCTGACTGTTCTGCTGTCCTTGCTTGTTAATTTGTATTCTCGACCGAATAATGTCATTTCGTTTACTCCCATAGCGCGACTATTACAGTTCTTTGCGACTGTGTATTTATTGAGTTCAATTCAGCCTGCGTCGATGTAATATTTTTCCCGTCCTCCTTTCATTTTTTTAAATAGTACTGGGCGTTTTTCATAATAGTTGGAAGTAACTACGTTGTTCAATGCCATACGACACACAAAACAACTCGCTGTTCAGTCGGCTCAGTACTCTGGTTGTGGGTCTCGGTGTTACGTTACAGAGTAGTCCGGTGGAGTGCCAGAGTCGAAGAAAGTGGTGCCTCTTTTGCCAGACGTGCAAAGATGAACAGAAGAACTATAGAAAGGAAAAAAGAGCTATGACCATTAATGTGCTTTGTTGTCTTGAGGGCAAATGATAGTTACCGATCTGTTATTCACGAGGGTTGAATGAAAAGTAATGCCTCCACCTTCGTCAATTGGGTTTGGATTGGAAAATTATAATAAATCAAACGCAGAAATAATCCTTAGAATGTGATCTATAATTACCAATATTCACTTTCCCACATAATCACCAGCCACATGGATACATTTCTCCCATCGATGAACAAGCCGTCACGGAAGAAGTCGACACTCTGTTTCCGCAACCACAATCTCACCGCTCTCTTCATCAGAAGCATAACGATCTCCCCGCAGATCGTCTTTCTTTATCGGGAACAGACGCAAGTCGGGACGGTGCTAAATCTGGACTTTATGCAGGATGCCATACGGTGGTGAGATTTCATTTCAGGAGTCAGCATCCGGGGTATCCATCGTGCACAGATCTTCCAATAGCCAACTAAAGGAATAAAGTGACACACACGTTCTTCTGAAGTGCCGATTACGCTTGCAATTTCTCTCTGAGTGATACGACGATCGTCCTGAATCAATCTGTCAACATTTTGCTTGTGAAACTCGGTGGCTGCCCGTCTCGATGGGCAGTACTCACATCAACACAATCACCATAAACTGCTTTCATTCTCTGGTGAATCTCTTTTGGGGTGACACCTTCTGCTATCAAGAATTAAATGACTGCAAGTTGCTTAAGTCGCATTGACCCATCGTCAGCGCACGGTTCCATACTTAACACTGTAACAACACAACCGTTCAATGATAAGGCTTCCCGCCAAGTGGAGCTGTAGAGAAGAGGATACGGAGCAAGCCAGTACCTGCCACATACCAACGCTGCCAACTGTTGAAAAGTTACGAAGGTAAAGGCATTTCATTTCAGTCAACGCTCGTACTACTTGCTTTAAATATTAACATTACTGGTTATTGGATAAAGAGTTCCCCGTATCTCAGTTTTCGTGGGAGTATATAACCGCATTATTAAAATCTCTGTATTTTAAAGATGTAGTAGATAGTGCACCAGGCGAGCGGTCTACCCGACGGGAGGCCCTCGTCACACGCCATTATTATTATCAATTCAAGTTGATCTCGAAATGGTAGCCTGACAAAAATTGGCAATGAGATACCGCTGTGATCATGATTTGTTGAAGCTTAGAACAGCCCAACTGTCCACTGTGATGAATGATGCTACTGAAGTATGATTAAATACTGAAAATAAAATATGAATAGCAATTTAATGATGAATTCTTCAGTTCAAAATTGGCAGCAGTTTGCGGCGTAACGGTCTTGGTAACGTTCCTTTGCTTCATTGTCTGGTCCAGGCGACGTGCGACTTAACTACGTCAAGAAAAGCTGCAGGAAAATTGACTACATCGAATGGGTCACTACTAACTGACCAGGATGAGCTCATAGAAAATTAACCGTGTTGTATTTTTACGCCGAAAAGTCACAAATACAACCACCAAGTCCATGTCATATATTATGAAAATGCTTCTAATACATACGTCTTGGTACAACTGTTAATGTTCGTCGAACGTTTCTTTAATATTCAGATCAGCCGCATTATGAACTCTCATTAATAGCCAGCATCAATACCAAATCAATTATCGAACTATTGAAAACTCTAAATAAAGTCAGCATGTTTACAGTGGAAAATGTTCACACTGTGTTCAGTGATAAGTTTTACTCATCATAATATTACGTAGTTCGCATAAGGTTAGCCTCTATTGCACTCGTTCCACTATGCTGTTTTCAGCGTTGGGGCGCCTGCGTCCTCTGCGTCTAGTACTAGCATGTGGCGAGTAATTTTTGGAACCAGAACGTTGAGTAAAATACTATGGACCATGGGCTATATACAGGGTGGTCCATTGATCGTGACCGGGCCAAATATCTCACGAAATAAGCGTCAAACGAAAAAACTACAAAGAAAGGAACTTTTCTAGCTTGAAAGGGAAAACCAGATGGCGCTATGGTTGCTGCTATAGTTCACATTTTTTTATTACACGTTCGTGTAAAAAAATCAATGTTTTAGTTGGACCACTTTTTTCGCGTTGTGATAGATGGTGCTGTAGTAGGCACAAACATATGGCTCACAATTTTAGACGAACAGTTGGTAACAGGTAGGTTTTGTAAATTAAAATACAGAACGTAGGTACGTTTGAACATTTTATTTCTGTTGTTTCATTGTGATACATGTACCTTTGTGAACTTATCGTTTCTGAGAACGCATGCTGTTACAGCGTGATTACCTAAAAAAAACCACATTAATGCAATAAATAAATGTTCAAAATGATGTCCGTCAACCTCAATGCATTTGGCAATACGTGGAACGAGATGCCTCTCAACAGCGAGTAGTTCGCCTTCCGTAATGTTCGCACATGCATTGACAATGTTCTGACGCGTGTTGTCAGGCGTTGTCGGTGGATCACGATTGCAAATATCCTTCAACTTTCCCCACAGAAAGAAACCTGGGGACATCAGAACCGGTGAAGTAGCGGGCCATGGTATGGTGCTTCGACGACCATTCCACCTGTCATGAAATATGCTATTCAATACCGCTTCAACCGCATGCGAGCTATGTGCCGGACATCCATGAAGTTGGAAGTACATCGCCATTCTGTCATGCAGTCAAACATCTTGTAGTAACATCGGTAGAACATTACGTAGGAAATCAGCATACATTGCACCATTTAGATTGCCATCGATAAAGTGGGGGCCAATTATCGTTCCTCCCATAATGCCGCACTATACATTAAGCCGCCAAGGTCGCTGATATTCCACTTGTCGCAGCCATCGTGGACTTTCCGCTGCCCAATAGTGCATGTTATGCCGGTTAACGTTACCGATGTTGGTTAATGACGCTTCGTCGCTAAGTAGAACGCGTGCAAAAAGTCTGTCATTGTCCCGTAATTTCTCTTGTGCCCAGTGGCAGAAATGTACACGACGTTCAAAGTCGTCTCCATGCAATTCCTGGTGCATAGAAATATGGTACGGTGCAGGGGATGTTGATGCAGCACTCTCAACACCGACGTTTTTGAGATTTCTGACTCTCGAGCAATTTGTTTGCTACTGTTGTGCGGATTAGCCGTGACAGCAGCTAAAACACCTACTTGGCCATCATTATTTGTTGCAGGTCGTGGTTGACGATTCGCATATGGCTGAACACTTCCTGTTTCCTTAAATAACATAACTATGCGGCGAACGATCCGGACACTTGGATGATGTAGTCGAGGATACCGAGAAGCATACATAGCACACTCCTGTTGGGCATTTTGATCACAATAGCCTTAATCAACACGATATCAACCTTTTCCGCAATTGGTAAACGGTCCATTTTAACACGGGAAATGTATCACGAAGCAAATACCGTCCGCACTGGCGGAATGTTACGTGATACAACTTACTTATACTTTTGTGACTATTACAGCGCCATCTGTCAATAAGCGAAAAAACTGGTCCAAATAAAACATTCATATTTCTTCACGTACTACACGAATATCTAATAAAAATGGGGGTTCCTATTTTTAAAAAAACGCGGTTGTTATCCATTTAACCTATAGCAGTGCCATGTATCGGGCCAACCATTGCGCCATCTCGTTTCCACCTTCAAGCTAGACGAGTTTCGTTATTTGTAATTTTTTCGTTTGATGCTTATTTCGTTAGATATTTGGCCCGGTCATGATCAATGGACCACCCTGTATATTGTAATCCGCGAGCCATCATGTGGAGCAGCGTCTGGTACTGCCCGCACAGTGCGTCTCTTTCACGAATATCAAATCAAATCGTCTTCCGCGTTCCGGGAGTATCTTAAGTGAGTAATTATAGAGCATGCCTTGAAGTATTATTATACTCCTCAATAATTCTGCTGCTTTGTACTTTGCGGTTTTTGGTAGGGGAGGATGTGAGGGGTACCTGACCTAGTAAACTTCATAGAATCTGAACAGATGATTGGTATGTCATTGTAAAAGCTACCTTCACATAGAATGTTAAACATTTGTGTACAGTAGTTCAAGTTCTTCAGTGACATGAGAATAAATGTATTGCGGCACTGATTCGTAATACCTTTGATGTAGTTCTCATCTTAACAATAAACCTACAAAATTAATTTACTTTGAAAATCCTAGTTTCAGTGATTCTAAAAATTGATCAGCTTAAAATTTTCTGTTGGTGAATGTGTTCTAATATGGATTAAAACAAAAGACAATTTCTGACTTTTCAGACTTTCAATTTGTAAAAAGCATGTTTTCACCACAAACGACATGGCAGGAAAAAAGACAATTTTCAGTTTAGCATACAAAAACCTTGAATAAAATCTATATGTTTGTGTGTTTTCTTACAATTATCTGAGATCAGGAGACATACCCTCCCTCTATCATAGCTAGGTTTCAGCTCCTCAAGAATTTGTCTGCTTAGTTTATAGAACGCCTGAAGCACGCTTTTCTGCTTGGTTGAAACAAAGTATGGTCGGAGATAACGGTCATGCGAGCGTAGGGGGTGCTTATTTTGTGTGGATGTGTGTGTGTTTTCTTTTTTGATGAATACTTTGACTGACATCTCAATGTGTAACAGTTTTTTAATTGTGTCTGTCTGCAGCTGAAGGAGTCATTTCTACGTTGAGTAGCAAGCTAACCTTTTCATAATATTTCTGATATTCGAACCTGGACTTTCCTTTGTTTGAAATTTGGATCATATGTAGTATGTATTGCTTCAGTATACGACAGAAAGTAACTGAAACAAATATGCAGTGAAAATAACACGAGAGACACATTCATTCAAAGGTAATAATTACTCTGAGGTCTCCGCGATTCATGATGAACATCACTAAATGCGGAATATGGTTCTTAAAGGGGTGTTTGTGCTCTACAGACTGCAATGTGCTCCGATGCTGGCCACAAGGTTGATAAAGAATTCTTTTGTAAGGCGTTACTTTCCTCCACCAGCGCAATTGACAGATTCTGGGCGGTCGTTGTGCATGTTGACATATTGCAGTTCATGTCCCTAATGTATCCCTCACATACTTGATGGGATTTATGTCGGGGAAGCGGGCAGGGCACTCCATTCACTGAACATCATCTCGCTCCAAGAGCTCCTCTTCCTGTACTGTTAGATGTACTCTCGCATTGTCATCCACAAAACTTGGCCAGGTGCGATCAGAGCTAGTTGTCTGAGGATTTCGCACAAACTTAAATATGTATATATATAGACAGTTCATAGCTCTCGTAAGTCTGAATCTAGACGTTTTTGACCTGTTGTTGACATTGTTACTACCACGATATCAGCCCCGGGAAACCCAAGACTTCGAAGTTTGCTTTAATTTTAAGTTTGAAATCAGATAATACCTGACATAGGAGAATTTTTTTTCGTGTGATACAATTAAAAATTGACAACTGTCCGAATTCTTCCTTCCTTGTACTGTGAAACCTTGCTTGTTGCCAAATTTCATGACTCTACTTTAACGGGAATTACCTATAGGTTCTGGAGCGCAAATTTACGAGAATCAAAGTATGTGACATAATATGCCGTATCTTTTGATTACACTGGTTTAGAAGCTTACACCGCCAAGAGACTATAAACCTTAGTACATGACAAAAAGTTTGACTTGAGGTGTCTACCCGTTCCTGAGAAATCTTAACAGACGGACAGAAAGACAGGCAATTGAATAAAAAATGACAATTTTTTACGTGTTATGCAAGGATAAATTCACAATTTCAGATTTCTACTTTACTTTTACTGTGAAACCTTGCTGCATCCTAATGTTCATGACTCTAAGCCAATGGGAAGCACCCTCACATGAAATCCCCGCCAGTGCACCTCTGTTTTATACCTTATCTACGTAGTACGACCGCCATATATATACAGGCTGTTACAAAAAGGTACGGCCAAACTTTCAGGAAACATTCCACACACACAAATAAAGAAAAGATCTTATGTGGACATGTGTCCGGAAAAGCTTAATTTCCGTGTTAGAGCGCATTTTAGTTTCGTCAGTATGTACTGTACTTCCTCGATTCACCGCCAGTTGGCCCAATTGAAGGAAGGTAATATTGACTTCGGTGCTTGTGTTGAAATGCGACTCGTTGCTCTACAGTACTATCATCAAACACATCAGTATGTAGCATCAACAGGTTAACGTTCATCACGAACGTGGTTTTGCAGTCAGTGCAATGGTTACAAATTCGGAGTTGGTAGATGCCCATTTGATGTATGGATTAGCGCGGGGCGATAGCCGTGGCGCGGTACTTTTGTATCGAGACAGATTTCCAGAACGAAGGTGTCCCGACAGGAAGACGTTCGAAGCAATTGATCGGCGTCTTAGGGAGCACGGAACATTCCAGCCTATGAGTCGTGACTGGGGAAGACCTAGAACGAGGAGGACACCTGCAATGAGCGAGGCAATTCTTCGTGCAGTTGACGAAGACTCTAATGTCAGCGTCAGAGAAGTTGCTGCTGCACAAGGTAACGTTGACTACGTCACTGTATGGAGAGTGCTACGGGAGAACCAGTTGTTTCCGTACCATGTACAGAATGTGCAGGCACTATCAGCAAGCTGATTGGCCTCCACGGGTACACTTCTGCGAATGGTTCATCCAACAATGTACCAATCCTCATTTCAGTGCAAATGTTCTCTTCACGGATGAGGCTTCATTCCAACGTAATCAAATTGTAAATTTTCACAATCAGTATGTGTGGGCTGACGAGAATCCGCACGCAATTGTGCAATCACGTCATCGACACAGATTTTCTGTGAACGTTTGGGCCGGCATTGTTGGTGATGTCTCGATTGGGCTCCATGTTCTTCACCCTACGCTCAATGGAGCACGTTATCATTATTTCATACGAGATACTGTACCTGTGCTGCTAGAACATGTGTCTTTACAAGTACGACACAAGATGTGGTTCATGCACGATGGAGGAGCTTCTGCACATTTCAGTCGAAGTGTTCGTATGCTTCTCAACAACAGATTCGGTGACCGATGGCTTGGTAGAAGCGGACCAATTCCATGGCCTCCACGTTTTCCTAACCTCAACCCTCTTGATTTTCTTTTACGGGGGCATTTGAAAGCTCTTGTCTACGAAAACCCGGTACCAAATGTCGAGACTCTTCGTGCTCGTATTGTGGACGGCTGTGATACAATACGCCATTCTCCAGGGCTGCATCAGCGCATCAGGGATTCCATGCGACGGAGGGTGGATGCATGTATCCTCGCTGACGGAGGACATTTTGAACATTTCCTGTAACAGTGTTTGAAGTCACGCTGATACGTTCTGTTGCTGTGTTTCCATTCCACGATTATTGTGATTTGAAGAGAGGTAATAAAATGAGCTCTAACATGGAAAGTAAGCGTTTCCGGACACAAGTGCACGTAACATATTTTCTTTCTTTGTGTGTGAGGAAGGTTTCCTGAAAGTTTGGCCGTACCTTTTTGTAACGCCCTGTATGTGCATATCGCTATTCCATGACTTTTTTTTTTCACCTGAGTGTATTTGTTCCTACGTGCCGGCAGTGTGGTTCACACTTGGAATCATCCAGAGATGATGTGCTAAGACGATGAGCCAACTGTGACGAGTAAAGAAGAGACTGACCTGCGCGTCCCTTTTCGCAGGCGTAGATGACCCAGGCGATGGACAGAGACCAGGCGAGCGGCCGCAGTGAGGCGAAGAATGCCGCCTCCAGCCTGTTGTAGGGCCTGACGTAGCTGAGGTGCAGCCCGTACACCGAGCACAGCGCCAGACCCGTCGACGCGGCCCAGCAGGCGCTTATCACAACCTGTGCGGCGTACACATCAGCTCATATGGTAATGGAAAGCAAACATCACAACTAAGCAAAAGCAAACATTTACACTTCTCCTAAGAAAGCGTATATCCAAGGGTCGCCGATTGTAGTAGTACTTCGTCGTAACGAAAGCCTCTTATACTAGTCAGCTAACGTCTGGTCCAGACACAGTATTCATAGAACACCAACTCATACAGGTCGTTATCTTCACGCGTTGAGTAGTCAGCCACGTACCAACGCACGAGGGCTTTGAGGACGTTGGCAAAGGAGGGCTTACTCCAACATGGACGCTGAAATTTTGACGCAACAGCTACAACACCTTAAGCTTGTGTTCAAGCGGGATAGCAGCACTGAGATACAGATCCGTCGTACATTGGAATTCAGGCTTTTGCCGGAGCCAGTAGAAGACGAGTGTAGAGGGTTGGGTTGGGTTATTTGTGGGAAGAGACCAAACAGCGAGGTAATCGGTCTCGCCGGATCAGGGAAGGACGGGGAAGGAAGTCGGCCGTGCCCTTTCAAAAGAACCATCCCGGAATTTGCCTTGAGCGATTTAGGGAAATCACGGAAAACCTAAATCAGGATGGCCGGCCGCGGGATTGAAGCGTCGTCCTCCCGAATGCGAGTCCAGTGTGCTAACCACTGCGCCGCCGTTCGCTAGGTGCGAATGTGTATCTTTAACTATCTTACCATATGCTGGAGGCGCTTCTCAAAAAGGTTGTGAGGATTTTAAAAAGATGTAATAGTAGAAATGTATTTGGTCCATCAGCCAATTTTAGGGCATCTACATCTGTACTCCGAAAACCACGTTACGGTGTGTGACCGAGGGTACTTTGTGTATTATTGTCACTTTCGTCTTTTTTTGTTCCTGTAGCGTATAATTCGCCGGAAGAACGATTGCTAATAAGCATCGAGTGGTCTCGAATCTTCTAATTTTGTCTTGGTCCTCTTTTTGCGAGATATGCCTAGGAGAAAGCAGTATGTTGGGTGTCTCTTCTAGAAACGTAGGCTCATGAAAATTATACAGTAGACAGCAACGACATGCAGAACGCCTCTCTTTCAGTGCCTACCACTGGAGTTCACTGAGCAGATAGGTGACGGCTTTGCGGTTACTAAATCAGTCTGTAATGAAGAGTGCTGTCGTTCTTCGGATCTTCTCTATTTCCTCTCGCACTCCTATATGGTACGGGTCCCGTATTGACAAGAAATGTTTAAGTACTGCACGAACTAGAGTTTTGTAAGCTACTTCTTTTGGTCGTGTACTAAATTTCCTCAGAATTCTTCCAATGAAATCCAGTCTTCCACCTGCCTTTCGTGCAACTGGTTTTATGTGATCGTTAGATTTTAAATCGCCCTATATGCATATTCCTACACATTTTATGGTAGTAACTGCTTCCAGTTATTGTTCTGCAATTTGGTAATCATACAATAAATGGTCTTCCTGTCTATGTATTTGCAATACGTTACGTTTGTTCATAATGGGACCTCTACCTGCACCATGCGACGGTACTCCGCTGGTCTTCCAGGATTTCGCTAGAATTTTGCGAAAATCCTCTTGAAACTACTGACGCTACCTACTAGGTTTTATATATTGGAACAATAACAGCTAATGGAAAACGACTTTCTCTGGTGCATTCAAGTTCTAAGGCCTCCGATTTTGTTTCTAATTAACTACTCACCCGAAATCGATGAAACTGGCGTTACTTCTCGACGTATTCGCCCTGCAGACGTACACATTTTTCACAACGCTGACGCCATGATTCCATGGCAGCCGCGAAGGCGTCTTTAGGAGTCTGTTTTGACCACTGGAAAATCGCTGAGGCAATAGCAGCACGGCTGGTGAATGTGCGGCCACGGAGAGTGTCTTTCGTTGTTGGAAAAAACCAAAAGTCACTAGGAGCCAGGTCAGGTGAGTAGGGAGCATGAGGAATCACTTCAAAGTTGTTATCACGAAGAAACTGTTGCGTAACGTTAGCTCGATGTGCGGGTGCGTTGTCTTGGTGAAACAGCATACGCGCAGCCCTTTCCGGACGTTTTTGTTGCAGTGCAGGAAGGAATTTGTTCTTCAAAACATTTTGTTAGGCTGCACCTGTTACCGTAGTGCCCTTTGGAACGCAATGGGTAAGGATTACGCCCTCGCTGTCCCAGAACGTGGACACCATCATTTTTTCAGCACTGGCGATAAATCGAAATTTTTTTGGTGGCGCTGAATCTGTGTGCTTCCATTGAGCTGACTGGCGCTTTGTTTCTGGATTGAAAAATGGCATCCACGTCTCATCCATTGTCACAATCGACGAAAAGAAAGTCCCATTCATGCTGTCGTTGTGCGTCAACATTGCCTGGCAACATGCCACACGGGCAGCCATGTGGTCGTCCGTCAGAAGTCGTGGCACCTACCTGGATGACACTTTTCGCATTTTCACGTCGACATGCAGGATTGTTTGCACAGAACCCACAGAAATGCCAACTCTGGAGGCGATCTGTTCAACAGCCATTCGGCGATCCCCCAAAACAATTCTCTCCACTTTCTCGATCATGTCGTCAGACCGGCTTGTGCGAGCCCGAGGTTGTTTCGGTTTGTTGACACACGATGTTCTGCCTTCATTAAATTGTCGCACCCAAAAAAATGGTTCAAATGGCTCTGAGCAGTATGGGACTCAACTGCTGAGGTCATAAGTCCCCTAGAACTTAGAACTACTTAAACCTAACCAACCTAAGGACATCACACACATCTATGCCCGAAGCAGGATTCGAACCTGCGACCATAGAGTTAACGCGGCTCCAGACTGTAGCGCCCAGAACCGTGTCGCACCCACGAACGCACTTTCGACACATCCATAACTCCATCACCACATGTCTCCTTCAACTGTCGATGAATTTCAATTGGTTTCACACCACGCAAATTCAGAAAACGAACGATTGCAGGCTGTTCAAGTAAGGAAAAAGTCGCCTTTTTAAGTAATTAAAACAGTTCTCATTCTCGCCGCTGGCGGTAAAATTCCATCCGCCGAACAGTGCTGCCATCTCTGGGACGTATTGACAATGAACGCGGCCTCATTTTAAAACAATGCGCATGTTTCTATCTCTTTCCAGTCCGGAGAAAAAAAATCGGAGGCCTTAGAACTTGAATGCACCTCGTATCTACTGCCTCCTGGGCCTCGCGGACGAACTGAGCAAGCTGAGTTATACACTATCGTTATTTTCGGAGCCCATGTTGTTTCCAACATAGGAGATTTTAGGTCTCCAGAAATGTCAAAATATACGATTATAATACATGTTTCAAAATTCTACTACACACCGACATCAGGGATATAGGCCTATAGTTTTGTGCAAACTTTTCCGCGACTCTTCTTGGAAATGCGAATGACGCGAGCTTTTTTTTTCAGCGATTAGGAACGCTCCGTTCCTCAAGAGACCTACTGTACACCCAGAATCGAAATGGTATTCCATCAGGTCGAGTGGACTTTCCTGTGTTGAGCCATTTCAGTTGTTTTTCTACCCCCTGGCCATTTATTTCGATATGTAGTTTGGTCATTAGTGTGACGATTTAAAGGAGGAAATAAAGTGTTATTTTCGTCTTTGAAATAGTTTTGGAAAAAGACGTTTAGTATTTCGGCCTTTTCTGTGTTGTCCTCCGTTTCAATGCCATTATGCTCATTGAGTGTATGGACAGATGCTTCGATCTGTTAACTGATTTAACATAAGAGCAGAGCTTCAAGAGTTTTCTGTCAAGTTTAGAGATTGTTTTACTTTCGTATTCTTTCAACGCTTCTTGCGTAACCCTTCTTACGCTAATTGGCTTTGTTAATGATTATATAGGACTGAGTGATTCCGTTATTTACAAAATAACTAGCCATTGCGGGGACACGTATATTGTCTAGACAATGCGCAACGTTCACGTCGTATGTGTTGAGCTCCGTTGTCAGATGTGCTAACTACAACCCTAAAATCTGCAGCGGTGGAGCAGTGTCTCACCGATGGAAAAATAATGATGTACAATGAGACACAGATGGTTGCTACTGTGTATCGCAGTTGGAATTATGGCCTAAAAGAATCAATTGAAATTAGACTGGAAGATAATATTATTTTAGTATAGACACAGACGTGGAAACGCCACGAAACTACACTGTTGACGCAGGTACTTCGTGGGTTGATGATGGTTCGATAACAGCCAGGGAATAGGATGAGAGGGGAACGAACTCACCATGCAGGTTGATTTACAGGATGCAGATGATCAGAACCCATGCAGAGACAAGCATGGGAAGAACTGAGCATGCAGATGGTGCAAATGGATAATGGTTCAGCACCCAACACAACACATGGAATGATACGCTAGGTGAAGCTCTTGGTGGTCGAACTTCGAATAAGCACTGGCCCTCCAGGCCTACTGCCATCTGCAGTTGAACACCTACACCAGTGGGTCATATGCATACTCCATGACAGGTTCCCTATCTGTCCCACTAGGCCACCCATTCCAGCTCGTCTGCCTCCATCATGATGTCTGCTGGCAGGGATACTAAAATACTATGTAGGGATGAAAGTGATTAGACTTGGGCAGCGACCTCTGGTGCATAAAGAGAGAGGCCCCTGGAGAACGCAACAGTGGATCAACCACAAAAGGAGGCAATGCTGGCACCCCTGGCTACGATGGAAGGTTGAAGGGGCACAGAGTCTGTGGCAACTAGCGGCGGAAACAATACCTCCATCAGTGAGGGGAGGGAGGCGATAGAGGAGGAGGGGCTGGATCAAAGGACTTATGCTCCACATCAGCAGGTGAAGTCGTGAACTTTACTGGGGGCCAGTGCTGCAGGTGACAGGAAGACAATAGGATTCATGTAGTGGTTGATAACAGGGTAGCATGCCTTGCAATTGGTAGCCATCACCTGGAACAATGTCATGACTCGACCTGCCACCTAGAAAACCAGTACATCGTGTTTATTATGTCCCAGCTGGGTGTGGACATAGCTGATTTGCATGGCGGCTTAGCTTCTCTATACTAACATCCACCACAAACGATTACCAAGGTAAGTGGCCCACCTTGAAACCTGGAAATCTGGCAGCCATCACTGCCACGAGCAAAGGAAGTACCCAAATGGCAACTCCAGGAGGAAAATGCAGCAGCCAACAGTCGTCCATGGCAAACGACTCAGGGCATAGCAAATTCACCGCATTTGTTACTGGCAACCGTGCAAACATTCCATTGGACTACACCACTTGACTGGTGTCACCCATTATGTAGCCAGAATGCTTAGTGCATCATCACAGTAGGTAGCAGACATGGGCATCTTCGTTTGGGACTTAAATGTATGCATGAATTGTTCCACCTCCAAATTAAATGCTAGGTGAAACGGAGTGGTAGTCAGAAGCTGGATACAATTTCAGACACAAAAGTTCTCAAATTCCCATGAAAATGGTCGATCATTGCCAGATACCAGGATCCTGAGAGCCCCTTCAATGTTGAAAGTAACTGACAAGGTGTGAACTGTGGAAGTTGATGATATGGAGGACAGCTTCATTATGTACACTACTATGCATCGATCACCAAAAACCACATGCTGCCCAAAAAAGGGGCAGCAAAACTTACATACACCCTTTCCCAAGAGTACTTCGTGACTAGCTAGTGTGGTGGTGCAGCCTGGTTCTGTGCACAAACCTACAAGGATGCACCCGATGTTCGATGTCACGATCGATCGCCAGCTAGTAGACGTGACATCGTGTCAATGCCCTCGTATGAGTCGTACGTAATCCAGTGCAACACATGCAACAACTGGAATATGTGAAGACGCAATGCCAGGCAACCAACACATGACCTCATTGGTCCGCTGTGGCCAACATGAGATCCACCTAGACACCAAGCAGCCGAAACTTTAGTAGAAACAACGTACGCAACATCTGATCCACGCCTCAAGATATGCTCTCCAGCCAGCAAACTGTACCGCTGAAACGATATTCTGGAAAAGCAAAAAATGGCTGGAGCTCCTTTAGGTCCTTGGGTGCCGATAAGTTGACAATGGCCTTCGTTGTCCGTCAGGACTTTACCAAGCACATGGGCCAACAAATGCACATTCGGGAAGAAAAAGAAAGCACTTCTCCAGTTTGCAATGAAGGTCATTCTCTAGGAGGCGTTGTAAAAGCATATGAAGGTTTCTTAAATGCTCCTCCAGAGTATGACCCATGGCGCAGGCAGTTGATGCAACAGGAAATGACCTGAATCAACTGCGTAAAATACCATTGGTAAATTCATCGCAAGTGATTGAACTGGTGCACCCACAGAAAGTGGGTGGCCAGAAAAATCTGAGAAATTATGTTCAGCGCCAACTGTAGGTAAGCATCGCGCAAGTCATTTCGGGGAACAACAACCTCGTCGACATCTCTGGGTGATGTGGAATGGAATACGAATCTGCGAGACATTTTGCTTTGGTTGTCTCTTTAAAATCGTCGCAAAAGGCGCACAGCGCCATCAGGCTTCTGGATCACCACCTATGTGATGGTCCACTGACTTGACAAATGTGGAGAAATGACGCCCTGATCTTGTCAACGCTGCAACTCAGCCTTTTTCTTGTCACGTGCGGTAAAGGGAATGGGGCTGGGATGACAAAACTCGGATACCGCCGATGGCTTTTTCCCTATGCGGTGCACCATCCATGAGAAAGACTATGTAACATCGCTTACCATCACGAAGTCTAACCAAATGAAATAGTTTTTCGCAGCAACGCTAAAATGCGAGTACTTACTGACGAAACACTAGAGAGGCTATTGGTCCACTACTGATGTTGAGAATTCGTTGAACCTTGTACTGAAACAGAAACTCAGCACTATAGTAATCAGTCTCGTGTTACTGTGCATTGAACATCATTGGGATAGCAAATAATGTTTCAACACTGGAAATAAAGCTCAATCACTATTGTCATGAAAATCTACTATTACTCTTACAATCTTCGTCAAAGCATATTTTGTACTTGTTTCAGCTGTGTCGGTGGTCTAAACTGAAGCTGTGGGCAAGAGGAGCGGAAACTTTCCCGGGGAAAATTGGAAATTTGTGGTAAGTTCCTATGGGACCAAACTGCTGAGGCTTACACACTACTTAATCTAACTTAAACTAAATTAAGCTAAGGATGAGGCACACACCCATGCCCGAGGGAGGACTAGAACCTCCCACGAGGGGAGCCGCGCGAACCGTGGCAAGACCCCCGAGACCGCGCAGCTACACCGCGCGGCAAACTTTCTCGCGATCGCCACCTTGCGTCAGCAGTTACTCACCGAGGAAGCGTTGCATTTGTTGTCTCTGGTGCTGAAGAGTACCCAGCCGACGGCCATGCCAGTGACGTACGGCACGATTCTCCAGTACGTCGGCTGGTAAATTACTGTTAAGTACCGCACGGACTCGTCGTCACTGCAACACATTGACACCAACACAATAACTACTGTTCTTAAGATTTATAACAGTGATCAACAGAGGTTTGGGTAAATAATACTTCTCACAGAAGGCTATGACTTTGTAGCTGAGTTGTCAAACTGACAAGTCAGATGCCAAGCACAAAAAGTTGTAAATCGTCAATTTGGCCGATAAAGGCTGAAGAAACGCAAATTCCACTATGCTTTCTTACGAAGTTCTACGTACACAATTGCCTGGTTCATTGGTATAAAAGGCGGCGAAGGGGGGGACACTGTTGCCTGTGTCAGCATGACACATCTCCTACCCACTCCACTAAATCCATCTCCTCTCTGTCTCCTCTCACCCCTCTATTTTCTCCTCTCCCTCTCTCTCCCTGTGTCTCCTCCTTCCGCTCCCACTATCTGTCTCCCCTCTCTATTTCCATCTTATCCTTCCCTATCTCAGGCCTTCTCTTTTCCCCCATTGTCTCTACGCCCCATCTCCTCCTTTTCTCTTCCTTTGTCCATTTCCCTCCCTGCACGTATTTCTCCTGCTCCCTCATACGTAACTATCTCTTCCTTCCCCCGTTCTCTCTCCACATTATCGCTCCCACCCCAATAGGAAATTGCTGGTTATTACTACCATAGTATTCCTTTCCAGGTAGTAGTTAAGACGTGTACCAAGTTCGGCTGAAATCGATCCAGGGGTTTACGAGTATCTTATCGATAGCTTTGCCCACATATGCACATGTCATATATATTTCACACATACTTAAAATGTTTCACACATATTTCTGCACATATTTCATTTGTATTTCTAGCGAATTTTTCCATGCAGATACATTGAGACACATCTCAGTGTTTATGACATCGATATCCTGAACTACGTGTTGTGCAATGAATAATATAACATTGCTGTGCGTTCAGTGCTATATGATTATGTCACGAATACAATTAGTAGAAAAGAAGTCATAAATTAAAACGTCATGCCTGATGTAGCAGCTGTACTGCCTCAAAAGCCAAGGTGTAGCACGCGCGAAGCTTCTTTTCTCTCATCTTTTGGTGGGGGTTGTCAGGGAGAAAACGTTTCGCGAAGGTTTGAAGTTAGGTATAAAACTTGAGTCAAATCACTATGTGCTCTCATTCTCAAATATTGGATGAGTAAAGTTTGGGCCGTAGAGCTTCGTGTGCAACACCCCCGCGCAGCACCTTTGATACATTGGTGGTTGTTACCTCCACAGCAGCGATTATTTCCAGACAGTAAGCAATATATATGTCAAGTTTGATTGAAATCGATGCAGTGGTTTAGACAGAAGCGTGGAACATACGTACATACAAACCCGAGCTAATAACGAGCAATACAACGGATACACTGATTAGTGAACAGACGGTTATCGTAGCGAGCCTAAATACTGTAACTCTCAAATCCCCTTAAAAAAACGAAAAACACACCTATTCAAAAACGCAGATAAAAATTCACTTCAAATTTTCCTGAGAGACAGATGTGCCATGAATTCAGAGAAGTAGTATCGACAGCAATTGAAAGATTTATGAAAAATAAATTAACAAACGACGGGGCTGATCCACCTTGGTACATAAAAATGGTCTGAACACTGTTTCAGAAAAAACTGAAAAAGAATGCCAAACTTAAACAAACGCAACATCTCCAATATTGGCGATTTTTTATAGAAACTTGAAATATATTTCGGACTTCAATGCGAAATCCTTATAATAGATCTCACAACGAAAATTCGTCTCTAAATCTGGAAGAACATCCAAAGCGACTCTGATCGCATTTAAAGAATGCAAGCGACCAGACACAATCCATACCTTCCCTGCGCGATAGCAATGGAAATACTATCGACGACAGCGCTGCTAAAGCATAGTAACTAATTCGTAATAAGTAACGGAAAGTCATCGAGTAAAACAGAAGTGATTTCTGGAGTTCCACAAGGGAGTGTTACAGGCCCTCTGCTGTTCTTTATCTATATAAATAGTTTAGGAGATAATATGAGCAGCCATGTTAGGTTGTTCGCAGATGATGCTGTCGTTTATCGTTTAGTTAAGTCATCACAAGATCAAAACCAATTGCAAAACGCTTTATGTGAGATACCTGTATGGTGTGAAAACTGTCAATTGACTCTAAATAATGGAAACTGTGAGGTCATCCACATGTGTGCTAAAAGAAATCTGTTAAACTTCGGTTACACGGTAATTGAATCAAACCTAAAGGTTGTAAATACAACTAAACACCTAGGAATACAGTTATGAACAACTTAAATGGGAAAGAACACATTGTAAATGTTGTGGGGAAGACGAACCAAGGACTGCGTGTTTTTGGCAGAACATTGAGAAGACGCAACAGGTCTACTAAAGGGCCTGCCTATACTATGCTTGTGCGTCTTCATTTGGATTACTGCTGCGCGGTTTCGGATCTTTACCAGATGGGATTAACGGAGTACATCTAGAAAGTTCAAAGAATAGCACCACATTTTCTACTGTCGAGAAATAGGGGGGAGAGTTTCACTGACATGATATAGAACTTGCGATGTTCATAATTCAAACATAGGGTTTTCGTTGCAGCGGAGACTTTTTACTAAATTTCTATCACCATACTTCTCTACCAATGACCAAAAATTTTGTTTACTGATAACGTACATAGGGAAACACGATCATCGCAATGAAATAAGGGAAATCAGATTTTGCACGGAAAGATGTAGATGTTCGTTTGTTCCGCGCGCTGTTCAAGATTGGAATAATGGAGAATTACTGTGAAGGTGGTTCAAATGGTTCAAATGGCTCTGAGCACTATGGGACTTAACTGCTGAGGTCATCAGTCCCATAGAACTCAGAACTACATAAACCTAACTAACCTATGGACATCACACACATCCATGCCCGAGGCAGGATTCGAACCTGCCACCGTAGCGGTCGCGCAGTTCCAGACTGTAGCGCCTAGAACCGTTCGATGAACCCTCTGTCAGGCACTTAAGTGTGATTTGCAGGGTATCCATATAGATGTAGATGCAGATGTAGATACACTGCGAAAAAAAAATTAGTACATCTTACTTAGAGGTTTTCAATTCACTCAAGATTTATTGTTGCAACAGTGCATATGGAGTACATGATATGATTACATTTACACATGAACAGCGCAAGCGGTTCTGAGGTAGCAGGCATCGACCCAAGCTGAAGAATCCATATCAATACGTGGTGTAGCCCTAACTGGCATCCAGTTGATCGTACAGATGGCGAATACTGTCCTGGGATACGTTATACCACGCCTGCTCGACCTGGCACGTAGTTCTGTACGAGTTGTTCATCGACGAGTCGAACGAGCCACTATTCGCCCCAGCACATCCCACACGTGTTCGATTGGAGACAAGTCCAGAGACATTGCTGGCCAGGAAATTGCTGCACGTCTTGTACAGTTCTGGAGTTCTTTGATTTTCAGGGGCAGTATGTGGACAAACATTGTCCTGTATCCAGTTGGAACAATACGTCACCTCCATGTTGCAAGAACTGCAAAATAACGGGTCTAACAACATTCTGCACGTACCGAGAGCAGGATGGCGTCCCCTCCAGAAATACCAATGGTGAACGAGAGTTGTAGCTTATTGCACTGCAGATCATAAGGCCTCAGGTGGGGCCATTGTGATCAACAAAATACGAAAAAATGAACACATCACAGCAAGATATTGCAATGTACATAGAACAAACACAAACGGAAAATCAGAACACTCACTAGCGAAAACAGAAGCAAATATCACGCTAATAAACCTCACAGATACAGAATAGTAGAGAACGAAACACAGCTATGAGAGACAGGTCTCAAACGCACATCAGTACAAAGACACACAACCACTACATAGACAATCTGATTGTAGAAACAGAAAGTATCTTGACAGAGAAAGAGAAACAAGATAATAGCACTGTAAATATTGGGCTAGCACGAGAGCTAGTGAAGAAAGAAATAAACGACATAATGATCATGTAAAAGTAAGAGGAAAGCAGATACCTTCAAACAGGAAACAACATCAGTAACAAATTATAAGAAAGCTACACTCTAACAAGATCAGATTGACAAGAGCTAATAAAGCGGACAGCACGGTACTGATCAATAAAGAACAATATACAGGGTGTTACAAAAAGGTACGGCCAAACTTCCAGGAAACATTCCTCACACACAAAGAAAGAAAATATTTTGTGTGGGCATGTGTCCGGAAACGCTTAATTTCCATGTTAGAGTTCATTTTATCACTTCTCTTCAAATCACATTAATCATGGAATGGAAACACACAGCAACAGAACGTACCAACGTGACGTCAACCACTTTGTTACAGGAAACGTTCAAAACTTACTCCGTTAGCGAGGACAGATGCATCCACCCTGATGCGCTGATGCAGCCCTGGAGAATGGCGTATTGTATCACAGCCATCCACAATACGAGCACGAAGTCTCTACATTTGGTACAGGGATTGCGTAGACAAGAACTTTCAAATGCCCCCATAAAGGAAAGTCAAGGGGGTTGAGGTGATTCGAGGAAGTACAGAACAGTACAGTACAGTACATACTGACGAAACTAAAATGAGCTCTTACATGGAAATTAAACGTTTCCGGACACATGTCCACATTACATTTTTTCTTTATTTGTGTGTTAGGAGTGTTTCCTGAAAGTTTGGCCGTACCTTTTTGTAACACCCAGTATATAAAAGAAACAAAAATTCCATCTCCTCTAACAATATCACAAAACTGATATCTAATCCACAACTCAGTTCCAGATGTATATACAAAACAACTTCAAAGATATCAGACACATACTCACAAACAACCAAATATAACATATTACACAGAAGAACACAAAAACACCAACGCTCAGAAGCCAACAAAATCATAATGCAACACACACGAAGTGAACAACAGCCGAACAACGAAAAACAGAGATGCAATCATAACACAAATAAAACACATAACCCGGCCGGAGTGGCAGAGCGGTTCTAGGCGCTACAGTCTACAAGCACGAGACCGCTACGGTCGCAGGTTCGAATCCTGCCTCGAGCATGGATGTATGTGATGTGATTAGGTTGGTTTGGTTTAAGTAGTTCTAAGTTCTAGGGGACTGATGACCTCAGACGTTACGGCCCATAATGCTCAGAGCCATTTGAACCATTTTTTGAAAACACATAAACATTCCACAAACAGTATAACTCATCTCTTTCGACATAGAGAACATGTACACCTCAATACCTAGGAAGGCACACTAATTGAAGAAAACTTTCTGACATACAACAAAGTGCCTGTAGACAGTACGGTAATGAAATAACCAATACCCTTAAAGAAATCACATCCAAAAGTTACTTCCAACTAGAAAAGGGATTTTACTTATAAAAATATGGCCTCCCAGTCATATTACCAATATAAGGAACATTAGTAAACATATTCATCAAAAATACAGAAAACACAATTGCCAATAAAGTAAGCACAAAGAAAGGATACAAAAATGGTTACTTGTACAGATATGTGGTTTACATAATCTGTGTAGTAGAGAATCAACAGAGAAAACAGATAAACTTTATACAGATGTAAGCAGTATACACAAAAATATTCAGTTCGCCTTGGAAAAAGAAATACAAAAGCTCTCTTTATTTCTTGGACATAATAATAAAGGGAGATAGCAATAAGCCAACAGCCAAAGACACAATTACACATGCTACATCCTACCACCGGTAAACTCAAAAATTAGCGTTTGTGTGACACAAGTTACACGGACTAAATAATATCCCACTCAGAAAAGAAATCTGTGAAAAACAACTACAAACAATACAACTCGCAGCCACAAGCAATGGCGATGATCTGTGTACAGAACAAGAATTCAACCAAACAATCAAAACGCAGCTAAAGGAGAATGAAAACAAGCAGAGGACACAAACACCACACAATCATACAGACACTAAAGCACACACCGAAACACAAACAGTAGCACACCTGATGTGACTAACAGAAAGAAATGGTACACCTTGATATACAAACACAGATCAACATACAGGATAGCAAATATACTAAAGAAACAAGGGTCATACATTGCTTACAGACTAAGAAACACACTCCAGTAACATTTACAAACACCGATAGATAAACCAGATAAATACCAAGGAGCGGGTGTATGGCATTTAGAATGGCAAGAATGTGAATCAGCATATCCGGCGATGACAAGCAGGAATCAACATGGACTCCGGAAACAGCTATCGTGTGAGACCCAACTCGCTTTATTTGTTCATGAGACCCAGAAATTATTAGATACAGGCTCCCAGGTAGATGCTATTTTCCTAGACTTCCGGAAGGCGTTCGATACAGTTCCGCACTGTCGCCTGAAAAACAAAGTAAGGGCCTACGGAATATCAGAACAGCTGTGTAGCTGCATTGAAGACTTTTTAGCACACAGAACACAGCACGTTGTTATCAATGGATAGACGTCTACAGACGTTAAAGTAACCTCTGGCGTGCCACAGGGGAGTGTTATGGGACCATTGCTTTTCACAATATATATAAATGACGTAGTAGATAGTGTCGGAAGTTCGATGCGGCTTTTCGCGGATGATGCTGTAGTATACAGAGAAGTTGCAGCATTAGAAAATTGTTGCGAAATGCAGGAAGATCTGCAGCGGATAGGCACTTGGTGTAGGGAGTGGCAACTGACCCTTAACATAGACAAATGTAATTATTGCGAATACATAGAAAGAAGGTTCCTTTATTGTATGATTATATGATAGCGGAACAAACACTGGTAGCAGTTACTTCTGTTAAATATCTGGGAGTATGCGTACGGAACGATTTGAAGTGGAATGATCATATAAAATTAATTGTTGGTAAGGCGGGTACCAGGTTGAGTTTCATTGGGAGAGTCCTTAGAAAATGTAGTCCATCAACAAAGGAGGTGGCTTACAAAACACTCATTCGACCTATACTTGAGTATTGCTCATCAGTGTGGGATCCGTACCAGATCGGGTTGAAGGAGGAGATAGAGAAGATCCCAAGAAGAGCGGAGCGTTTCGTCACAGGGTTATTTGGTAACCGTGATAGCGTTACGGAGATGTTTAGCAAAGTGGCAGACTCTGCAAGAGAGGCACTCTGCATCGCGGTGTAGCTTACTCGCCAGGTTTCGAGAGGGTATGTTTCTGGATGAGGTATCGAATATACTGCTTCCCCCTACTTATACCTGTCGTGGAGATCACGAATGTAAAATTAGAGAGATTCGAGCGCGCACGGAGGCTTTCAGACAGTCGTTCTTCCCGCGAACCATACGCGACTGGAACAGAAAAGGTAGGTAATGACAGTGGCACGTAAAGTGCCCTCCGTCACACACCGTTGAGTGGCTTGCGGAGTATGAATGTAGATGTAGATGTAGAATTTCAAAACTGGGTATAAAATCATATAAGAAGCTGGATAAACGAAAATAGCATCCTGCCTTTGGTGAACACTTGGTAAAACGTGGAACAAGACATGAAAATTATTAGAGTGAACAATTACAAAAAACTGACATTACAGGAAAACTTTCCTATACAAAGAGACCTTTGCAATGAAAAAGAAAGTAATTAATGACCATTTCAATACAAGCAATAACTCCCTGATCACGTTAGAAACAAAAACATTAAAAAACGGAAACGTGAAACATAACCAGAATAAATAATTATTTGAATCTTCGTATCCCAATCCCCTCCCTCTGTCCCTCTCTCTCTCTCTCTCTCTCTCTCTCTCTCTCTCTCTCTCACACACACACACGCACAGACACACACACACACACACACAAACACACACACCCCACAAATATACAAACCAAATCAAGAATTTCAAATCACACAAACAGCACTACCAAAAGGCAAAAAATAAACATACAGCGACAGTTGGCCACGCAACACACTGTAAACACACTTATGTTGACTACACAGTGGAAAGTGTATGTGAGTTATTGTAATAAATGTGATAAGAAAATATCAGAAATCGGCCATTTAGAGTGTAGAGACCGAATGAACACGTACCCAAGACAACACACATGGATTACCAACATTGGAAATCGTAAGAAACATCAAGCAATAACTTGACGTAACGAATCTTGTGCAAAAAATGTTGTTTCTAACCTGAAAAACAAGAGAAAAAATGAGTAAACGTAAAAGAGTAACATACTTATATGTACCGCATTAAATGCATTTATTATATATATTAAGAGAAACAAGTATTACAGATCATTGAAAATGTTACATAAATAAAAGAACGCATATGGCAAAAAACGAAAGCACTTTCATTTAGTGGCAAATACAGAACATATGTCCATGAAGTATATTACAACTGTTAATTGTAGGATTACGTTCTCATCCATTTCTGATTATCTGATTGAAGAAATTAACAATTTTCTAACACAGTCCTCTGTTGTCATAAACATCAATTTCAGATATTAGAGTAAAACCCTTTTTATTAATTATTTATTTATTTTTCATATTTAATGTATTCGATTATTTTATTAATTGGTAGTTGCAGCTAATTCTGCCAACTGACTATAAGGCCACAAGTAGAAAATCATTATTTGCATGCGAGCTTAGATGCTGAACACGAAAGCAGTCATGTCTGGCTAAACGAGGGACACCATTGATCCATCCTTTGTAACTAGAGCCCTATATATGACAATTACTGGTCTATTTTGCTTAGTCAGTGTAGCCAGGTTAAAGGAATTACGAAAGACCAGTAAAGTTACACAGTATTTTCTTCCCAAGTGAGATGCTCATGTAATGTTACATCTAAATTCTCGATTGTTTTCTGATATGGCACTGGAATACCATCGAGCAGAATGGCAGAAATTTTTTCGAAGAATTATGAACTTATTAATTTTTGACAGGATACTATGATTGCCTGTGACTTTTGCGTTTAAGTCCCTGGTTTTGTGCCCTGTCACCACTGAATACAGGTCTTGCATCTGCATAATCACATTCTTGATATCTTTAGGGCTGGCACTTAAGTACAGTTGAAGATCGGCCTAGGACCGATGTCTATGCCACTCCTGAGGAAACATATTTTCAAGACGAGTTTTCACTTTCACAGGAAATACGTTACTGTATGTTTTCTCAAACAACTTTCTAATCTCTACAGTGCACAATCTGAAAACTTTAGCTGTCAAATCTTTTTGAGCAGTATGTCGAAGTTGACAATATCAAAAGGTATGCTAAAATATAATGTTGTAAATATGACGGCCTAGAGGTAGACCATGGCATATTTTAGGTCATCAGATATTTTAATTAATGCAGTGTTTGTGCTACGGTGTATTCCAGGGCTTCGGATACAGCAGATAATATGCTGATTGATTATCACAAAGCGATTGCGAGTTTCGCTATATGAGATAGGTGGGACAAAGCTTCTGTTCCCTGGAGTGGGATATGTTCTATTCACAAGAGCAGAAATTAAATATGTTTGTTAAGGTAGGCTATTGGCTATTGGTAACATTCTTGATCATGTCTGTGATGGTACTGTTGTTACCTATGATTCCAGAAAAGATTAGCATTATGGCTTTTCTCGTTGTATTTATTGCTACATGTTTGGGTGGAAAGCGACGTAATTATTTATGTACTGGTAGTCTGGGGATTCTTGCGAACGATAGTTCATCACACCATGGAGTTAAATTGGTACGACGGGAAAAATCATCCAGTTTGTTAGCTGAGACCTGAAAAGCAGTTTCTGATTTTACCTATCTGACACTCAAGCTGCAGGAATGATTGTTCCACAGAGTTGTTGATATAGTACTGTTGCATACAGAGAAACGAGAGCGTCAGGTTTCGTCCTGCAAACGGATTGCTTACTCTGTTTCACAACTTTCGGTATTTTTAGTTTGTCCAAGTTTCTGATTTTGCTTGAAACGTCTGTGAGCAGCGTCCCAATTGATATAGGATTATACATATAGGACCTATAGACGGATTATACATATAGGAGCATATTTGTCGTATTGTAAGTTCATGGAATTTGATTTCAGTTGTTGGCGCTCTGATTATTTGATGGCATGATATGTTGAAAAATTAGCTTTTATACTGCCTTGTTTAATATTGCTACAAGCTACGAGAGTAATTCCAAAAGTAAGGTCTCCTATTTCTTTCTAAGTACAGAAATCCGTTTGTGTGCAGTTGGTCACACTGTTATGAAGAGTGCTTAACGCGCTGTGTGTAAACATGCGCACTCCTCACTGAGGCGCTCAGTCTTGGCTTGGCAGCCGTTGAGAATGAAGTTCCCGTTGGATGTTACCTCCAAGTGCGAATTGCGCGCAGTTATTCGGTTTTTGAACGCAAAGGGCTCTGCGCCGATTGAAATCCATCGCCAATTGACGGAAGTGTATTGTGAGTCGTGCATGGATGTCAAAAATGTTCGTAAGTGGTGTAGAAAGTTTGCAGCTGGTCGGACCAAAATTCACGACTAACAAAGGAGCGGGAGACCGTCAATTTCTGAGGAGACAGTGTTGAAAGTCAAGAAAAGCATGCGTGAAGATCAGCGGATCACCCTGGATGATCTCTGCACGTTGGCTCCTGAGGTTTCCCGAAGCACCGCTCATAGAATTTTAACGGAAACATGGAACTACCGGAAGGTGTGCACAAGATGGGTACCACACATGCTGACTGAGGACCACATACGGCAACGATTGATGCTTCCCGCGAATTTCTTAACCCCCTTGCAGCCGAACAGGACACATTTCTGGACTCAAATGTCGCGGGTGACGAAACCTGGGCATACCACATTACACCTGAGACCAAGCAATAATGACGCCAGTGGCGGCATCCTTCTTCAGCATGGCGGCGAGCTGGTATGACAGAGGCATACAAAAATTGCCACAGCTTCTACAAAAATGCATCGACAGAAATTGTGATTATGTCGAAAAATAGCTCAATGTTCAAGCTGTAAACTGATGTAAACCATTGTAGAAATAAACAGGTCTACGTACTTATAAAAAATGGGAGATCTTACTTTCGGGATTACCAACGTATGTGACGCGATTTGACGTTTGCATACTGCAAGAGTGGACCAGGAGTATTACATCGTGCAGCAGTCTGGATTTCCAATTGCTATGAAGTCACTTAAGGATAACAGGATGGCCGCCTGATCGCCTGGCCTCTCGAGTATGGTTGATCTCGTGGAATGGGTAATGCCAGCACTAGGCAATGGTGAAGCCAGAGAATGCAGCGCATTCTACACTGCAAATTCGGCTAGTACGCAAGGCGGCGGTAGGTGTCGATTGCAATGCTGGTAGCAGGTGGCGTTGCTGAGGTAGGCAGTGTCAACACAGCCCCCAGCAGCCAGTATTACAGGCAGCGTGTAAGGCGTGGCCTGGGCTGAACCCAGGGTCTCTGTAGACAGCAGAATGCAAGACAGCGGCGCATGTTGAACGGCTCCGACGCCCAAGAGTAGCAGCCGAACTGTTTCTAGCAGGCCTATGAAAGTGTTTAGTGACAAGTGTGGACCAGGGAAGCTGCCAACTGATGTGGAGACTGCATCGGTGCCATGGCTGGAGTTGACAGTAAGACGAAAGTCGATGTGCAGCAGTGTGCCAGTGGTGGCGACAACAGAGGCCCAGTCTAACATCAAGGCAAGATGGGGCTTATGTCAGGCGACGAGAGAAAAGTGACCAGTGTGAGCAATCTACCACTGGGCTGGAGGCTTGTTGTCACTTTTGAGAAAAAAGCACTGCTTCAGGCGATGGGGTGGAGCATCCGAGTCAATTTCAGATCAGTTTGCAGAGTGAAGAATGCTGGGATAGCACTGATACAGTGCCTAGCACTTGTCCGACTGCCGTGGCCTACTAGAGCTGATGCTGCATTAATTCCTTTCCTCTCGAGGAGAATTCGTTCCTCTAAAATCTAGTCTGCTGTTAAACTTGTAAACTTATCGTAATTACATTGTTATATTGTACGAGGGCTATCCACAAAGTACATTACTTTTTGGAATTAAAAATAAATAAAGTATTGCAATTTTTTTTATTATATACAGATGAAAGCCACACTTCAATACTACTTTTCTACATAGTTGCCATTTAAATTAAGGCACTTATCCTAGCGATGGACGAGCTTGGAAATTCCTTCGTCGTAAAATTCGGCCGCCTGCACCTTCAACCACGTGGTTACCTCTTCTTGAAGCTGTGCGTCGTCACCAAAACGCTGCATAGCCAACCACTTCTTCATTACTGGGAATAAGTGTAAGTCTTTCGGCGCCAGGTCAAGACTGAATGGCGGATGAAGAAACAACTCCCACTAAAGAGATTCGAGAACTTCACGAGTGACATTTGCCGTGTGGGCCCGGGCGTTGTCGTGAATCAGCAAGATCTTTGAGCCCAACTTTCCCCTGCGCTTGTTTTGTATTGCTCTTCTGAGGTTGTGCAGAGTTTCGCAGTACCTTTGAGAGTTTATTGTAGTGCCTCTTTCCAGGAAATCCACAAAAATCACACCTTTTCTCACCCAAAATAAGAGATAACCACGTGGTTGAAGGCGCAGACGGCCGAATTTTACGACGAAGGAATTTCCAAGCTCGTCCATCGTTACGATAAGTGCCTTAATTTAAATGGCAACTATGTAGAAAAATAATATTGAAGTGCGGCTTTCATGTGTATATAATAAAAAATTCCAATACTTTATTTATTTTTAATTCCAAAACGTAATGCACTTTGTGGATAGCCCTCGTATTTACATCTCTACTTTTCCATATCAGTTATGTGCAGTTTGTCTTCCATCCTTCTTACTCATAGCCACTATCCACCGCGTAATGTCTTTTGGTGTCCTGCACTCACTCCACACATGGTAGTTGATTCACGGGGTTAGCACGTAGTGAACTGATGGATGAGGAGGGTTGTTAGTTCTCCATCAGCTGTAAACATAAGTGATACAAATAGGAACAAACACTGAAAGCCTTCCTGAGGACGATATGCTCATTACCTGGACACAGTGTTAATAACCGTTGCAGTCCTGTTGAATATGGTGGAACGATTGTTCTGCACTAATGCACCCATTCAGTGCTGCTTTTAGTTTGTCAAGAGAAATTATTACAGAGATGTCATGGATAACAAGCAGGTAAGTAAGGTTATCTGCTGGTATGACCCCGAAAGAACTACAAGGCAGATATAGCAGATAATACGCTAGGTTCAAGGCTGTAGTTCCTGTCATTACTACATTAAGAAGTCGCAGATACCAACGTGAATGGCAATATTGTCTCTTTTAAGGCTGAAAATTGTACAGGCGAAGAAAATTTATAGCTAGTTGTCATCACTTACTTAGTACTGAAACACTTGCAGTAGAATTTATAAGTTATACACGTTTGCACGGTAAATACATTGCTAAAAAATGTGATCACATACCTATTGTTTACTTCTCTTGTGACGGAAAGGTGTCGTAGTCCTTGTTATATAATATACATGTTTGAGGCCAAGCTTCTGTCTTTTAAAAAATTTGTTTGTGCTCTGGGTTACGGAATTGGTTCACAGTTCTGGCCTACTTTTTACTACCGCAGCGAAACTTTCTACATACTTTCTGTATTCTCCCTCGGCACACCCGAATAGAAGATCTTTACTACACTGTGAATTACTCGTGAGAAGGGTGCAGTGGGCAAGAACATTAGAGCTACTGACTCGACCATGTGTTCCAAAGCCACGCTTCTGTGTTTTATCCCTCCGATCTTCAGAATTTACGGTCGTCATTGTTGAAAGTTTTCTTTAAATCTATTCTGTATCTTAATATCTATATATTTTCATGTTAAAAACACCTATTGTAAGTACTTTTGAATGATTGGTTGGTTGGTGATTTGGGGGAGGGGACCAAACCGCAAGTTCGTCGATCCCATCGGATTAGGGACAGATGCGGAAGGAAGTCGGCCATGCCCTTTCAAAGGAACCATCCCGGCATTTACCTGAAGCGATTTAGGCAAGTCACGGAAAGCCAAAACCAGGGTGGTCGGACGCGGGTTTGAATCGTAGTCCTCCAGAATGGAAGTCCTGTTTGATAACTACTGGGCCAAATCGCTCGGTTTCTAAATGGAAATGGATTACAACTTCTTTGTCTTCTTTCTGATCCCCGAAAACCATTTAAAGTCAGTGGAATGAACACTGAATTGACTCCTCACAAGGACCTTGTCACTATGATCCGTGAAATGAACATTACAAAATAAACCTGGGGATGTACTCGGTAGATAAACGTTTAGCTCAGTTTTGCACTGCCATACACGCTCACACAAAAACCAATAACGACAACAACAGTTTGTATGTACACAGTGTGTCGGATCAAAATTAAATGTAGGTATACCTTGGGCCATCATGATTCATGAACCAGTACTCGCTCAGACAATGGCTCGGACATTCCATCTTCGGTACAATCACAATTAATAAATCTTGAAAACCAATGAAAATAACTTAGTTGCACTAGATTTTAATTCAGAATGTGGATCCTTTTTTGTCCATCGACATTTAAGCGTTAAATGCTTTCCCTAAAATGCGAGGGGCTTTCAATAAGTAATGCAAAGCATTTTTCTTCTGAAAGCAGTTCGATTTTATTCGGGATTCCAAAATATAGTATTATTCCCCATCCTTTTGGCTACAAAACGCTGTTTTTCAATATAATCTCCGTTCAATGCGACGATCTGACGTCACCTTACAGGGAGGGCCTGTGTGTCCACGTGGTACCATTACTAATCGTCGACGTCGGAGGCAACGTCTGGCTACGTCAGTAACTTGCCATTCACCCACGTACTCCTTCCCGTGGAATGCATACTGCCGTGTTCTATTAGGTGGTGAAGAACCCAGCGGGTACAGACCTTTAAGTGCCTCAACTGGTGAATGAGTGTGTAAGCACCGTCAGTAGAGACGTCTAGTTGAGCAGAGAGGCGTTCGGTAGCGATCCGTCGACCACCTCTAGTGAGAGCCACTTCGCGTTCCAACATTGCAGGAGTCACAGCTGTTTGCATGCAGGCGGGCACACGAATGATCGCACAGGGACAGGTTTGCACAGCCTTGCTGCGATGATGAGAGACGCCTCACGGAACAACTCACTGTGCTTTTGTTCAAAACCATGTCTCCGTAGACATTCTCCAAGCACTTAGGAATATCCCGCCAAAAGAAACTCATTGACAGCTCTCTGCTTGGAACGCACCTCCGTTACAGACGCCAGTTTCAAGGCTACGTGTAGCGCCACCACCTATCGGAACAACATGAAACTATTGGGACTGGTCGGGAATATTTCACCATGTCACCCCAAAAATTATGTATTTTTCAACTGAAATTTGCAGAGAAAGAAAAATGGGTTGCATTACTTATTCAAAGCCCCTCGTAGCTTAGGCCGAAGGCCACTGTAAGGGGTTCCTTTACTGTTCACTACCTTACTGGAGCAAACGTAATTATAAGGGGTTCGTTATGTAAGAGGTTTACTGTTCACTAATTTCGATGTATTGTTCACGCGCTGCCTGCCATATAAAACATCTACATCTACATGACTACTCTGCAATTCACATTTAAGTGCTTGGCAGAGGGTTCATCGAACCACAATCATACTATCTCTCTACTATTCCACTCTCGAACAGCGAGCGGGAAAAACCAACACCTAAACCTTTCTGTTCGAGCTCTGATTTCTCTTATTTTATTTTGATGATCATTCCTACCTATGTAGGTTGGGCTCAACAAAATATTTTCGCATTCGGAAGAGAAAGTTGGTGACTGAAATTTCGTAAAAAGGTCTCGCCGCGACGAAAAACGTCTATGCTGTAATGACTACCATCCCAACTCGTGTATCATATCTGCCACACTCTCTCCCCTATAACGCGATAATACAAAACGAGCTGCCCTTTATTGCACCCTTTCGATGTCCTTCGTCAATCCCACCTGGTAAGGATCCCACACCGCGCAGCAATATTCTAACAGAGGACGAACGAGTGTAGTGTAAGCTGTCTCTTTAGTGGAATTGTTGCATCTTCTAAGTGTCCTGCCAATGAAACGCAACCTTTGGCTCGCCTTCCCGACAATATTATCTATGTGGTCCTTACAACTGAAGTTGTTCGTAATTTTAACACCCAAGTACTTAGTTGAATTGACAGCCTTAAGAATTGTACTACTTATCGAGTAATCGAATTCCAACGGATTTCTTTTGGAACTCATGTGGATCATCTCACACTTTTCGTTATTTAGCGTCAACTGCCACCTGCCACACCATACAGCAATCTTTACTAAATCGCTTTGCAACTGATACTGGTCTTCGGATGACCTTACTAGACGGTAAATTACAGCATCATCTGCGAACAGTCTAAGAGAACTGCTCAGATTGTCACCCAGGTCATTTATATAGATCAGGAACAGTAGAGGTCCCAGGACGCTTCCCTGGGGAACACCTGATATCACTTCAGTTTTACTCGATGATTTGCCGTCTATTACTACGAACTGCGACCTTCCTGACAGGAAATCACGAATCCAGTCGCACAACTGAGACGATACCCCATAGCTCCGCAGCTTGATTAGAAGTCACTTATGAGGAACGGTGTCAAACGCTTTCCGGAAATCTAGAAATACGGAATCAACTTGAGATCCCCTGTCGATAGCGGCCATTACTTCGTGCGAATAAAGAGCTAGCTGCGTTGCACAAGAGCGATGTTTTCTGAAGCCATGCTGATTACGTGTCAATAGATCGTTCCCTTCGAGGTGATTCATAATGTTTGAATACAGTATATGCTCCAAAACCCTACTGCAAACCGACGTCAATGATATAGGTCTGTAGTTAAATGGATTACTCCTACTACCCTTCTTGAACACTGGTGCGACCTGCGCAATTTTCCAATCTGTAGGTACAGATCTATCGGTGAGCGAGCGGTTGTATATGAGTGCTAAGTAGGGAGCTATAGTATCAGCGTAATCTGAAAGGAACCTAATCGGTATACAATCTGGACCTGAAGACTTGCCCGTATCAAGCGATTTGAGTTGCTTCGTAACCCCTAAGGTATCTACTTCTAAGAAACACATGATAGCAGATGTTCGTGTTTCAAATTCTGGAATATTCCATTCGTCTTCCCTGGTGAAGGAATTTCGGAAAACTGCGTTCAATAACTCCGCTTCAGCGGCACAGTCGTCGATAACAGTACCACCGGCACTGTGCAGCGAAGGTATTGACTGCGTCTTGCCGCTTGTGTACTTTACATACGACCAGAATTTCTTCGGATTTTCTACCAAATTTCGAGACAATGTTTCGTTGTGGAATCTATTAAAGGCATCTCGCATCGAAGTACGTGCCAAATTTCGCGCGTCTGTAAATTTTAGCCCATCTTCGGGATTTCGCGTTCTTCTGAACTTCGCATGCTTTTTCCGTTGCCTCTGCAACAGCGTTCGGACCTTTTTTGTGTACCACGGGGGATCCGTTCCATCTCTTACCAATTTATGAGGTATGAATATCTCAATTGCTGTTGCTACTATATCTTTGAATTTGAGCCACATCTCGTCTACATTCGCATAGTCAGTTCGGAAGGAATGGAAGTTGTCTTTTAGGAAGGCTTCTAGTGGCACTTAATCCGCTTTTTTAAATAAAATTATTTTGCGTTTGTTTCTGATGGATTTGGAGGAAATGGTATTGAGCCTAGCTACAATGACCTTGTGATCACTAATCCCTGTATCAGTCATGATGCTCTCTATCAGCTCTGGATTGTTTGTGGCTAAGAGGTCAAGTGTGTTTTCGCAACCATTTACAATTCGCGTGGGATCGTGGACTAACTGCTCGAAATAATTTTCGGAGAAAGCATTTAGGACAATCTCGGAAGACGTTTTCTGCCTACCACCGGTTTTGAACAAGTATTTTTTCCAACATACCGAGGGTACAATAGAACGTTTTCTGCCTACCACCGGTTTTGAACAAGTATTTTTGCCAACATACCGAGGGTACAATAGAATCGCAGGTCAGAGTAGTGTCGGCAGTAGTAATAATCACTCGCTCCTACAGAGCAGTCGCAATAGTTCGTTCTTATGGAGCAGTCGCAATAACTCACTGTTACAGAGAAGATGTTGTAGCTCACCGCTACAGTACAGTTGCTAGCCATGTAAGAGCAATAGCAGTCGCCGCTGGTGCAGCGCAGTTCATGTCCATGTACTGTAAGGTAAACTTTATTATTCTTCATCGCCGTGCGCGTACCTAAATTTGTTGGCTGAGATATTAATATGAATTTGTTTCAATCTTTTTGTGATTTCTCAGCACTAATTAAGTCAGTCGTGTAATGTACAATTTTTTATGTAATCGTTTGCAATAAAGTTTTCAATAATAAGGTTTTTCAGAACATAATTTTTTTACGAGCCATTTACTTGAATTTAAATATTTTACAAATTTTCCCAGATCATAGTCATGTGTAGTTTAATAATCAGAGGGTCAGCTATGCAGCTGTGTCAACAAGCAGTCAGTTTGTTTTCTAATAATACAAATCTCAGACAAATGTTGTTCAATAGTAGTAGATAGACCGGCACTGCACTAAGCTGTGATGTTTAGGAGCACATGTATAGACCGCCTTATCCAGCGACACCATTATGAGGTAAGAATTTTTTAGTTTATTCAGATTGATTTCACAGGACCATGACGTAGCGGTGCTTACGGCCAAAATTTCTCAGTTTCAATTCGCAGTCAATTTTGTACTGGAAATTTTTATCTTCGGGAAGGTTACACCACCACTGTAGTTTTGCAAATGACACACGAATGTCCTTTCACATCCTTGCCTTGATCGAGTTCAAACTCCGTCTATAATATCTTGGTCGTAGACCTCCTCCAGTAAGAGTTAACACAATTAAAACAAATAAATCAATTATATCCTTCCCATTTTGAAGTGTCAACCACGTTTATTTATCATTTGCTATGAGAGGGACAAGCACTGGAAAGCAGAAAAATGCCGCCCGAAGAGGCCGAACGGTCTGGAACCGCGTGACCGCCAGGTTCGAATCCTGCCTCGGGCGTGGATGTGTGTGATGTCTTTAGGTTAGTTAGGTTTAAGTAATCTGAGGGAGTGATGACCTTCGAAGTTAAGTCCCATAGCGCTCAGAGCCAATAGCAGAAAACAAAGAAAAACAGCAAATATGAGTGTAGGAAAACATGTAAATTTCATCTGAAAATCAAGTAGTGCGTTAGCTTTTTACGTATTAGCTAGAAAAAGATGGGAATATTATTTGAAAAAAGCAAGTAGTGCCTTAGGTAATTAAATACTTGCTTGTATAAGGATCTCCATCAGTATTTAAACAGAGGGCTTGTTTGAATGCCGCATTCAGAAAAAAAGATTTCAACATCTTAGTGGGAAGAAAAACATTTTCAGCCTTTTCAGGAGAACAAGGGAGAATCATGAAGTATTTATGACTCCAACTTAGAAACTCTATAATGAATGTTGGGAAGAGCGGGGTATTTGCCATAAATCCCTCACACTGATGTCCAGTGACGCTCTATACCACGTATGCCAAAGGAGGGGAGGGGTTCGCATTACAGATTTCACTTTCCTTTTTGTAGCAGACAAATAGTGAATTCATCGGCAAGGACAAACATTGTTTACCATTACAGGTGCTATTCGTAATACTGAAATAGCTAAATCTTCTAAAAGTTAAAAACATGCCACCTATTAAATTTCACACTTGTTCATTAATCAGTTCAGCGTAGCACTTTTCCACTATGAGAGCATAATTTTATTTAACTTATGCGAACAAAGATGTCACATTTAAGGAGTCCATAAAATTCTAAACATTTTATAATACTGCGCGAGATGTCCCCGGTGCATATTAGTTCTCTACGCAGATCAGAGATTTCGGAAACAAACACCATTATCGTCATCAGGAGAGCAAATGACTGTCGAAGAAGTAACGAAGTGACGCAGACGTCACACGTGCTGTTGTGTTCGCCGTGAATAAAGTTTACATTCACGCCAATAATGAAATACCAGTCGCAGAGTCTTTGTTTCCATCAGGACATTTCAGAGTCAGGTGGCTACTTCCACTATGCACTTCACTCTATTCAATAATACGGGGTATTCATAATTAAAGTTCCAATTCAAAACGCTGTGGAATGAGAACCACTGCTCAGAATGATGTTGAATTTTGAACAGCATGCTATTGACACAAGGGGAATCTCCATGGAAGATAAAACATTTAACGAAAATTTGACCAATCGATTGCTTTTTAAACGTCAGAATATGCACACCAAGAGACACCAATCACAGGGCTGTTCCACAGTTCACATTCGAGATGTCCAATATGACTGTCTTCATGAAGGATCGCATACTGCTGGTAAAGCTCTCTTAGAAGAACGGCGACTGTGCACTAGTAGCCCTGCAGAAGTTCCAGATATTCAAGGATATGAAAAAGAGCATTGGTCCTATGTGTGCTAAGAGTCTGCAGAAAATGATTACGAAATTTGAAAAGACGGGTCCTTTTGAAGTGCTGTGTGGTAGAGGGAGGAAAATAATGATCTGACGTCCGTCGAAGATGTGCAAGAGGAATCGAGAGGAGTTGGGGAAACATGCGGTGTACGGGGAATTGCCCGAACGTAGGGCATACCTGCGAGCACTGTGCATAAAGTCCTACGAAACATCGTGCACTGCTATCGATACAAATACATAGACGTTCAGGAGTTGCTTCTTGCTTACCTTCCAGCAAGACAAACGTTCGCTCTGTCATTTCTTGCTCGCATAGATGCGAACAATGAATGGTCATGGAACAATCTGTTGACAGACGAAGCGCATTCCATCTCCAGGGCCGCGTCAGTTCTGAGAATTGCAGCGTAAGGACAACGTAAAACACTCACGTAGATCAACCGGTACCACTTCATTCTTCAAAGGTGAGGGTTGGCGGCGTCGTTTATCGCAGGGCCGTACTTTTTCGAGGAGATGAGTCCTGCGGGTACCATCACCGGTACACGCTACGAGAGACTTTTATGCACCAGCGTCATTTCAACCCTTCAACAGCGTGGATGTGTGCATAGGATTATTTTTATGCAAGATGGCACTTCTCCCCACATTGCACAGCTAGTGAAGCGGCTGCTGCAGAGGCATTCCGCAAATACTTGAATTTATAGCCGCCATTTCCCTAAAACCTTGCCATCCAGATCACCTGGTCTTAATCCACGTGCTTTCTGGCTGTGTGGTAATCTGAAAGATGTGCTCACTGTCATTTTGCATTTTATGTGGCTTTTGCCCTCAGGAGCACTAGAAACCGATTTTTCCCATGAGATGTGGTGCCACCTCGCCATTGTGCACGGGATTACCTAACTAACAGTACCACAACTGTTTACTGCCGAAATTGTGCAGTCAGGCACATTGAACAGTACGGAGGGTGTAATTTGCAAGTCAAGCCATGCCCTTCGCGGTTCATATGACATTTGTAGCTGACCCTATTTGCCTTGGGAAGCTTATAGCGTCATATATTAGTCAAATTTTCCGTAATTTTTTCTTGTTTCATGACGTTTCCCGCTGTTCCAATATTATGCTATTCAAATTACTCTCTCACACACAAAACACTCCTCCGTGTCCGGAGGTCTTAACGCATGCTTGTGCGGAGGCGCTCGACCTGGGGGTAAGCCGATTCTAATTCTGGTGGTGGAAAATAGAGTATTCTCGGTCCCAGTATTTGCCCGGCAAGGGGCGGGAGGTGATGGCGTAATCCTCCTGGTCACCTGCATTTGCGCCAATGTCCGGGTTTAAATACCAGATCTCTCCGCACTGTCATATGAAGTAAGGGCAAGTAACACTGTTGATGATGATCCGTCCAACGAATGGGGACTTTACACTTGGCGGTCCCGCTTGGTGCTCTTCTTGAGGAGTAGGCAATGTGCCGCTACCGAGTTTTACCCTCTCCCTTCTCTCATCACCATCACCATTAGTATCATCACACAATACGAACATTAAGTTACACTACACTACACACAAACACACACACACACACACACACACACACACACAAACACACACACACACACACACACACAAAATACATGCATGTAGTATTACAGATAACGTAATGGAAAATGTTGCCAATAAGTAAACAAAATAAACACGACATATAAGGATGGCTAGAAGCAGTATGCGTGTTGCATTGTAGGCTGTGCTGAGAAATGAGTTAACAAAAAAAATTCGATATGTTGAACCGTTTACGAGTTAATTAGCATTGAAGTTAGCCAATCAAGCCGGTGGTCGCGCAAATTCAATCGGCCCACCAGATACAATTTCTTCTCATAGCGTGGATGATAGCGCACGGCGCTGCTAGCCTTCGCTCGGGTTCGATGCGAACGCGACCGCTCAGTCTTTGGTTGGGGCTCGATCCTTACTACCGTCCCATACGCAATTTTTGTATCGCTCTCTTCTTCGGTTTTAGGAAATCAAACTGTTGGTGGCACCATTTCTGGCGGGACGCTTGAATTTGCTCGTGTAAAGGCCTCACTGGGTAACTTGAATGCTAAATAACTCGGAAACTGATAGAATAAAACGTCCGCCGCAGCTATTGTCACGTTAGCGTGGAACGTTAGTATCCGAAGGTGCAATATCTCTTAAATTTTCTTCGCTGGGTGGAGGAGAATATTCGTTCCAGATCTCTTTAAATTGGCGTTTCTTGGTCTAAGTAGGGTCACGGAACAGAAGGAACGTCATGCCTTGAGTTTGTTGTGTTCCTTGGCTACGTTCGAATTTGCGGTTTCGGAGAGAAATATGTGGAAGTCTCTATTATAGAGAATTAACGTGTCGAGCGCACTGACAAAAATGAAGCTGGCTTTGTCAGGAAAACGCAAATAAATGTCTGTCCAATAATCACAACAGTGCCAGCACATGGCGAGTTTTCAGTTCTGGAGAGCAACATCAACTGAAACTGGACGAACGTAGACAGACATGGGATAAAAACCAACTTTCGCCCGCCTAAGAAAATAAAAGAGGTTATAATGAATCATCCTCCTCTAACACTACCTTTTTTGTATAGAGATTCCCGATAGCACGTATCCTATAGATTCGTGCATAGGTTAAAATTATCTCAGCTGTTTCTCTAAAAGAATTCACATGATTTTGTATAGGCTGTATTGTATTTCAAGCTAAAATGTATGAAAAAGAAATGTATTAAATCGACATGTACTAATAGTTAAAATTACTCTTCTTTTAAAAATACCTGAAATTACTCAATTTCTGACATACTTAAAATCATATTATTAATTGCGCAATCAAACGCTAATTATTAAATTTATTTATGGATTTATATATGAAATAATGATATAATTTGGTCAAGATTTTTCTCCTGTCGAGAAAGTTTGTAAATTCCTTTGCTTTGTAAACTCCTTGGAAATCGTGAGTACTGCAGAATGTAAGCAATGCTGGGCTCGCCTCAGATGGAAGGAGACGTTTTTGTAAGTTTGTCACCAAAAATGTAATTATTGGTTTTTTTAAATGTGGAAATTATAAAGTCGGTGTGATTTAGAAGAATGGGATAAAATAAAAAGGTATTCGTAACAACAAACAACTCTTCATTAGTTATGTCGCCTTAAAGGTCCCACAATGTCAAATCAAAATTTTCAACAGCAAGAATGTACTAATAGACTCAACAAGATATTGAGCCAGCAAGAGCAACAACGAGATAATCAAGATAAGTAAAAAAGTTCTTCTTTTGTAATCTTACTCCTCTCGAAGTTTTCAAAATTTGTGCAAGGAATGAGAACTTAAATGGTGATGTGTAGGAGAGTAAGATTACGAGGTGTTGCTCCCTGTGAAAGATAGCCAAGTCCTCGATGTCCCAGGCTTCCCCTCTGAAGCAGAATGAGATTTTTACCCTGCAGCGGAGTGTGCGCTGATATGAAACTTCCTGGCGGATTAAAACTCTGTGCCAGACCGATACTCGAACTTGGGACCTTTGCCTTTTCGCGGGCAAGTGCTCTTGCAGTTTCATCCCCTGTGAATGTTGCACACTAATCGAATAGTTACCCGGTGCTGTTTCGGATGTAAGCAGCACATGAAGTACAGAAATGTAGAAAAATCCGCTACTGCTGAGCGCAGCCTTATTAGTAAGCAGAAAATCGTGTTTGAGCTGACACAGATTGTAGTCCACACTTCAAGTTACCAATGTGAAACCCCTGCACAGAAAAGCTATCCGATCCCTTAATGTTCACAATGGATAACGTGGTTTCTAAGGCCTTAAAAATAGATCCTAAAATGGAGAATCAAACATTTTTTAATTTTAATATGAATGAAAGGCTTCTATCAGAAATAATCTTTCGATGAACACAATATTTGTTTAACAAAACATCGTAAGAACTAACGGATTACTAAAAATTTCTGAATGATTTATGCAATGAGGTGACAAAGGTCATGAGATACCTCCTAACATCGTGCTGCCATGTCGCATCTCCTTTTACCCGGCGTAGTGCAAGAGCTGAACGTGGCATAGACTCAATAAACCCTGAGAAGTTCCCTGCAGAAATATTGAGGGATGCTGCACGCCTGTAGCAGTCCATAATGGCAAAAGTGTTGCCGGTGCAGGATTTTGTACAAGAACTGGCCTCTGGATTATGTCACATAAATGTTAGATAGGTGGCCAAATCATTACCTCGAATTCAAACCAGTCGCAAACGGTTGTGACCCGGTGGCATGGCGCATTCTCATCCAAAAAAATTCCGTGGTTGTCTGGGAAGACTAAGTCCATGAATGGCAGAAGATAGTCTCCAAGAAGCCGAACTTAACCATTTCCAGTCAATGGTCGGTTTAGTGGGATCAGAGGGCCGTGTCCATTCCATGTAAACACGGCCCAGACCCTTATGGAGCCAGCACCAGACTGCAAAGTCGACAACCTGGGCCCGTGGCTTCGTGGGGTCTGCGCTACACTCGAATCCCACTATCAGCTCTTACCAACTGGGATCGTGGCTCATCTCACCAGATCACGGTTCTCCAGTCGTCCAGGCTCCAACTGGTCACAAGCAAAAGAGAGGCGCTGCAGGCGATGTCGTGCTGGTAGCAAAGCGACTCGCGTCGGTCGTCTGCTGCCATAGCCTATCAGCGCCAGATTTCGCAGCACTGTCTTAACGGATATGTTCATCGTACGTCCCACAGTGATTTCTGCGGCTGTTTCACCTTGTGTTGCTTGTCTGTTAGCACTGACAATTCTACGCAAATGCCTTGCTCTTGTCGCTAAGTGAAGACCGTCGGCCACTGCGTTGTCCATGGTGAGAGGCAATGCCTGAAATTTGGTTTCTCGACACACTCTTGACGCTGTGGCTGTAGGACTACTGAGTGCCCTAAGGATTTACGAAATATAACGTCGCATGCGACTAGCTTCAATCATTATTCCGTATTCAAAATCTATTACTTACCGTCGCGCGGCCATAATCACGCCGGAAACGTTTACACATGAACCATCTGAGCACAAGCGACAGCTGTGCCAAATCCAGTTCCCTTTTATACCTCGTGTACCCGATGCTATCGCCATCTGCACCTGTGCATATCCCTATCCTATGACTTTGTCACCTCAGTGTAAAATCGATGCCCGTAACTTAACTACTGGATTTTGAATGGTTTGCAGAGCTACTATCCCCAACAAGATAACTAAGCCCTTAAAACGCAAAATATCAAACATTAATTTGGTCTGACAATTCGTTAACCGCAAACGAACACAGTGACTGGACGTCTGCCGGTTAATGAAGAGCTCGTGCGCTTAATACAGAAACAGTCAATCGTAGACAGGATATAGCACGGAAATCCACAAGTGTGAACCAAGAATACTCTGTCACGCTGGTGCTGCAAATTCCGCTAGCCGTAATTATTCTTGAACAGCTGTTCCGGATGCCGCTGACGTGTTGTTGGCTCAGCTGTAGAAGATGGGGGCGCGGTGCTTCGGTTGAAGCTCAGAAGCCCGGTCGCTCGTTAAGGTATGCTCTGTGGTTCACGACTTCGGCGTCCCAGTCACGCACTCCGAAATCTATCCATGACGTACTCTCATCACTCACTCTTTATTTTCTACTGTCTCCCCATCCCCAACAATATTTCTCCTCCAAGCCGTATACGTCCGCCAACAGCGAGAAATGCATACATACATAGCGGTCCAGCAACGTGGTTTTCCTACAGCATACAGAATACCGACAAGACAACGCTTCACGATACCAATCCAATCACATCACAATATCTCCTTTCCACTTATTAAAAAAAGAAAGTCACTTTAGCTTCGCCGGCCTGGGTGGCCGAGCGGTTCTAGGCGCTACAGTCTGGAACCGCGCGACCGCTACGGGCGCAGGTTCGGATCCTGCCTCACAATCGATGTGTGTGATGTTCTTAGTTTAGTTAGGTTTAAGTATTCTAAGTTGTAGTTGACTGATGACCTCAGCAGTTAAGTCCCATAGTGCTCAGAGCCATTTGAACCATTTTTAGGTTCGTCTTCGAGATGATACTGATTAATTTATCAATGGCTCGCTTTCTCTCCGAAAACTACTCTCTCATCAGACTTCCATGAAATTAGAGAACCGTACACAAGATTAGGTCCATTATGTCAGCACTCCTTGTTCCTTTGGGAAAGCGAGCCATGGCGATCTACGAAAGCATTTTTAGAAATACAGAAAAGCGGAGCTCTTCCGCCGTTTGCGTGGCGACTAGGTCTTAGTTTAGTCGCCAGAAAGCTCAGGTATTAAAATACACAACAGCCGCTGGGCTCCCTGGTTCCGCAATGGCGACCCATCTCCCACGAACACAGGCGCCTGAGGCCGCAGTCACCGATCATGGCAGAGAGTCGTATTTTTTCCGTTGCAAATATGCCCGTCCCGTCCCAAATCCGACTCACTGTGACTTCCCACATTCCTAACAGTCATTCAGGACAAAGGCCTTTCCAGCATCATGTTAAAATGAAATTACGAGGCTCGAAAGAGCGCAGCGTGTCCAGTCTCTGGGTTTCGATGTACTTTAATAAACATTGCATTGCCCACTATAATGCTTTCGCTTTTTTATTGTTCACATACACGAAGAGCCAAGGAGAATGGTACATCTGCCTAATATCGAATAGGGTCCCCGCGAGCACGCAGAAATGCCTCAACACGACGTGGCATGGACTCGACTAACATCTGAAGTAGTGCATATTACTTAAGTCTTAACTGTGTACTTAAACATTACACCCTATTCATTCTGTTGTATTTCTCGTTCCCCTGCAGAACTGACTATAAATCCGTCAGAGTGGAAGGGGGTGGAGATCTCTTGTGGACAGCAAGTTGCAAGGCATACCAGATATGTAACACCGCCAAACTTCGACATTTTTCCAAAGAAAATTCCGCGCTAACTGTTTGAATGATTTTTATTAAATCTGCGACCGGTTTCACACCACTTATCGGTGCATCCTCAGGCAATGCTATTAATAACATAGTAACGTTGAACATTGACCTGCAGCCACTCCCCACCATTCACGTCCAATTTTTAAATGACGGGAGCGGCAATGACTGTGCAAGCTCAGAGGAGCCGCGCAGCAGTGGACACGGCCTGACTGACTGGCCGAAACCCGGAAAGCGCTCACGTCATTTAAAAAAAAAAAAATTTAAACAGATTTTAAATTTTAACTACCGCTTCCACCAGATGACGATATATTGGACGTGAGTGGTGGGGAGTGACTACAGGGCAATGTTCAACGTTACTATGTTATAAATAGCATTGCCTGAGGATGCACCGATAAGTGGTAAGAAATCGGTCGCAGATTTAATAAAAATCATTCATACAGCCAGTGCGGAATTTTCTTTGGAAAAATACCAGATATGCTCAAAAATGTTCATATCTGGGGAGTTTGGTGGGCAGCGGAAATGTGTAAACTGAGGAGAGTGTTCCTGGAGCCACTCTTTAGCAATTATGGATGCGTGGAGTGTCGCATTGTCATGCTGGAATAGCCCAAGTCGTCAGAATGAACATGAGTGGATGCAGGTGATCAGACAGGATGCCTACCTACCTGTCAACTGTCAGATTCGTGTCCAGACATATCAGGCGTCCAATATCACTCCAACTGCGAGCGCCCCACACCATTACAGAGCCTCCACCAGCTTCAACAGTCCCCTGCTGACATGCAGAGTCCATGGATTCATGAGGTTGTCTCCATATCCGTAAATGTCCATCCCCTCGATACAATTTGAAACTAGACTCGTTCGACCAGGCAACATGTTTCCAGTCATCAACAGTCCAACATAGGTGTTGACGGGCCAAGGCTATGCGTAAAGCTGTGTGTCGTGCAGTCAGCAAAGGTACATGAGTGGGCCTTCGGCTCCGAAAGCCCATATCGATGATGTTTCGTTGAATGGTTTGCTGGTCGATATTTGTTAATGGCCCCATTAAAATCTGCAGCAGTTTGCAGAGGCGTTGTATTTCTGTCACGTTGAACGATTCTCTTCAGTCGTCGTTGATACCGTCCTTGCATGATCTTTTTCCGGCCGCAGGGATGTCGAGGATTTGATGTTTTACGGGATTCCTGATATTCGCCGTACACTCGCGAAATGGAAAATCCCCACTTCATCGCTACCTCGGAGACGCTGTGTCCCATAGCTCGTGCGCCGACTGTAACACGACATTCAAACTCGGTTAAATCTTTATAGCCTGCCATTGTAACAGCAATAACCGATCTAACAACTGCGTCAGACACTTATTTTCATATATAGGCGTTGCCGACCGCAGCGCCGTATTCATCCTGTTTACATATCTCTGTATTTGAATGTGCATGCCTATACTAGTTTTGTGGCGCTTCAGTATAGAAAGAAGCAGAAATTACTAAATGTTATTCACTGTTTGATAGTACGAACATTGTTTAAGTAATTTGGTAAGGGCATAAACACATTATTTGCAGATGAGTAGCAGATGAGTCTCAGTTTGTTCCACTTGTTTGAAGATTTTATCCAGGGTTGTTTATATGATAAGTCACTGGAAAATTATGTTGCTTTTATCTATTTTCTTATTTGCCATATGTTCGTGACATGCATTTTACAACATTTTTCGTATATAGATTGTGCAGCTTCCTTGAGCCTGACGAAGAAAATAGTCGATCAGGCAGCATCATGTATCAATCTCAGTAGCTACTAAAACCACTCTTAACGCTGTCTTATCCAAATCTGACGTTACTCTGATGCACTTGGCACCAAAATCACATTATATATTGCGAGCCCAACTTCCATACCTCTTAAAGCAAGATGTGGTCCAAATTAGTAGTTATACGACTGTCTTGAAACTCCCTGGCAGATTAAAACTGTGTGCCGGGCCGAGACCCGAAGTTGGGACCTTTGCCTTTTGCGGGCAAGTGCTCTACCATCTGAGCTACCCAAGCACGACTCATGCCCCGTACTCACAGCTGTTTTACAGATTTAGTTTATATATTGTTTCCTGAAAATAATTGTTTACATGAAGATTTATAGGCCTAATGTTTAATAACAAAGATTGAAATTTTTGACAATATCAACAATTTAAGCTTCCTGTTATTTTATAAGAATGCTCTCATTATAGATAATTAAATTACAAAAAATATAAATGAAGACAGAAATTTTCTTTACATGAAAATTGAAGCATAACCAAGTTATATTTCCTGTAATTTTTAGGCCATTTAAACTGTGGACTGTGATTACTAATTTTCATTATACCAGATTGATACTACAAAATGGATCGACATGAATACTAAAAATATGTTAACAGAAAAACAGATTTAGATAGTCAAATACGTTCAGAGATACCTTCAGATGAGAAATATATACTTTAACTAAGAAAATTAGTCTAAACATGGCACAGTTTATACGGTATCGAACATTTCGGTTAATATGTGGAAGTTCAGAGGAGACTACGATCATTGCATCACGTAATAAGCACCGTTATCATTCACTCATTCCTTAATTGACTTCATATAGAGTGGAAATAGCACACAAAATAGCTCGCCATGTTTCACCGTGATTAAAACGTGAAAGAGGTTGTGCGTCATTACTTTTAGGTGGTATGCGGGATTCGCAATGAGCTGTGTGTGGAGGCGGGAACATAAGGATCAGAGTTTTTCACTTTCTATTTAGAGTTTACTGCTCACGTAACAGCCCAAGATAAACTTAGGGACATTTCACTGAAATAACACGGAAGATGGTAGTGTGGTAGAATGAGTCCCAATTGGCTATATTTGGAAGAGAATCCCAGAACTGCCATTTGCCTTTCAAACAAGGGGAACCTTCCAAAAACCATGGTCGAAATTGGGCAATGGGTATTATTTTTACTTCAATTCTAGATTGATAAGTCCCAGACTAAATATATCGACGCGAATAGCATGTGTGAGTGTCTTTGGATGTATACGGAGTGAGCTCAATGAGTTAAAGATTCGTACTCTGCATGGCTGACTCAGTAACAGTGAATAATTAGATTTTTATATTATCTTCTAGTATTCGTGTCTACTTCAGTTCCAGTCAAATGCATATTCGATTTTAATATCAAGCTGCATGTACACTGAGTTGACAAAAAGTCGTGGGATACCGATATGCACATATACAGATGGCAGTGTTATTGCTTACACAGGGTATAGAAGGGTAGTGCATCGGCGGAGCTGTCATTTATCATGATTTTTATGAAAAAGTTTCCGACCAGACTATGGCCGAGAATTAATTGACTTCGAACGATGAATGGCAGTTGTAGCTAGGCGTATGGGACATTCCATTTCAGAATTCATTTGGGAATTCAGTATTCCAAGATCCACATTGTCAAGAGTGTGCCGAGAATACCAAATTTCACACGGTTCCTCTCACCGAGAGCATTACAGTGGCTGCCGGCCTTCACATAAAGACGGAAGGCAAAGACGTCTACATAGAGTTGTCAGTACTAGCAGACAAACAACTCTTCTTGAAATAACCCCAGAAATCAATGTGGGACGTACAACGAACGTATTCGCTAGGATAGTGGGGTGAAATTTGGCCTTAATGGGCAATGACAAGAGATGAGAGCCTTTCCTAACAGCACGACATCGCCTGCAGCGCCTCTCCTTGGTTCGTGACCAGATCGGTCCGGCAAAAGACGACTGAAAAAACGTGGTACGGTCATATGAGTCCTAATTTTAGTTGGTAAGATGTAATGGAAGAGTTCGAATGTGGTACAGACTCCAAGAAGCCATTGACCCTAGTCGTCAACAAGGCACTGAGAAAGCTGCTGCTGGCGCCATAATGATGTCGGGCGTGTTTACTTGTAATGGATTGGCTACTCTGGATGCTCAGCTACTTTGAGACCACTTGCAGCCAGTCATGTCAGTTTATGGACTACAATGCGCCATGTCACCTGGCCACAACAGTTCGTCATCGATTTGAAGAACATTTTGCACAATTCGAACGAATGGTTATCCACCCAGACCGCCCAGCATGAATCCTATCGAACATTAATGGGACATAATGTAGAGGACAGTTCGTGCACAAAATCGTGCACCGACAACACTTCCGCAAGTATGGACGGCTACAAATGCTGCGTGGCTCAATGTTTCAGCAGGGGACTTTCGATGACTTGTCGAATCCACGCCACGTCATGCTACTGCACTACGCTGCGCAAAAGGAGGTCTGACCCTATACTAAGAGGTATTCTCTGACTTCTGTCACCTTAGTGTATATTTGGCATGAGAGAGCAGAAAGAGAGTTCCCCATGTATCATAAACAGCTTTATTTTTTCCATACACACATACTCTGGCTGGCCAACGATGCCACATTAGCTATTGTTCATTAAGACAAGTAACTGTTGAACTAATCTCGATCAGCAACCAAGGCAGCTGATTTGAGTACTCAAATAGAAGAGCTACACAGAGAAAACGGAAGGACAAAAAACAACTGTATCACACAAAATCTGTAAGTAGGCTGTTTAGGTTTTCTTATTGGTAACGCCGCTTAGCGCACGGTATGAAAAATCACTGGCTGTGCTGTGCGCAGTCTGTGTTTAGTTTGCATTGTTGTCTGCCATTGTAGTGTCGGGCAGCGGCAGCTGGATGCTAACAGTGCGTAGCGTTGCGCAGTTGGAGGTGAGCCGCCAGCAGTGGTGGACGTGGGGAGAGAGATGGCGGAGTTTTGTAATTTGTAAGACTGGATGTCATGAACTATCATACATATTTTGACTATTAAGGTAAATACACTGTTTGTTCTCTATTAAAATCTTTCATTTGCTAACTATACCTATCAGTAGTAAGTGCCTTCCGTAGTTTGAATCTTTTATTTAGCTGGCAGTAGTGGTGCTCGCTGTGTTGCAGTAGTTCGAGTAACGAAGATTTTTTGTGAGGTAAGTGATTTGTGAAACGTATAGGTTAATGTTAGTCAGGGCCATTCTTTCGTAGGGATTTTTGGAAGTCAGATTGCGTTGCGCAAAAAAAATATTGTGTTTCAGCTTAAGCAGAGTCTTGTATAATTTTTCTAAGGGGACGTTTCATAAATCGTGGAAGAAATGGTGTCTGTGATAGGCGTTACCACAGCTGCTGGAATATGAGGGTGGTATGTCACTACAGTACGCTTAACATGTGCAACAGAACGAAAATTTGCTTAGTCTTATTTTTGTTATTACAAATCTCCTATAAATTTAATTATTTCGGTGATGTTCCATAAAATAATCCATGAAATTGATAGTTAAAAATCTTTTCATGAGGGGGTCTTATTCAAAACTCACATGCTCATCAACTGACTAGTGAGTTTTAATAATACATTATTCATTACATTTTACTTTGTCTTGCGGTGTTTTATGATATGTTCTTTACATATTATGTTTGTAAATTATCATGCCGAGATGTTGACTGCAGTTTCTTGGCATATTCCTTTGCGTGTATTCACATGCTGTTACTGTGTTCACTGCTCAACCCCATATTTCACAACTGTTTGAGAATTTGTTGCCTCGAAATGTGAGGTGTGCTGGGAAATTATAGGTAATGCGAGGTTCTGGGTATTTTAGGGTCAGGACCGAGGTGATACATTCCTTCAATACTGAAGACAGTGCGTAGCATACGGTCGAATTTATTACAGTTTTCCAATGAAAAAGGCTGAAAATGTGCAATAACTGAACAGCGCTGCTAGAATGTTTGAAGTATTATTGGATATAGAAAAACATAGCATATGGTAAGGATGTGTTTTTACAAACGGTAACGTTATCTGGTGTGTTGGTGTTCAGATAATAGTGAATTTAATCCGTTCCACTTAGTTATTCATTACCACAAATTTGCTGCAACCCTGCACAGGTAACATTAAGTATCTATAAATAGGAGACGTGTTTATAATATGTAGCCATATGGTAAATGCTTCCTTGTGAATCAGTCTTTCTATTAGTAAAAATCGTATAGAAACCCCTACAGTAGTTCCTGAGATTAGCTTTCACATACAGACTGACAATCGCGGCGGGAGTCTTCGATTCATAATACCCATAGACCCTGGACAAGCTTTGCTGGTCTCTATTGTGTCAGATGTTTATTGATTTTCCCCATCAGATACCGTTTCATCTCTAGCTTCCCAAACCATAGCTTCCACCACTGCCACAAGATGTAACTCCAAACGCCATTAAATATCAAACAAGTAGAGAAATATGTATTAGATACCCATTATAGCTTAAGAATAAGTAATATACCTACACAAACCTTCCACGTGATTCTGTCTATCTGTTACTGAAAACTGTATCCAAATTACTACAGTAGTTCCTGAGATTAGATTTCAAAACAAACAATAATACTTCGCAGGGACTTCAATTTATAACATCTACAGAATATTAGTGAGCATCCATACTACCATTATAAATGCAAAGGAAATATGTTCTGTATGTGTGCCTAAACTGCTTAGCTGGTTTTGATGAAATTTGGTATGGAGATAGCTTGAACCCTGAGGAAGAACATAGGCTACTAATGATATATATATAGTTGTTGTATAATGTATAACTACTTCAATAGTACTATGGAGAGATGCATACTTCTGCCCACACCCCTCTTCATGCACTGCATGGCAGCGACACTGCTTGGGGCAATTGGAGGTGGCAGAAATTTGAGGGCAGCTGCCATTATTCCGCTTACAATAGTATACCTCCTCCCTATCATTCATCATAACAAAAGCACTGATATTGGAGCCCAGGCATGGGTAACAGCTAGTAAGGTGTAACTCAGATGTGCTTACATAAATAATAGTAAATGAATTGCTCTCTTTCACCCCCTCAACTCCTATGTGTTAAGCATTCGACGGTACCTATGATACGATTTAATCTTGGTAGAGTTTCTTCATCATTATATCTCGTGACAAAAAAAAAAAAAGTCTTTGGAGCCAGAATAATCCCTGGTCGCGGTGGGGATTGCTAGATTTGTTACATGTGTGAGATTCTCTTAGCTTTTTGGGAGTCAGCTGCTTTCCTGACAACGACAACACTGGTGAGTGCTGTCGAAAGAGAGGACTTTCATTGAGAGTTAACGTGACAAGTGCACTGAGAGCAGTTGATATGACAAATCTGTTACAATACTGATTACCAGATCAATAACAATCATAACTCCGATATACAGAACGATTAAAAAGTTTCCATTTGAGGGAATTGTTGCAGCGTATATGCAATGTAGCGCGACTCCAACGCAGTTATATAAACACCGACATGTAGACAAAGCTTTAGTGTGGCATTTTGCCTTTCAGGTATATTTGCAGGTGTAAACGCTGTTATAAAATGCGTCCAAACACGACCAACGTGCTGTTTTCCTTTTCTTGGCTGTCGAAGGATAAATACCGGCAGTCATCTACTGGAGAATGAAGAATGTGTATGGGACAGCATGTCTGTCGAATACCGCCGTACCAGAATGGTGCGCCAAGGTCCATGCTGGTCGCGACTCGACAAATGATATCAGTCGACCTTGGAGGCCACTATCATCAAAGTGGGAGACACATGAGCACCCGCCCTATAGTCCTGATCCCATCCTATGCCTTTATCACGTCTTCGGTCTCTTAGAAAAGAACTTGAAGGCTCGATGATACCTCTCGTACGAGAATGTGCAGCAAGAAGTTAGTACATGGGTATCATCAACGTGGCGCATCAATGGGATGATTGCCTCCATGCTGAGGTGATTTTCCCTGATGACATGCTCGTTATGGACTGTACGGCCTCTGAACGGAAACGTTTTATTCGCCCTTTATAGATGGAAGAATGACTCACGCAAGGCCGTGGAGGTCGGCCCAGGGCAGACTGTGGACAAAGGTGACGCAGAACATGGCGGCGGTGCCTCCGAAGACAGCCATGAGGAGGAGGGCGCGGCCCAGCCGCGGCCACCGGAACATGGGCCACAGCACCAGCGGAGACACCCAGTAGAGCTGCATGTCCGCCGCCAGGTACCACGAGTGGCTCATGCACTGCGCAGAAAATGGTTCAAATGGCTCTGACCACTATGGGACTTAACATCTGAGGTCATCAGCCCTCCTATAACTTAGGACTACTAAAACCTAACTAACCTAAGGACATCACACACATCCATGCCTGAGGCAGGATTCGAACCTGCAACCGTAGCGGTCTCGCGGTTCTAGACTGAAGCGCCTAGAACCGCTCGGTCACAGCGGCCGGCTACTGCGCAGAAGAGCGGCGCTTGCGTTACAGCACTGCACTCGCGACTTGGGCACATGTTCAATGTGGGAAAGCACCTTAGACTTGTGGTCCACTTTTCATTTCTTTGACCAACTCGATAAAACCATCAGTTCTCATTCCCTCTGAAACTTTATGAAGGTAGTGATACAGTCTTAATTGTTGTTGTTGTTATGTTCAGTCCTGAGACTTGTTTGATGCAGCTCTCCATGCTACTGTATCCTGTGCAAGCTTCTTCTTCTCCCAATAGTTACTGCAAGCTACATCCTTCTGAGTCTGCTTAGTGTATTCATCCCATGGTCACCCTCTACGATTTTTACCCTCCACGCTGCCCTCAAATACCAAATTGGTGATCCCTTGATGTCTCAGAGCATGTCCTACCAACCGGTCCCTTCATCTTGTATAGGTTGTGCCACAAACTCCTCTTCTCCCCAATTCTATTCAATACCTCCTCATTAGTAATGTGATATACCCATCTAATCTTCAGAATTCTTCTGTAGCACCACATTTCGAATGCTTCTATTCTCTTCTTGTCCAAACTATTTATCGTCCATGTTTCATCCCATATATGGCTGCACTCCATACAAATACTTTTAGAAACGACTTCCTGACACTTAAATCTATATTCGATGTTAACAAATTTTTCTTCTTCAGAAAAGCTTTCCTTGCCATTGCCAGTCTACATTTTATATCCTCTCTACTTCGACCATCATCAGTTATTTTACTTCATAAATAGCAAAACTCCTTTACTACTTTAAGTGTCTCATTTCCTAATCTAATTCCCTCAGCATCACCCGACTTAATTCGACTACATTCCATTATCCTCGTTCTGCTTTTGTTGATGTTCATCTCATATACTCCTCTCAAGACACTGTCCATTCCATTCAGCTGATCTTCCAAGTCCTTTGCTGTCTCTGAGAGAATTACAATGTCATCGGCGAACATCAAAGTTTTTATTTCTTCTCCCTGGATTTTAATACCTACTCCGAATTTTTCTTTTGTTTCCTTTAGTGCTTGCTCAATATACAGACTGAATAACATCGGGGACAGGCTACAACCCAGTCTCACTCCCTTCCCAACCACTGCTTCCCTTTCATGTCCCTCGACTCTTATAAATGTCATCTGGTTTCTGTACAAATTGTAAATAGCCTTTCCCTCCATGTATTTTACCCCTGCCACCTTTAGAATTAAAAAAAAAGTATTCCAATCTACATTGTCAAAAGCTTTCTCTAAGTCTACAAATGCTAAAAACGTAGGTTTGCCTTTCCTTAATCTTTCTTCTAAGATAAGTCATAAGGTCAGTATTGCCTCACGTGTTCCAGTATTTCTACAGAATCCAAACTGATCTTCCCCAAGGTCGGCTTCTACTAGTTTTTCCATCCGTCTGTAAAGAATGCGTGTTAATACTTTGCAGCTGTGGCTTATTATACTGATAGTTCGGTAATTTTCACTTTTGTCAACACCTGCTTTCTTTGGGATTGGAATTATTATGTTCTTCTTGAAGTCTGAGGGTATTTCGCCTGTTTCATACATCTTGCTCATCAGATGGTAGAGTTTTGTCAGGACTGGCTCTCCCAAGGCCGTCAGTAGTTCTAATGGAATGTTGTGTACTCGCGGGGGTTGTTTCGACTCAGGTCTTTCAATGCTCTGTCAAACTCTTCATGCAGTATCGCATCTCCCATCTCATCCTCATCCACATCCTCCTCCATTTCCATAATATTGTCCTCAAGTACATTGCCCTTGTATAGACCCTCTATATACTCCTTCCACCTTTCTGCCTTCCCTTCTTTTCTTAGAACTGGGTTTCCATCTGAGCTCTTGATATTCATACAAGTGGTTCTCTTTTCTCCAAAGGTCTCTTTAATTTTCCTGTAGGCAGTATCTATCTTACCCCTAGTGAGATAAGCCTCTACATCCTTACATTTGTCCTCTAGTCATCCCTGCTTAGGCATTTTGCACTTCCTGTCGATCTCATTTTTGAGACGTTTGTATTCCCTTTTTACTGCTTCATTTACTGCATTTTTATATTTTCTCTTTTCATCAATTAAATTTAATATTTCTTCTGTTACCCAAGGATTTCTACTAACCCTCATCTTTTTACCTACTTGATCCTCTTTTGCCTTCACCACTTCATCCCTCAAAGCTACCCATTCTTCTTCTACTGTATTTCTTTCCCCCATTACTGTCAGTTGTTCCCTTATGCTCTCCCTGAAACTCTGTACAACCTCTTATTCTTTCAGTTTATCCAGGTCCCATCTCCTTAAATTCCCACCTTTTGGAGTTTCTTCAGTTTTAATCTACAGGTCATAACCAATAGATTGTGGTCAGGATCCACATCTGCCCATGGAAGTGTCTTACAATTTAAAACCTGGTACCATATCGTATTATAAAAAACTATTACTAATGAGATTAAAATCTCGCCTACGGTTACAATCACTTTCTTCTGGGTCTATTTTTATGTTAACTGCCTTTGGCCGCTGGAGTCTATGAATTATATAATTACAAGATACCTGAACAACACAGCCAGCATTTCCACTGTAGATCGGATGTATCCATAACTGCAGATGTACTTTGTGTTTACTTACACTAGTCTACATTTGTACAACTCTGATTAATCGTCTTATTTTGTTAATGGATGTCTCTGTGACTACTACTACTCACCATTAATAAAATGTTCCAGCTCTTATGCCATGGTCGAATGGATTTCACATTTAAAGCCAACATTTCGTTCCCAGAAATAATTCAAAAGCCATGATCGCTTAAATACTGTTTACTGAGTAACCGGTTTCAACACGATAATTGTGCCATCATCAGATCTTTAGTGTGTTGAAACCGGTTATTCAGTAAGCAGTATTTAAGCGCTCTTGCCTTTTGAATTATTTCTACAACAGAGTGATCGCCCCAGTACGCACTATGTGTTCACTGCCAAAAAGTTTCGTTCTTATTTCCGGTGGACATTTTCAAGGGGGATCGTAGCTACTCCGAGTGTCCGATTCACACACTGGCTCGCTACTGACTGCAACAAAATTCCGTTTAAGCGTGCACTGCACAATGGGATGACGTCACATGATTTGCCTAACCGAGGGCAATTGCTCGTTGTCGGTTTCCATCGTCCGCTGTTGCTGTGTGAAAGACTAGTACACATCTTCCTCAGCACCAGGATCCAAAAGTCATTCAGTTTCACGCCTTCCTGCTTCCTATTGAACTGTTATAGGACTCAAGCACTGGCAACCACAAGGGGCCACCATGAAAGGCTATACAGAGAGGCCACAGAGATTGTAAAACACCCAGTAATTTTAAGAGAGTAAGGAAGTACGCTTCCACCACTCATCACGAATTGTAGTGTTGACGCCCTTCGAATGTAGAAATTACTGTGCGATACACCACTTTTTTCTGAGTAGATAATTAAGACTGTCTATACAAGGGCGATGTTCTTAAGGAAAACATTATTGAAGTGGAAGAGGATGTAGATGAAGACGAAATGGGAGATACGATACCGCGTGAAGCGTTTGACAGAGCACTGAAAGACCTGAGTCGAAACAACCCCCCCGAGTACACAACATTCCATTAGAACTACTGACGGCCTTGGGAGAGCCAGTCCTGACAAAACTCTACCATCTGGTGAGCAAGATGTATGAGACAGGCGAAATACCGTCAGATTTCAAGAAGCATATAATGATTCCAATCCTAAAGAAAGCAGGTGTTGACAGAAATGAAAATTACCGAACTATTAGTTTAATAAATCACAGCTGCAAAATACTAACGCAAATTCTTTACAGACGAATGGAAAAACTGGTAGAAGCCGACCTCGGGGAAGATCAGTTTGGATTCCGTAGAAATGTTGGAACACGGGAGGCAATACTGACCATACAAATTATCGTAGAAAATACATTAAGGAAAGGCAAACCTAGGTTTCTACCATTTGTAGACTTAGAGAACGTTTTTGACAACGTTGACTTGAATAATCTCTTTCAAATTCTAAAGTTGGCAGGGGTAAAATACAGGGAGCGAAAGGCTATTTACAATTTATACACAAACCAGAGTCGAGGGGCATGAACGGGAAGCAGTGGTGGGGAAGGGAGTGAGACAGGGCTGTAGCCTGTCCCCGATGTTATTCGATCTGTATATTGAGCAAGCAGTAAAGGAAACAAAAGAAAAATTCGGAGTAAGTTTTAAAATCCATGGAGAAGAAATAAAAACTTTGAGGTTCGCCGATGACATTGTAATTCTGTCAGAGACAGCAAAGGACTTGGAAGAGCAGTTGAACAGAATGAATAGTGTCTTGAAACGAGGATATAATATGACAATGGAATGTAGTCGAATTAAGTCCGATGATGCTGATGGAAGTAGAATAGGAAATGAGACACTTAAAGTAGTAAAGGAGTTTTGCTATTTGGGTAGCAAAATAACTGATGATGGTCGAAGTAGAGAGGATATAAAATGTAGACTGGCAATGGCAAGGAAAGCTTTTCTGAAGAAGAAAAATTTGTTAACATCGAATATAGATTTAAGTGTCAGGAAGTCGTTTCTGAAAGTATTTGTATGGAGTGCAGCCATATATGGGATGAAACATGGACGATAAATAGTTTGGACAAGAAGAGAATAGAAGCTTTCGAAATGTGGTGCTACAGAAGAATACTGAAGATAAGGTGGATAGATCACGTAACTAATGAGGAGGTATTGAATAGGATTGGGGAGAAGAGAAGTTTGTGGCACAACTTGACTAGAAGAAGGGATCGGTTGGTAGGACATGTTTTGAGGCATCAAGGGATCACAAATTTAGCATTGGAGGGCAGCGTGGAGGGTAAAAATCGTAGAGGGAGACCAAGAGATGAATACACTAAGCAGATTCAGAAGGATTTAGGTTGCAGTACATACTGGGAGATGAAGAGGCTTGCACAGGATAGAGTGGCATGGAGAGCTGCATCAAACCAGTCTCAGGACTGAAGACCACAACAACAACAACAACGGTACGAGAATCGAATATTGGACTGTTATCGTACGACATAAAACACTGAATTTTGTTGATAATTATTACTTTCCGTTCATCTAATCACAAATGAATGACATATGTTTTTCGTCTCATACACATTAAACTTTATTATTTGCAATGTATCATTAAAAACAACAGTGCAGTCACTCCAGTACGTGGTGTGTGACGAAGACGAGGAAGACAATACCTGGAATGTGCCTAGAATGAATGCCGTCGATTTCCTTGTATGACGACTGCAGGATTTATCTGACGCCTGATGATCATCGCAGAAGAGTGTGACGGATGCCAGGTATCAATGGACTTACCAGGCATGCAGTCCCATGATTTCGGCAGCAGGTTTTTGGAGCAGTCTCATGTGAAGGTACTGGATGCCTCTCATCTCTTTCAAGAGTAATTTGAGGCCTATCTCGCATTAGGCAGCAACCTCAAACATACTGTCCATTATGGCGACGGGTTTGTCTTTCAAGAAGATAATGCCTGAGGTCATTGCTAGCACTTTCTGAATATCTACTATCTGCAGGCAGGAATCAATCCAATGGTATAGCCTGCGGCATGCGAACCACATGGGCTGGTTGCAGTGTTCCATCTCAGGAACACTGCTCATACATTTACTATTGTGTTAAAATCTGAGTAACTACTATTTACTGGGAAATTAATGTTTCAGTATTGTGAATGAAAGTGATACTTCCTTGATCATGAAGGTCTCGACTAACGTGTGAATTGGATGCCAGAAAGATCCAAACACAGTGCAGACAATGAAGCAACAGACTATTAGATGTTATCCAGCAGCAGATTATCATTTCACAGGTGTGCACGTTTGAACAGTGATGAAAGTAAGTTATATATTGTACAGCCTTTCATCAGCTTGTATATCACGCAAGAGACGACTGTTTGCTGGTCTGCTGCACATATAAATATATCATTATTATCCGTGTCACCGCTGTGATCAATTGTCGTGGCATTAATTGATGTCTTTCCATAGCTCATAGTATAATAGAGGTCGGCAAATACTTTGCTCTTGGGACATGACGGCGATGGACTACCGCCATTGGGGCCAACAAAATGGAATAGCTCACCTCAGCTAGCTCTTTTTCATGAGTTGCTGCATGGGGTGTACTCCAGGAAAGAGTATGCAGTTATCATCATGTGGTGCTTCGTGCAAGTATTGTGCTTGCATCTAGCTCAGATATTATGATACTGGCAAACGGCACTTGACACATTTATACCCAAGCCACATTCCCCACAAATTCTAGAGTTTCTTGCTGTGTCAATCAAAAACGCACACATGACCTCTCGGAAAAGATGTTCTCTTCTTCCTTCCTTCCTTCCTTCCTTCCTTCCTTCCTTCCTTCCTTCAAAAGGTGGAAGGAGAGACCATGCCTTACGAAATATCACAGACACTTTATAGAATGATGCGACAAGAAACTTGAAAAGATATTAATGCGTTGACACAGCGCATGATCTCTCATTAGCACATAGTTAGCTAATTTAACAATGATTTGATTCCGATTTATTTTCAAACTCATGTCACTTCATGGACTGTAAATTGACTTATGTTAGTGTCGAAAGCGAGCGGTCCTGGCAGCATGTATGAGATGCTATGAACCTTGCTTGGTCTGATAGGTAGCTGAGGAATATTATTTAGTGTTATTAAGGGGTGTGCTTAGGTCGTCAGCCACTTCGTCTGATTACTGTGCCTTAACAGTTATTGAGTTCGTAATCATGTAGATTCATTTTTTGGTGCCTGTAGGACAAAATAAATCATGTGAAGTTAAACGCTAATATTTTATCTCGGGTACTCAGCCACAGAACAACACCCATCCTAATTTTTAAAATTCTTATTTCCATTACCATACGACTTTCTTTGTCTCACTACTGCGCAAATGCTTTTATTTTGTATATTTCATAGAGTGGGTAAGAAGCTTTCAGCACGGAGAGACTCGCATTGCTGAACTGAGATGCTGCTACAAACATTGCGCAAAAATTTGAGGTATGAATTAACAAGCCGGTAACCACTCTGCATCTGTTCAAGCTAGTTTCGCCTCTCTGTCTGTCTGGATGATTTGCTTACAGTTATTGAAGGGCTCTCTATTAAACTATTGGGGTGTGAGAAAGCTGTATTCGATCTTTCTTTTGTTTTTCAGAGTCCTTACCTCAATAGCTAAAAACGTAACCGTTATGGGATCAATTCGTTGCCGCTCTGTCTGCCCGTCTGTTAAGACCACTTTTTTCCCGAATAGGTAAAGGTACCAAGTTGAAATTTACCCCTCCTATTAAGCTCTAAGGCCCTTTGGCTGTGTAAACTTCCAAGGTGCCTGGGTGGAGAAGAGTTTGTATCTCTTTAATTCAGACGAATTTTGCATGAGAACAAGACATGCTCTCGAATCCCTCCTTATCTACCAGCTAACTAATTTATCCGCACAACGGTAGTGGAAGGAAATGCTAGTGGGTAAAATAAGTATTGCAAGCTCACAATAATCTAATAAAAATCGTAATCTACTCACAAAAAGAGAGAACTTTACCATAATAAACAACAGGAAATGGGATTCTGCATATATCTACGCAATGACATGCGGATTAAATATCACAATGAGATTTATTATACATCATAAAATAAATGCATATGATTGTCGACTCATACATATGGTTAAAGGATAGGGTATACTGAACTATTATGAGAACAAGAGTTGGTTCAAGAACAAGGGTCTCCTACTCTCTGTGATGCAATAGATTGACGATAATGACTGGAGGTCCTAATGAATCAAATATTAATCTTCCGACTATATAGGTGTATCGCAATTAGTAGTGAGAGCTCAAATGGGATCACATGGAGAAACAAGCAAGATGAACTTGTAGCAAAGCGAGCATGTGTGCTGCTAAGGGATTCAGTATAACATTGATAAGGTCCTACAATACCAGTACTGAAATCTGCAGTACGTCGTCGGTAGGCAGCGTCCTGATGATGTAGGCGCCGACTTCTGCCTTGCAGCAAATCTGTGTCAACCCCTGGCCGCTAAAGGCTGTCCGAGAATTCGAAGTTCTTCCGAAAACGAGCGACCAAGTCGCAAGACTCCGAGGAAGATCGGATCCCGAAATCCACTACCCATGTAACGCAAGAGCGAAGCTAACATTGCTCTACTCCCTACTCTCCTCGAAAACTTCGAATCAGCATTCAGTTCTGATTCCAAAATTCCCCCACACTCTCTCACAACGTCATTCACGCCAATAGCGACCGTTGCCTCCAATTTCGAGCAGGGCTTTATGACGTCAACTAGCTTCAGTTTACGCTGATCAGTTAAGCCTCTTCTATTCAGCTGACGGCACTGAACCTGCCATTTGACCGGCTACGAAAAGAACCTGCCTAGATCACCGGCCATCCAGCGCCAGACAGATGCACCCAGCAGGGCACAGTCCACAAGTATTCTCAGAATCAAAAGGACAATGCAGTCAGTCGGTGCCAGGAATCTTTGTTCCGGACGCGTAGGAACGGTAAACACTTCGGCGACAATCACAAGTCTCGCATGTCGTTAAGCCCTGCATAGAACAGTTTAAGTTCATACAACCTATCATTCATGAAGGTACAGTAAAACATTTTTCTGAGGAGATTTTAGCTTCTGACACGATTAAATATCGGGATCTGGCCAGGCTTTCAGCATTCAGAATCGTGTTAGATTGTGAAAAAGCATCAAGCTCACGCATAAAACGAGCTACGAAGCCCTTACCATGTCCTGCATACGCTGGTAGTTGTTGACGTAGAGCAGGTTGCGCCACCAGCCGTGCGAGCAGTGGTAGCTGGCGGGTCCCGCTACCTCATGCCACAGCGGACCTGCGGCGAGGCGCGGCAGCACCGTCGCGTAGAGCCACATCACGGCGGCGTAGGGCGGCGTGAGGCGCAGGTAGCGGTGCAGGTAGAAGCCGAGCAGGCCGAAGGGCCGGCCACAGGCGCGTTCCCGCAGGAAGGTGAAGCTCAGCAGCAGGCCGCTGGCCACGAAGAACGTGTTCACCGCCAGGTTGCCGCCGTTTCCGAGCGGAATGCGCGTCCAGTCGTACATCAACTGTACACGAAAAAAAACTTCCCTCACTTTTCTGGTTCACTCTTTCTAATTTATAACTGACGATTTCGTTGGGTCGACATGTGAGCACGTAGTGATATTCATAAATTAACCTCCAATCGGCTATTAAAAACAAGCAAATGCTTGTAGCTCCACGACACCTGGTGGTTGGAAAAGGGGACTTTGAAGATCACAATGTGGCCGTCAGCTGTCTGTCGCATTTGTCAGTGCGTAAGCAGCAAGCACCTGAAATGAAGGCTGGTATTCTGAGCTCAAACATAATGAAATACCTCTAACAGAATGATCCGCTCCGTGGCAGCCAGCATGAATTTCAAAAATATCGAAAGTGTGAAACTCAACTGACACTTTTCTCACATGACTTACTGAAAGCCACAGATCGACACAGTCAAGAATTTCTCGATTTTTGAAAAGCATTTCATTCAGTACCACGTCTACACTTATTATCCATAGTATGACTATATGGGGTATCAAGGGAAAATTTGAATCGACTGAAATTCTTGGTAGGGAGGAGAGTCATCGACAGATGTAGATGCAGTTCCAGTTGTTGTAAGACGTCGTGGTCTCCTAACCTTCATTGCTTACATATTCCGCCATTTCAATCATTCTGCACATCAAGACGCTTCGTTCGAACCCAAACTCGATAGGATAAAGTCAGTGTTGTATGAATTCATGTAAATGATATGCAAATAACAAGTAAGTGCACTGTGGTTGAATTACTCGAGGCTGGTGTACACACACACATTCCAGACACGACGGCCACAGGAGTTTTTAGTTCGGGAGAACAACCGCACGCCAGGAGGCTGGTCCCATCCTATCTATGTCGACCATTGGCCACTCGTGCAGCCGACAGCATTTGCCCGAGTTAAAGGAGGAACGACCGCGTATTCGGCTTAAAAGCAAATTCCGCTATATTGCGTGGGAGCAGCCAGCCTATGCATTGTTTACACATAGCACAGAGTTTCAGAGAATTTCCCAGGGAGACAGCAAACGCCAAACGCCAATGCTACAGATTTCCGGATTGGTCGCCTTAAGCAGAACGTCATTTTCCCGTTTTAGAAGAGCAATGCTGATTGGCAGACGATATTTCTGAGGCCTTTAGCTGAAGATATACCCCTTCATGTCTGGCGTAGAGAGGTGCCGTTCTGTTGTAGCTCATGGAGCGAGGAACAAGTCTATCCTCAGTACTTTACTGGGAGAGCACCTCTGTCGAGAGCGAATCGAACTGTGACTCTATATTGAGTCCTTGCGATTAAGAATTGTTCACTGTGTTGGCAGACACACTTATTGTGTGATGTGAATGGACAGAGTTATAGTTAAACGCCTGAAAGCGAACTTTTGAGTGGCATTGCGGTGGACTGGTTATCTGACTGGTGGACCAACCCAATAGTTAGACTAGGGGTGAATAGGAGACTTTGACTTCATCAAGGCGTAGGGAGAGTTTGATTGGCGAAGGTCAATCTAGATAGGACGAGAGTTATCTTATTTGTCAGCAGCGAGCGGCGCAGACTTCAGTCATCGCAACTTACGGTATTGTGCACTACAGCTCTTTTGAGCCCCATATTTCCTCCACAACAGTGCCCTTCACTGCATTTCACACACGACAGCCTCGACCGTATCTAGCAACATTCTAACGGATAATTATTCAAGTTGAGTAGGCACTGCTCTCTGCCATTATGCCAAGTCAATAACAATCTTAAACTTTGTATAGAAATTTCATTAACGAATCCTATCCTTGAGAGGCAACTTCACATTCCAAACAGAACCAGGAAATTGTTCAGTTCATAACTAAAGGTGCCAAAGAGATTTCTCAGAATTTTAGCAAAATAAATAATAATTTTCGTTAGTTTCATGTTTTTCTTACACTAATTAGCACTACTCCAGTACCCAAGTATCCCACTAGTTACGTAAGAAATTTTGAGAATTTTTGTGTCATTTCCTTACAGCGGACGACTCCAGAAAATATTTCTTGCTTAAAGTTTTTCAGGCATTTCTCTTTAGAACGTTAGGGGCGTCTGTCGGACTTTTGTAGTAGTGTGGGAGTGGAAATTGCATCTTGCAGAAGCCACAGGGTAAAGGGTACAACTCAGATTAATCTGTTGCGCAAAATGACAGAAGAGCAACACCACACGGTCACATTGTGTCCCAGAGAAATGTGTGGGGACTCTTGTTTTTCATGTATTATATTAATATAAAACTAAACTATACTCTTTCCGAACAGGCCATGAAGGCTCAACGGTACCGACCGGCCGCCATTTAATCCTCAGCTCATAAGCGTCAATGGATGCGGATATGGAGGGCATGTGGTCAGCACACCGTTCTCCCAGCTGTATGTCAGTTTCCGAGACCGGAGCTGCTACATCTCAATCAAGTAGCTCCTCAGTTTGCCTTACAAGAGCTGAGTAGACCCCGATTGGCAGACCGGATGGTCACCCATCCAAGTACTAGCCCATCCCAACAGCGCTTAACTTCGGTGATCTGACGGGAACCGGTGTTACCAATGCGGCAAGGCCCTGGAATTATATTAATAACCTTTCGGACAATGTTGACTATAACATTAGAATTTTCGCAAATGATGCAGCTATCTATAACGAAGTGTTGTCTGAAAGAACTGCTCAAATGTTGTCAGATCGTGATATGATTTCAAAGTGGTGCAAAGATTGGCAACTTCTCTTAAAAGTACAGAAATGTAAGACTATGCACTTCACAAAAGGAAAAAAAAATAGTATGCTATGACTATAATATCGATGAATCACAGTTAAAATTGGTCAACTCACACAAATACACTACTGGCCAGTAAAATTGCTACACCACACAGATGACTTGCTACAGACGCGAAATTTAACCAACACAAAGAAGATGCTGTGATATGCAAATGATTAGCTTTTCAGAGCATTCACACAAGTTTGGCGCCAGTGGCGACACCTACAACGTGCTAACATGAGGAAAGTTTCCAGCCGATTTCTCATACACAAACAGCAGTTGCCCGGCGTTGCCTGGTGAAACGTTGTTGTGATGCCTCGTGCAAGGAGGAGACATGCGTACCATCACATTTCCGACCTTGATAATGGTCGGATTGTAGCCTATCGCGATTGCGGTTTATCGTATCGCGACATTGCTGCTCGCGTTGGTCAATATTCAATGACTGTTAGCAGAATATGGAATCGGTGGGTTCAGGAGGGTAATATGGAACGCCGTCCTGGATCTCAATGGCCTTGTATCACTATCAATCGAGATGACATGCATCTTATCCGCATGGCTGTAACGGATCTTGCAGCCACTTCTCGATCCCTGAGTCAACAGATGGAGACTTTTGCAAGACAACAACCACCTGCACGAACAGTTTGACGACGTTTGCAGCAGCATGGACTATCAGCTCGGAGACCATGGCTGTGGTTACCCTTGACGCTGCATCACAGACAGGAGCTCCTGCGATGGTGCACTCCACGACGAACCTGGGTGCACGAATGGCAAAACGTCATTTTTTTCGGATGAATCCAGGTTCTGTTTACAGCATCATGATGGTCGCATCCGTGTTTGGCGACATCACGGTGCATAGCGGTGAACGCACATTGGAAGCGTGTATTCGTCATCGCCATACTGGTGTATCACCCAGCGTGATGGTATGGTGTGCCATTGGTTACACGTCTCGGTCACCTCTTGTTCGCATTGACGGCACTTTGAACATTGGACGTTATATTTCAGATGGGTTATCACCCGTGGCTCTCCCCTTCATTCGATCCCTGAGAAACCCTACATTTCAGCAGTATAATGCACGACCACATGTTGCATGTCCTGTACGGGCCTTTCTGGATACAGAAAATGTTCGACTGCTGCCCTGGCCAGTTCATTCTCCAGATCTCTCACCAACTGACAACGTCTGGTCAGTGCTGCGCCAAGCAACTGGCTCGTCACATTACGCCAGTCACTACTTTTTATGAACTGTGGTATCATGTTGAAGCTGCATGGGCAGCTGTACCTACACACGCCATCCAAGCTCTGTTTGACTCAATGGCTAGGGGCATCAAGTCCGTTATTACGGCCAGAGGTGGTTGTTCTGGGTACTGATTTCTCAAGATGTATGCACCCACATTGCGTGAAAATGTAATCACATGTCAGTTCTAGTATAATATATTTTTCCAATGAACACCTGTTTATCATCTGCTATTCTTCTTGGTGTAACAATTTTAATGGCAAGTAGTGTACCTGTGTGTAACATTTTGTAGGGATATGAAAATAAATGATCATGTAGGCCCAGTTATAGGTAAAGAAAATGGCAGACTTCGATTTATTGACAGAACACTAGGAAAATACAATTAGTCTACAAAGACGTGTGTTTACAAATAACTCATGTGACCTGCTATAGAATACTGCTGAAGTGTGTGGGACTCATATCAGATTGGACTAAAAGAGGATATTGAAAGTATACACAGACCGGCTGTATGAATGAATGCAGGTATAGTGTACCCATGGGAGACCCTCTAAAGAGAGAGTGAAGAAAATGAACTGGAAAGCTCTTGGTTCAAATGGGTCTGAGAACTATGCGACTTAACATCTATGGTCATCAGTCTCCTAGAAATTAGAACTACTTAAACCTAACTAACCTAAGGACATCACACAAAACCCAGTCCTTACGAGGCAGAGAAGTAAGGCTCTTGAAGACAGACGCAAACAATCTCGAGAAAGCCTACTCACAATGTGTCAGCTTTAATTGACGCTGCAGGAAAATATTGAACTACAACCCTCCAAGTATTGCTCCCGTAGGGATCATTAGGACAAGGTTCGATTAAATGCGACAGTATGGAGGCAATTACGTGAATGGAATGGTGAACATCCTAAGTAACTAGACAATGGAATTTACCCTCTTCCATGCACTTCACAATAGTTTGTAACGTATAAACTTAGACGTAGATGTTACTTCGATTCCCGTACGTTGCGAGATATGAGCAGTGCGGGTCGTTTCGACAGTGCCTGAGTCACATACGCTGTTTGTGCCTGCCAGGCCTTGTCTCTGGACGTACGCTGATAAGGTAAAATATTAAGACCGCTGCCCACTGAGACGTTGGATGCCCTCTGGTGACGTTGAGGGCGAGTGACGCGGTAACAAAAGTATGTAAGCGGAGCTGACACTCGCGATGGATCATCCTAGCGAAGATATGGGCTGCAAATGGGGATATCCATTGAGATAAGCGACCTTGACAGAGGGCAGATTATTATTGCGTAGGGCCTGTGAACGAAGATCTCGGAAACGGCGAAGCTGGTCGAATGTTCACGTGCTATTGTTGTGAACATTTACGGAAAGCCGTAGAAGGACATTGAAACTACCACTAGGTGCTGAATGGTTGGACGTCCACGACTCTTGCTTGAGTGCTCTGTAAAGTAGGATAGACCGTGATATGTGGCACTTCTGCGGAAAGAGAACAATGCTGTTGCACGCACAAGTGTTTCGGAGCAAATAGTTCATCGTACATTGTTGAACATGGAGCTCCATAGCAGACCATCCCTACGTGTTCACATGTTGACCCAATGACATAGTCTGTTACAAATGCAGTGGCTATGGGACAATCGGGGTTCGACCGTCGATCATTGGAAACGAGTCGGCTCTTCGACTGAATCAGATTTTTGCTACATTAGGTCGCTGGTCGTCTCCACAAACGTTGTCCTTGATGTAAAGTGGCTCGAAACCTGCAACGCGCCACCGGTGAAGGTTGGTGGGAGCAGTATTGTGCTATGGGGCGCATTTCCCTGTGCTTGCATGGCACCTGTAGGAAGATTATAATGAACTCACTTTGATATCTCTGGGACCAAATTCACCTATGAACCTCATCTGGGTCGCTGTCGGGCGCCATCATTGCGTAAGCAGAACAGCGGCCCGTTATTTACGTGAATTACATGACGTGTGCATAGACATCTAACACCACATACTTCCATAAACCTACCGACAAACTGTCGGATCCCCGATATGGAAAATCAGTGAGGTGTTTCGTTTCAAATATGGACAAACAAGCTATTAAGGAGATGGTCATAATGTTTTGACTCGTCAGTGTAAGTATATGAGGGACAACCTGAAGAAAAACCTCAATGAATTAAAACTTTGACCTTTTACATGAATCTTGCGGTTGCTGAATGATGTGGAGTTATTGGGTGCCTGGCGGCAAGGCGCTCTAGCACAACAGGTCAAAGTCTATGCCGACTCTAAATTGTACTATACCCGAGAGAATAGGTGAGTTTTAATTACTATTCTGCTTGTTTAATTGGTATTGGGGTACAACCCATAACGGATATCTTATTGTGGGTTTTTGTAAGTCTTGAAATTTATAAATCTTTCCTTGTTAATTGTGTAAGCAATTTTACGTAAGTATATAGATCAAGCCTTCTGGCCGCTTGCTATTGCCTATCGTGGGTTCATGGACGTCAGTAAACTAAGACCTGAATTGAGCATGATGCTTACTAGTGGTCTGCTGTTTACCCTTACCTAGCAGCCATTAACTGCGCGTCACATTATTGTAGTTGCCTAACAGTAGATGCGGTTTCCTGAAAATTCGCCCAAGCTCTGTTTATAATTTTGATGCTAGTTGACGAAATATTTAGGTCACTTATTTGAGCACATTAGTGCCTGTCGTGGTATGAAAGGATCTTTTCAATTTTTTATTAATACTTAAGTCAATTTTATTGTGGTTACTGACAAAAGGCTCTCTCTAGGATTAGGCCTTGCCAGTTGAGCCTGGACACTTCACTCTGACGCCTCTCTCTGAGACCTATTCTAACGTTGTGTTGTTTTGTGTGTTACTCGGCCTGTAATTGTGTAATCTAACTTTAGTTTTAGTTTTTTTTTATAGATTTAGGCAGCGTTCTGTCTGGTCTGCCCAATTAACGTGCCTAGCAGCAGGTACTTGGCTGTAGTTTCCCAGGCATGGCATTGCGTCGGCGTCCTACCTGACTGCAACTTCGCTGTGACTTCTAATGGAGCCTTCGCCGACTAAGAAAATTGTTTAAACATTCTAGTATTTTGTATCTTATTTAATGTTGTTAATTTTAATAACGGCTGTTTTACCAAGCTACTTCATTCAATAGTTTTTAATAGCTAAACGTTTTTGTTTCTGATGTAGCTAGCAGCTGATTTAAAACAAAATTTTTAGATACTGTATTTTGTTAGCTTTTACATTTGTTAATTTCATTAACTTAATAAATAATTTAATTTCAAGTAGAAGTTTCTACCACTTATGGGAAATGATCCGAAGACCAGTAGTAAGATTTTCTTGCGATAATTCGTCGCTGTCACCTTACTGACGCACTAAGCTGCAGTGGTTTAATGTCTTGTCACATAATGCTTCATTTTTTATTAAATAAAGTGTTTTATTTGTTTGAACTGTGAATGATGTTGTTGTTACCGTCTTGGGTCTGCCAGTCCACTCCAGAGCAGAGCTTGCTGAATGCTAATAAGGTTTGTTAAAGGAATGCAAGATACATTCTCTCATTCGTTACCTGCGAGGAGAAGAAGTCGATGGCGTTGACATTCGACATCGATGGCATCGTGTGCATAGAGACGGGCTGTGAGAGAGTTATTCAGAAAATTGAGTGCTCTTTGAAGAGATGTGCCAGATGGAAATCGTCAAGGAAGACATTCAGAGGTGACTGATGAACTTACGTCACATGTTGGCAAAATAGTGAGTGTGAGACATTGCTTCACAATTTACGAAAGTTCTGGATTTGTGCCTTAAATTTCAAGATCAACGCTCTTCAGCGCTATCATAGAGTGGTTAGGTTATCCTAGGTTTCTTGCACAGCAAATATGAAAATATATAATTCATATAAAGAGGTATGTTCCCAATGTAAGAATCAATATCATTAAAACCATTTCGCTTGTACTGCCATATCACAATAAAAATATTTAAAATACTAGAATACGCCAACGTTTCTTCCGAACTTTTGTGGTATACCTCAGGGTCATGGGATAGTCTACCACAGTTCGGTTTATTTTAGCGTTTAAGTATTTTATAAGATGATGTGGAAGTTTATTCAGAAGCCTTTTAATAGTATATAATCGATGATCACAAAGTACGAAAGAAGGACATTGTCCTTGACATTCCTTGGGCGTCACTATCAAGACGAGGAATAATTTCTGAACAGAATCATGACTGGAGATGAGACACGGACATGAACTATGGAACAGTTCGAACAGTGAAAGCACATCCATTCTTCCAATAATCCCGAAAAGTTCCGCCAGATGCTGCCACACAGCAAAATGATAGTAACATTTCGTTTTTGGACCAGAAAGGAATTTTGACAACAGTTTTCATGAGAATAGCATGTGAGAACACTGTCATATCACAGGTTTATTGTGAGACCCTTACAAAACTCCAATGATAAATCCAAAACAAACAGGACAGGATGATAACTGGATGTATCATTGTCCTTCACAATCGTATGCGACCCCTTACTGCGAATCAAATGAAAAAAACACTGGGACTTCTTGCCTGGGAGATTTTTCCATTTAGTCCAAACATTGCCACCAGACGACTGTTATCTCTTTCCGAAGACGGTGGCCTGGCTTGCTAGGCAGCACTTTACAACTGACGTAAGCTCAAGGAAGATGCTAACAACTGGCTAAAGCATCCGGCGACAACATTCTTTGATGAAAGGCTATGGAAGCTGGCGTCACTGTAGGATGAATGTTTGAATTTGGATAGCGAATACCTGGAGAAGTTCTGTAAGTAGACACTGCATATAAAATATTTTTATTTATTTATTTCCTTTCTTAATATTCAATCGAATGTTAATCTGTAAGTAACCCATATATATATAAAGCGGTTGTTACCGTTGGCATACAGTAAAATGAAATAGGCAGAGTTAATCATACAACACAGAAATGAACCAACCACTTTGGGACACATTTAAGTCTCCTAAATAATGTTTCAGGGGTGTTTAGAGGGCTTCGATAGTTCACAGATGTTCGTAATATGCACTATACTCGTCCTGTCGTGGATTAAACAAGTGGTCGAAAGTACTATTGCTGTAGGTGTCCTGGCACAGCCAGCATTGTTGCAAGAATTCCCTACTCCCCCTATGGCATCAATGATGATGTTATGCATTGTTGCCAGATTTCCCTTTCACCCCACATATCTATGATAAAGGCTAATTGCCCTAAGTATTAGATGGTGGGACATCCCAAAATTGGTGGGAAATTCAAATTATCCTGGGCTTTTCACACTCCTTTGCTGTCAGTGTGGAAGTAAAGTTTTTTCCTAAGTGTAAAATGCGGGACATCAAAAAATGCAATATGGGGCATAATACTATTGATTGAAAATCCAAGACAACAGACCTAGAGGTCTAGCACACCATCTATAATGTCAGAACTGTAAGTCAGAACTAGCAAACCTGTCACAGGCTCTATGTCGTCAAAATTGAAGATGGCGACCCAATATAGTAGTCCCGGAAATACTAGCAGAGCCTCTGTGACGTCTTAATTCAAGATGGCCTTCCAAGATTCCTCACATGGAGATAGCACAGCATCTCTGAAGTTGGTTGGTTGGTTGGTTGTTTCGAGGAAGGAGATCAGACAGCGAGGTCATCGGTCTCATCGGATTAGAGAAGGACGAGGAAGGAAGTCGGCCGTGCCCTTTGAAAGGAACCATCCCGGCATTTACCTGGAGCGATTTAGGGAAATCATGGAAAACCTAAATCAGGATGGCTGGACGCGGGATTGAACCGTCGTCCTCCCGAATTCGAGTCCAGTGTCTAACCACTGCGCCACCTCGCTCGGTCTGTGAAGTTGGAAATGAAGATTGTGGACTTGGAGACACTGGTACAGCCTCTATGACAGACATCAGGATACAAAATGGCTGATGTAGGGATACTGCTACTGGCTCTGTGTTGTCAAAATCAAAATGACAATTCAAGGTAGTGGACGTGGGGATACTGGCACAGGCTCTGTTATGCCAGAATCCAAGATGGTGACCCAAGATGGCGGGCATAGGGATGTTGGCACACCCTCTAATATGTCAGAACCTGAGATGGTAGAATTGGATATCCTACCACAATTACACCACCAAACCTAACTTATAAATACAAAACTATGCAGCACAAACGACATTCTTAAATATAGAGCAGTTGCACTTTAATATCACAGGAGTGGGGAAAATCAATTATTTTTTAATTTACCATCATTTTAAACTTAACACCGGTCACCCGGCAACTATGCAAGTTCCATGTAGGCCATGCCATTAGCCAACAAGTCCACCACCTTGGAGTTTGAAGTTTTTGAGGTTGCCAACAATCCCACACATAACTTACTGTGATGAATTTGTAATTTATCAATTCCACCTTACCCTCTGATGCCACAGTTTAAACATTTGTCACTCTAAGTTCGAAACCCAAAAGCTGAGTTGTAATTTCAAGACTGTGTTCGCTTATCACTTTTCACATGGTCTATGTTGTTAGAGGGGTTCTGGGGGTGGCTGCAATAGATCGCAACAGCATACTGTCGGTGGGAATCGGAGCCTCTACACTCCACTTCGTGTTAACTTATCAAATTAGCAGAAAATATTATGAAGTAACTGTGTGTGGTTCTCTGATGGCACTCTCCGACTGTTAGTGATACTGTATTGATTTAGTGGCTTGGCAGATGATGGCCACTGTGTTGCCAACACCCCAGCAGTGAGACTCAGGCTCACAGTCTGACCTTACAGCTGTGGCAGCTGTGTGGGTGAGTCTGGGGGCATTAAGTGAGATACTGGATCTGAGGTGGTGTAGGTACTTAGAAAGGGGATCTTCTTGGCTTGGTATTAGTTTAAATAATAAATCTTCAAGTGCAAACATATTATGGCCCTAGCCTACTACACACAACAGTGACACAGCAGCTATGATGGAAGCCGCCCCATTCTGCTATAACTTGCATCAATCATGTATCAAGCACATCTGAGAATGAAACACATTTATAGTTATTTACAAGTCGAATCATTCCACCAAAAACATCGCAAAAATATGTAATGAAAAGGGATGACATTATTAGAAGAGGAGAGCTCATTAAGCCAGTTCCATGAGACATTTCTGAGCAAAAAACTCTGCTAACACATGTGACATAGTGCAGCCATATATAGGAGTTGGATGCAGAGCAAAGTGGTTCACTGACAGACAGTACTGAGCCACTGGTTCCTAAACAAACACCTCTGTTGGCTGTCGAATCATCTCACTAGGTAACCTTCGAGGTAATTAGATTGCACACCTGCACAGTACTCTCTACCAGCACTTCGCATGTAGTGCCACTGCCAAATGAAGGTAGCTAATGACTTTACTGCTGGTCTGTCTACAGTTCAGGAAGAAATCAAAACAATTCAGAGGCGTGTAGAAAATCTTTTCACGATTGTACAGAAGAACACATCTATTACCCCGGGCTAAAGTATCATTACTTGATGATTAATATTTTTTATGCAGATTATAATGACATCAGAAGTTTACACTGGATTTCCAAGTCAGATGTCGAAATATCGCGAGTAAAGCGAAAACGTTTCTATATAAATCCAAAAGCAGGTGAAATTTACGGTCTGTTCTCGAAAACTAAGAATGACTGCTTAATGGCTTTTCAGTAAACATTACAGCATCAATTCTCTGTTACACAAGATATGAAATTACCGACAGCATTGAGTGGTCTCCAGTTTGACACATAAAACATAGAGAACACTGTGTAACGCATAGTATTTTCCAATAAGAGATGACTTTTATGAAGTCAAAGAACAGTTCCATAATAACTGTGAAATATTTTTGTGATCAGAATGCTTTGATGGGTTTGAGTCTTCTATTTGATAAAAAGCTATGTTTTTGTCGAGTTCACATGGCAGATGCGTATGTAAAACTTTCAGGACTGTTTTACAACAACGCATGATCGTAATTTCATCCTTCTGTTCAGACATGATGAAGTGAGAGTGCAGTACTTCATTTCTACTGATGATGACTAGAGAAATGCGTAAAAATGTTGGAAGAATCTCGCCACTTTATGTTAATGACTATAAATCGCTACAGCTATGAAACCAAACGAATGAGTTTAAATCCAATTTGTTTGCTAAAATACCGGATATGAGAGAGATGATTCTTTTCGGGGTTTTACGCAGATTTTGATAGAATTGCATTTCGCACAATTCATCCGTGCATAAATACAATGCCCTACATCCAACAGCACACAGTTAATGTGGTGGGTAGCATGAATGTATGAGTACATGTGTTACACTACCAATACAATGAACTATAAATACCCCAAACCACTTGCACATGTTTCAGCCCTCATACCTCAGACACTAATCCTGCTCGTAGACAAACTCAGTTTGTTTCACAGGACTGCAAATGTTCCACATCTCAGTATATATAAACAACATAGATATGAAACGTTTCTAAGAAATTTCTAAATCTTTGCTTATCAGCACCAAGGTTAGTTACATTGGCCTGCTGGATGCATTTGTATCCTCACACTCACATCACATATCAGTTCACACTGAGACCTCTCTTTTGATTTACGTGAAGTATATTCAAGTTGTCCATATTTGCAACTGTGAATACATTTCATGTATTTCTCAAAGGCTGTAATCGCTTCAGGGCCTGTTCCTTCAGACGTGAATGCTTGTTCTAAGGAACATTGCACCGAACTTCTTAACAACACAGACACTGCGGTATCATATTGTATCACATTGCTTGTGATTTGTTATTATATTAGTCCACAGCGAAAGGTCGTAGTGATTGATTATTTCATACACCCACCTCATCAAACTGCTGTAGCATGAATGAGTCTTACACCACAGTTAATTATAAGGGTCTTGTGCAGGAAAATGCACTATAATACTACTTAAAATATGTGGTAGCTGTGGTGCAGTGGTAAAGTACTAATGATTTTAGTTGTAATATTACATTAATTGCATAGATTAAAATAGATGAAAATAGAAGATCCCACACTGAGGGAGAATGCTATACAGTGAACTATAGCTGAGAGGGTATACTCTTAATGGTACTGCCATCTTACTGCCCCCCTTTGACCATGGGAGACTGGGGCTGAAGAGGGCCTGTCCATGGCTGCAACTTGGACTGCTGCCTTGCTACTCCATTAGTCGTTGGAGAAGGGGTGGATAAGGGAGCGAAAGGGCTGTCCCATACAAGTCCCCACGGCAGAGATGGGCCAAGTAATTACCACCAACAGCAGCGATGTAAGGGAGGACTTTACTAGCGGGATTGGTTCTGCATCGACGAGGGGCCCTGCTGGGAGCAGTGGAGGCAGGGTGCAAGTGTTGTGCACTGTGCCCTGGCTCAGTCTACTACCGACCTTCATTCATGGAACAGGCATGTGCAGAAGACATGGAAGAGGCGTGAACAGCAGGTGAGGAACACGATGCAGCTCCATGATGGCGTTCCCATAATAGTGATTTTTTAACGGTGCTCTTCCTTTTTGACTGCATAAAAGGAGCACCCATTAAACATAGTGGCACCTCCAGAATGTAACTGCGAAATGAGTCACAGTGTAACTGTGTTTAAAAAATTCTCCAAGTGTGTTCTTCCTAGTTTAACATGCAATAATTCATCACATGTAGGAGAGGGGTAGGAGAGTGGGAACTGTTAATAGAGTTTCGCCACACTGGACTTCACTTTGTGCAATAAATTATGCTACCTGGATAATGAGTGTGGTAATGCAGAGAAGGCAATAAGTAATTATGCCAAGAGTAATAAATTATCGGATATGTATGTAATTATTCTAACTAGTCATAAATTATACTAATTAGATCATAAATTGTCTTCGACCCTTATCGAGCACACGAGTAAAAAAATGCACCAGAAATCACATAGCATGGCTACTAACGCATTATTAGATCAAAATGTCAGAAAACAGTGAAAAGTGCTACTGCACTGTAATGATGGAAAACTTCCGTGAATGTTGTTTTCTCTTATGTTATTTTAAAATCCGTAGTTATTATTATCACTATATTTGTGTACTCACAAGTGTTGCTGTAGGCTTCAGTATGAAGGCTGGTTTGATGAATCCAGAATAATCTGTCCAAACCTCTTTATCTCTATTTAACATCTGTTGAACCTGCTTGCTGCATTCATCCCTTGGTCTCCCCCTACAGTTTTTACACTGCTGCACTGCCATATATTACCAAATATGCCTCAGCATGTGTCCTATCAACAAAGCCATACTTTTAGGCAAATTGTGTCACAAATTTCTTTTTTCTCAATTCTGTTCAATACCTCGTCAATAGTTTTATGATCATTTGCCCACAATATCTTCATCATTGCCCTAAAAGCCCCATTCTCCTCTCGCCTGAACTGCTTATTGTCCACATTTCACTGCAGTACAATTCTACACTGCAGATAAATATCTTCAGAAAGGACTTCCCAACACTGAAATTTATATCAGATGTTAAAAAATTTCTCTTTTTCAGAAATTCTTTCTTTTCCACAGCAGGGCTGGGTTTTATATTCTCTCTACAGCGACCATCATCAATTATTTAGGAGCCCAAACAACTACTAATCCACTATTACTTTTGGTGTATGATTTACTAACATAATTCCCTTAGCACCCTTTAATTTACCTCGTCTACATTCCATTACCACTGCTTTACTTTTATTGAGATTCATCTTATAATCTCCTTTTAAAACATCAGTCATTAAACTGCTCTTTCAAGTATTTAGAACTCTGTGACAGAATTACCATGTCATCTGCAAACCTCAAAGTTTTAATTTTTTCCCCTGAACTTTAGTCCCCTCTCCAAATTTCTTCTTGGTTCGCTTTACTACTTATTCATTGTACAGATTGGATAACATTATGGATACGCTGAAACTCTGTCTCACTCATTTTTCAATCATAGCTACCCTTTCATGTCCTTTGACTCTTGTAACTTAAGTCTTGTTTCTGCATATGTTGTAAAAGTCCTGTCACATCTTGCGTTTATACCAGCTACTTTCAAAATTTCAAACAGTGTGTTCCAGTCGACAATGTCAAAGGCGTTCTTCGAAAATGCAAATGCTATAAAGAAAGGGTTACCTTACTTCAACCTATATTCTGAGGTAAGAAGTAGGGTCAGTATCGTCTCATGTGTTCCTACATTTCTTTTGGACACAAACTGGTCTTCCCTGAGGTTGATTTCTACCATTTTTTCCAGTCATCAGTAAACAAACGATTTCAGTATTTTGCAACCATGTCTTATTAAAGTGGTGAATCTTAAATATTCACACCTGTCAGCACCTATCTTCTTTTGATCTTATTCTTTAAATATGAAGTTGTTTCCCCCGTCTGATATATCTTGCTCACCATGTGGAATAGTTTTATTATGGCTACCTCTCCCAAGTATCTCAGTAATTTTGGGGACTGTTTCCACTTACGTCTTTCAGAACTCTGTCAAATTCTTTTCGCTATATCATATCTCCCTTCTCATCTTCATCTTCTTCCGCTTCTCGATCTATGCTATTGCCCTCAATTTGTTTCCCCTACATAAGGGCTCTATATACTCCTTTCACCTTCCAGTTATCTCTTCTTTGCTTCGTACTTACATACCTTCTGAGCTCTTGGTATTGATACAGCTGCTTCTCTAGTCTCCAAATACCGCTCTAATTTTTTGTAAGCGGCACATGTTCTACCCCATAGCAATGAATGTTTCTACAGCCTAGTATTTGTCCTCTAGACATTCCTCTTTAGCCGTTTTGCATTGCCTGTCAATCTCATTTCTTAGACACTTGCATTATCTTTCGTCTGTGTCATGGGTTACATTTATATATTTTCTCCTTTTGTGTATTAAATTCTGTATTCCTATGGTGTCCAAGGGTTTGCACTAGGTCTCGTCCATTTACCTATGTGATGCTTTGCTCCATTCATTGTTTAATCTTTAGAGTGAGCCATTCGAATTCTAATGCATTCTTTTCTCTGATAGACTTCAACACTGCATAATGCTCGCTCTAAAACTCTCAGTAACCTATCTCGCTGTCACTTTAACCTATCATTTTGCTACTTCTTCACTTTTATTCTGCAGTTTGTAACTTACAAATTATGGGCAGATTCCACATACGCCACTAGAAACGTTTTACGATTTGAAATCTGCTTTAGAAATCTTGTACTACCATCGTACAGGGTGATTCATCTAAAACTTACACCGAAAATATTGCGGAAATGGAAAGTGCTACTGATGTGCAGTTGTCACAGAATGCATTGGTAGTCAGGGGCTCGTGCTGATAGGCCATCAATAGATTGTAATGATACTCAGAACGCGTATTTTTTTGTGAAAACATACTTTTTTAAATGGAACAATATCTGTTGACATTAACAAGCTAAAAGTAGGGTAAATTAGAAAGTCAGTGGTGTTTGTTACACGATTCTAGTGCGAATCGTTTACAAGGTGTCGAACTTTGAATATTTTCCACACCGACTCTTGTCTGTGCAATTCAGCCTGCGTAGTTACTAGGTATAATGTTATTTGGAAATTTGTGGTGAGTTCCTATGGGACCAAACAGCTGAGTTCATCGGTCCCTAAGCTTACACACTACTTAAATCTAACTTAAAGTAACTTGGGCTAAGGACAACACATACATTCATTTCCAAGGGAAGACTCGAACCTCCGACGGGGACAGCCGCGTGAACCGTGGCTAGGCGCAAAAGACCACGCTGCTACCCCGCACGGCTACAATGTTGTCATGTTTGCTTAGTGTGTGCTTGCGTGTTCCTTGAATGCCTTGCGAGTTGCTAGTCAATTAGACTGAGACAGTCCAAGCAGTTGGGATCACCAACGTAGAAAGAGCCAGAATTCTCATGGTGTCCGGAGAGTGTAGGAAGAACCCAGTTCGTTCTTGTACGGTGTATGTGGGAAGATACCCCAACAGACATCAATCATCTTTTTCAGATGGAACGTCAGAGTCCGAGTAGTGCAAACGTAGTGGGGTAGTGAACCCGCACAGGTATCGCAGCCCCCTAACAGGCCATCTTCCACAGATGCTAGAAGACTTTCCTCTGCAGACTAGGAGGAACCTGTGGTACCAATATGATGGCTGTCCAGCCCATAGTACCCGAAGTGCTACAGCAGGTCATCACGAATTTTTTCCAAATAGCTGGAGTGCACGCAGAGGACATGTACCTTGGCTGGTTCGTTCCCAGGATTTGACGGCTGTGGACTGTTTTTCTGTCAGGGGAGATGAAAGATGCTGTCTACAAGGACATACGAACTACACACGATAATATGAGAAAACATGTATTACTTCAACCTGCTCGGACATCTCCACTGGCATGCTAGCACGCGTGCAGCAGTCGTTCCCTACCAGAACGGAAGTGTATACTTCCGTTGCTGACTGTCATCTTGGACACAACCTGTGATGATAATTGTCTCGTTAGTGGTCAGAATCCACATAACTAGTGTATGCACTTGCGTTTTTCTTTATTTTGTGCTACCACAGGTATTGTGTAAGTGTCAGTGTTCAATCTTTTCAAAATACGATGCCTTGTAAACGATTCGAACTAAAATCCTGCATTAAACAGCACCGACATTCTAATGAAAGTTTATGTTTGCACAAAAAATACACTTTCTAAGTATGATTAGAAACTGTTGATTGGCTAACAGTACGAGCCCGTGACTATCAATCCATTCTTTGAGAACCGCGCATCAATAGCGCTTTCCAATTTCGCAATATTCGCGATGCAACGTTTTGGTGATTCACCATGTCTAATCGACCTGAAACCTTCCAGTGTCCCCATACCTCTTTCAACTATAAGACTTTAATTCACCATTCTTAAATCACGTTTTTCTGATGATTAAATTACGCACTGTGCAAAGTTATAGCAGGCGGGTCCCACTTTCATTCCTTTCTATCTTACCCGCATTCCTACTTTCTTATTCACTATTAAGCCCTCTTCTGAGTTACCCCTATGTGATTTTGCATCCATAAACCTGTACAGCCCCAACCTTAAGAATATACTACCATCTGTTTCTTGCGTCAGATATAGGCCTGCTTTCGCACATAACGCTGTGCAGACTGTTGTATTGAACTTTTCTTGATACTGAATAACTCTACACGTGTCAGAGACTTTTTACTACGGGTTTCAGGCCGTACCGTTGTGTCGCGTTTGTTGTGTAGAATGTATTAATGCAATTTGTATTACACAGAGAGATGTCAGTGTATTAGTGGCACATGATTTTCGAGAAATGAATGACTGACACAATGTGTATTTTGGGTTAATGAGACGAAACCGTTCAGATAAATGTAACCTGTGCTCCGTATTTGATGACTTCTTTGTTAAAATGCGACTGACACAGATCTTTCGTGAAACTGAGAGAACAGGACTTACCATTAATTATAGTTTATGAGCTCACTCCTTATATAGCCTGTTCGTTAAAGAGAAGGATCAGAATTATATCCAGCAAGAGGTTATAAAGGGAGGATCTCAAAACCACTGAATTTCCTCATCTTTGAAGACTCTTACATTCTTGTAAAACATGGAGGTAAACAAACTTTTCACATGTGAACAATACAAAATGTCATATGAGGCTGCTTCATTTATATGAAACCACTCACAATAGAAACAAGAGGAAAATTGCCTAACTGAAGAAATGTAGCATACAAATTCTGTCCACTGGAAGCACCACTGAACGCTTTCTGATATTAGGCTATGCATCCGGGCATATACAGTTTCAATCACACGAGATATTTGTGCCTTTGCCCAGTATTTAAAACTTAAGTGTGATATGACGAATTCAGGGAAGCACTGAACCCAAAAATTGCTTTATTACTCAGAAGACATTAACTGACACGTTCCGCGACTTTCTAAGGCCTGCGGCATAAATCAATTATCAGACCTTGTCAACTGTTCCAGTGGATCTCCGAAGAGTGCTTATAAACAGAACACGATGTTTTCGCTACGAATGAGCATCCCTTTCGGAAATATTCTTCTTCTACTAACCCCAGAATTCCTACGAAAGAAGTTGTTGTAATGGAGAATATTATACAGTTTGTTATAGACAGCATGTAGTCAAAACAGATAACAACGTATTTTTTCCCTATACACAAATTTCCTCATTTCTTCCAGCAGGCATACTGTATGAATTTCATAACCTCATACAGAAAGACATGGTGCTATTTCCATAACAGATATCCACAAGTCAGTGCAAACTAGGTGAGCGGCCTGCAATACGGTGAGCAGAAGACATGTGTATTAGGACAACCATTCTACAGCGAACGATTCAACAGCTCCGTACCCAAAAAGCCACAAATCATGGGCTTTGTTTATACTCACCGACGGAAGCGTGTGATTCGAGTTGGCAGCCGGTGTGTCGATGACCACAGAGTTGGTGTGGAACAGCAATACCCAAGCCATGCTGAGGAATTTGAGACCGTGCAAGCTGGTGAACCCTGCTCGGCTTGTGGACATGATGGCACACCAATTTTTGCGCGCCGAGAAAGATAACCAAATACTATCTGTAACAGAAATCACCAGTTACCTGTCTTTGGATCTTCAGTATTACAGAGATATATTTCACTATCACTTTGCGAGTCGTTTGCAACTCAATATTCTTAAGCCCTTTGTCATCACATGCAAAATAATGCCAACATTTTTTGACACTTGTGTATATCAAGAATCATTCGATGTTGAAACTTAAGTGTAGTGGTACATATTTGTTTATATGCGTGGTGTCTGTTCTTTCAGCTTGCTTCGCTATAAGCGATTCGCCTTGGCTGAAGGGACTGACACCATATATGACCCCGTAGCCTTGTATACGGGTCTGTCAGAAACAGACCGAAAATCTTGTAAGGGTGTTGTAGGTAGTTTGAGCATACAAATAATGGTTAAGAAAAAGTTCTATATGTTGCGCTGTTTCCGAGTTAACTAACATTGAAGTTAGCCACTCAGACCGTTGAGCATACAAATGCAATCGACACGTGAGATACAATTAGTGTCAGTTGTTCTCATAGCGTATGCGCCTATGATAGCGCACGAGACTGCTCAGCCTGGATCGGGTTCGATCCTTACTACCACCCGATGGACATCTTCTGAATTACTCTCTTTTACGTTTTTGGAAACCAAACTAAGAACATGTAGGCCGACGCCGTCTCTGGTAGGGCGCTTGAATGCAGAAGTGTACATATTCCGCTTTTAGCCTGCCCATACTTGCCTGTTAGCCAGGAAAGCAAGCCGCCGCACGTTATCAGCAGAACGGGCAGGCTGCTTTATTCCCATACAAGCCAAGCTACGCCCAACCCAAGCAGGCTAAAGGAGTCTTGCTTGCCTGCCAGTCCTCCCGCTGATTTCTGTACACTTTCATTGTACCACTATGAGTAAGGTTCGGGAGTTCATAAAAAGTCTTTTTTTTTTACCTGAGTATCACAAGATGAGGCTCAATGAAATATAATATTCAATTTAGGTCATTGTAGACCATAAAACAGTGGATTTTATTTGTCCTTTTTCCTTTTCGGCGTATGCCGGGATTATTTATTAATTTCGATATGAATAATTTTCTCTGCAACTTCACTCTCTTTCGACTAGTACCGGCTACTCTCAATTCGAGCCGTCTCTAGCTCACTTCTGATACATGTTTTCTGAACCATATCTGAAAGTCGAGATCCTTTGCACTTAAGAACCTGAAGAAGTCTATTATACAGCAACGGCAACTAATGTAAGATGTTGGAAATCTTGTTTCTGTAACCTTAGTGTTTATCAGCCAGATATGCCCCCAGTTCTACCAATTTTAATTACCTTTTCCAGTACGTGTATATTATAGATTCCCTGAATTCTTTTTAAGTGGCCAAAATTGTTCGATCTAAGTTCCCCAAATGCATTTTAGAAAACAAGAAGTTCATTTTTCCTATTATGTTAATCCAAAAAGTACATGTTTGGAAGAAGAAGCTTTTTCCTTAGTAAACTTTCTTCGCACAACACTGCATACCACCAGAAAGTTGTTTTCATATCCACTGAGTCATGTTTTTTCCTATTGAAACCAACATTTACCATAAATGTAGAAAGCGTATAAAGTGATAAGTGGCCCCAATTGCTTACTACACATTTCCATGCACTTGTCAGCCACTAAGTCTTTGTCCTCCACCAAAATATAAAATTAACGAACATGTCGTAACATACTATAGGTTCCCGAATGAGTGTTTAGTTACTTTTTACACAATCTGCGTTGCGAGAAACCTTCCGATATACCGGGTGATCAAAAAGTCAGTATAAATTAGAAAACTTAGTAAATCACCGAGTAATGTAGATAGAGAGGTACAAATTGACACACACGCTTGGAATGACATGGGGTTTTATTAGAACCAAAAATATACAAAAGTTCAAAAAATGTCCGACAGATGGTGCTTCATCTGATCAGAATAGCAATAATTAGCAAAACAAAGTAAGAGAAAGCAAAGATGATGTTCTTTAGAGGAAATGCTCAAAATGTCCACCATCAATCCTCAAGAACAGCTGTAGTCGAGAAATAATGTTGTGAACAGCACTATAAAGCATGTCCGGATTTCCGGTGAGGCATTGGCGTCGGATGTTGTCTTTCAGCATCCCTAGAGAAGTCGGTCGATCACGATACACTTGCGGCTTCAGGTAACCCCAAATCCAATAATCGCACTGACTGAGGTCTGGGGACCTGGAGGCCAAGCATGACGAAAGTGGCGGCTGAGCACACGATCATCACCAAACGACGCACGCAAGAGATCTTTCACGCATGTAGCAATATGGGGTGGAGCGCCATACTGCATAAACATCATACGCTACAGCAGGTGTTCATCAGTCTGGCTGGGGATGATGCGATTCTATAACATATCGGCGTACCTCTCACCCGTCACGGTAGCTGTCCAGCGCCATTTGTCAGAAATTTTCTGATCGTTGTATTTTTTTTTTTTTTTGTTCTAATAAAACCCCATGTCATTCGAAGCATGTGTCCCAATATTTACCTCTCTATCTACATTATTCCGTGGTTTATTAAGTTTTCAAATTTATACTGATTTTTTGATCACCTTGTATTTGAAGCTGCCTCATAAACTCACGAAACCTCCCCTTGCTGGCCTTGGGCTCTGTTTCTTGGCTGGTATATAAACCCCAATTCTTAATTTCTTCTCGCTGTTCTTTAGGTTTGATTTGTTAATTTTCCTGCTCCTGCTGCAATGTTGAATGAGGGGCAGTGAAACTACTTAAGCAAACTTAGTCAAGATGTTCCATTAAGTTTCGAGCGTGCAGCCGCAAGAAATATTCTTCTTCTTCTAATATTTCGGCTGTTAACGTTCAGCCATCTTCAGAGTGAGCCGCAAGACTGCCGCTCCAGTTTTTTTTCCTTTATTGAATTTCAATTCCCCCCGAAGGGGGCGGGCTGGAAGCAGCTTATTATGCTGCTCTACAGCCTACAGACTTTTTAAAAACGTAAAAAGAAAAGAAACAAGAAAAACAGGCGATAAAACGGTGACTTAAATTGTAAAACAGCGGAAGCCGCTCCAGTGTTCGCTTCGTCCCTTTATGCTGTTGTACCGCGCGACTGCACATGCGGCCACAGATGTAAATGCGCCAGAGACGTTGGTCGGCGGCAGAGACGTGCATGATGCGCGAGTTGTACCTATGACTCCGCAGTTGATCTGTGTTGGCATATCGATATATCATTGTGAGCTGCACTGTGAAGACGTCTTTGCGAGTTTATTACAGCAAGTGCCGGATTCCATGATTTATCTAGATTGAAACCACTATCTCTATTAATTAAATTCGTCGTCAAGCGAATTTCAATTGCCTCCTTCGCTATCGAGTCCCAAAAGGATGATGTAGTTGCCAAAATTTCGACGTTGTCATACAACATACTGTGACCATTATCAATCCAGTGGTCTGCCACTGCCGACTTGTTAGGTTGTAAAAGTCGTGTGTACCTCCGGTGTTCTGTACATCTTACTTGGACAGTACGAGTTGTTTGTCCGATGTAAGAAAGGTCACATTCACATGGAATTTTGTAAACTCCAGATTCTCGAAGCAGCAAATCATCTTTGATGGAGCCCACGAGTGCAGCTGTCTTGGGTGGAGGACGAAAAATCACTTTTACTTTGTGTCTGCCGGGAATGCGTCCGATTTTTGATGAAAGGCTACCCACATATGGCACGAAGGTCATCGATTTAAAGGTTTCTTCATCTTATTGTGCTTTCTTTGTGGCCTCTTTCGGTTTCATTTTCAGTGCCCTCTGCATTTGTTGTGGAGAGTACCCATTGTCTTCAAACACTCTTTGTAAGCCGAAAAGCTCATCTTGCAGACTGCTTTCGTCAGAAATAATATGCGCTCTGTGAGTCAAAGTTCGGAGAACACTCATTGTCTGGGCAGGATGGTGGCAGCTATTTGCACGTAAATACAGATCGGTGTGCTTCGGCTTCCTATACACTTCATGTCCCAAAGTGCCATCCTCTCTGCGCCGAACCAAAACATCCAAGAATGGAAGGCATCCCTCTTTTTTAATTTCCATTATAAACTTTATTTGATCGTGGAGGGAGTACAGATGTCTTAAGAACTCTTGCAAGTTGTCTTCATCATGGGGCCAAACTACAAGGATGTCATCAACATACCTCCAGAATACCGTGGGTTTCAAGTCAGCAGATTCGAGCGTCTTCTCCTCGAAGTCCTCCATAAATAAATTGGTCACCACAGGGGATGAGGGACTACTCAGACCGATTCCGTCAGTCTGTTCAAAAAATTCGTCGTTAAATAAGAAATATGTGGAGGTCAGAACATGTTTAAATAAAGCTGAAATCTCTTTGCCAAAACTTCTTTCAATAAGTTGTAGAGGTTCCCCTTCCCCTTCTGACCCTGCTTTGGCACCATGGTAAAGACAACTTGCAAGAGTTCTTAAGACATCTGAACTCCCTCTGACGAAAGCAGTCTGCAAGATGAACTTTCCCGCTTACAAAGAGTGTTTGAAGACAATGCGTACTCTCGACAACAAATACAGAGGGCACTGAAAATGAAACCGAAAGAGGCCACAAAGAAAGCACAATAAGATGAAGAAACCTTTAAATCGATGGCCTTCGTGCCATATGTGGGTAACATCTCATCAAAAATAGGACGCATTCCCGGCAGACACAAAGTAAAAGTGATTTTTCGTCCTCCACCCAAGACAGCTACACTCGTGGGCTCCGTCAAAGATGATTTGCTGCTTCGAGAATCTGGAGTTTACAAAATTCCATGTGAATGTGACCTTTCTTACATCGGACAAACAACTCGTACTGTCCAAGTAAGATGTACAGAACACCGGAGGTACACACGACTTTTACAACCTAACAAGTCGGCAGTGGCAGACCACTGGATTGATAATGGTCACAGTATGTTGTATGACAACGTCGAAATTTTGGCAACTACATCATCCTTTTGGGACTCGATAGTGAAGGAGGCAATTGAAATTCGCTTGACGACGAATTTAATTAATAGAGATAGTGGTTTCAATCTTGATAAATAATGGAACCCGGCACTTGCTGTAATAAACTCGCAAAGACGTCGTCACCGTGCAGCTCACAATGATATATCGATACGCCAACACAGATCAACTGCGGAGTCATAGATACAACTCGCGTATCATGCACGTCTCTGCCGCCGACCAACGTCTCTGGCGCATTTGCATCTGTGACCGCATGTGCAGTCGAGCGGTTCAACAGCATAAAGGGACGAAGCGAGCACTGGAGCGGCTATGAGTCCTCTCCCTGCTTGGTTCCTCCCCTTTCGTTTTCTCCTTTCCTCCCCTCCCTTCTTGTTTTTTTCCCTCCCCCAGGTTCCGCACCCCATCTGCCTCTGGCTCGGGAGTGTAATATTTATGCCACCATTTTCGTACAGTGTTTTATAGTGTGTTTTCCAGTGAGTATTCCGTGGTGTCTCTTTAGGGACGTGTAGCGGTGGTGGTGGTTAGTGTTTAACGTCCCGTCGACAACGAGGTCATTAGAGACGGAGCGCAAGCTCGGGTTAGGGAAGGATTGGGAAGGAAATCGGCCGTGCCCTTTCAAAGGAACCATCCCGGTGACGTGTAGCGAACAGCCATCATACTGTCGCTGGGTGTGATTTTTTTTATCTCTTGCGAACATAAACCAGACTGTGACCATGTTTTTTAATTGTGTGTCTACTATGTTACTTGTCCGATTCCAGTGTATTTTATCGACATTGCCAAACCCTTTGCTTTCTGTTTTAATTTTCTGCATTTTTACGCCGTTTCACACTTAAAGTCATCATTTTATCACCTGTTTTTCCTTGTTTCTTTCTTCTTCCTTTTCTTACCAAAAAGTCTGTAGGCTGTAGAGCAGCGTACTAAGCTGCTGCCAGCCCGCCCCACCCCCTTCAGGGGGAATTGAAAATCAATAAAGAAAAAGAAAAAGAAACTGGAGCAGCAGTCTTGCGGCTCACTCTGAATATGGCTGACGTTATACAGCCGAACTATTAGAAGAAGAAGGAGATTTCTTGCGGCTGCACACCCGAAACTTAATGGAACAGTCTTTGCGCCGCCGAAGCCTGAAGATTCACATAGTCACGATGGCTTGACATCGCAAACTGTTGTCAACTGCAGCAGGCTCCACGGATCCCGTGAAATTGACAGGGTGGCAGAGACCAATGTTGGCCTGCTCTAACCTATGTGCTTCAGTAGACATGCACTCTTGAGTCTCTGTTGCGACAGGTTGAGTTGCTTTTTGGTTGCGGCGGAGGAAGGGGCAGGCGTTCTCGAAAGAGAATTTGCACACGTCTGCCTGAATTTTCGAGCGCTACGGCCTTATTGGCTGACTTCAGTGCTAATTAAGACGAAAACGCAATGTTTCGAATATTTTTATTAACAGTTATTTCTCAGCTCAGCCTGCACTGCAATACCCTACAAGCTTTTAGTATGTATGGATGACGAAATGGAAATTCTGACATTAGCCGCGATCAGGCATTCTGACATTAACCGTGATCAGGCTTGGAAAAAAAAATTCAATTGCGACAAGAGAAAATTTGTGCCGGATCGGGACTCGAACCCGGATATCCGGATTCACTGGAGCGATCAACTTAATCTCTTGAGCTATCCGAGCACGGTTTTTTTCAAACCGAAATTCCCAACTTGTCGCTCACTACATACGTAGCGTCCCTCGGCAGCTCGCAGCCACGCTGATTCTCGCAAGAGATAGGATGGAGAGCGCATTTGAACTGAATGACCATTAGTTGTCGCAAGTCGGACATATTTATAAGTGTTGCGTCTGTTCTTTCGGACATTGCTCGTGGGTGGAGAGAGCTTCAGAATGTGTTGACCAAATCAAGAGACGAACACTCTATGCATCGTTGTGGGTCGAGGCAGTAAGGCAATGTATGGCCCCGTGTTATCGTGTTGAAAGCTAACGTCAGAGGTGCCTTGTACAATGGATACGGCGACCTACCTTAGCACGCCACAAATGTAGCCGAGGCTGTATAAATTATCAGCAACGTGAACTGAAGGCGGTCATGTTGTGTAGTAAATGGCACCCCATACCATTAGGCCAAGCAGTGGGATTTTACCGCGTAGACGGTTGCAACGTGGTAACGTCCGATCTCCAGGGAGCCTCCAAACATACACTACTGGCCATTAAAATTGCTACAATAAGAAGAAATGCAGATGATAAACGGGTATTCATTGGAAAAATATATTATACTAGAACTGACATGTGATTACATTTTCACGCAATTTGGGTGCGCAGATCCTGAGAAATCAGTACCCAGAACAACCACCTCTGGCCGTAATAACGGCCTTGATACGCTGGGGCATTGAGTCAAACAGAGCTTGGATGGCGTGTACAGGTACAGCTGCCCATGCAGTTTCAACACGATACCACAGTTCATCAAGAGTAGTGACTAGCGTATTGCGACGAGCCAGTTGCTCGGCCACCGTTGACCAGACGTTTTCAATTGGTGAGACACCTGGAGAATGTGCTGGCGATGGCAGCTGTCGAACGTTTTCTGTATCGAGAAAGGCCCGTACAGTACCTGCAACATGCGGTCGTGCATTATCCTGCTCAAATATAGGGTTTCGCATGGATCGAATGAAGGGTAGAGCCGGTCGTAACACATCTGAAATATAACGTCCACTGTTCAAAGTGCCGTCAATGCAAACAAGAGGTGACCGAGACGTGTAACCAATGGCACCCCATACCAACACTCCGGATGATACGCCAGTATGGCGATGACGAATACACGATTCCAATGTGCGTTCACCGCGTTGTCGCCAAACACGAATGCGACCACCATGATGCTCTAAAAAATGACGTTTTGCTATTCGCGCACCCAGGTCCCTCCTGTTTGTGATGCAGCGTCAAGGGTAACCTCAGCCATGGTCTCCGATCTGATAGTCCATGCTGCAAACGTCGTCGGGCTGTTCGTGCAGGTGGTTGTTGTCTTGCAAATGCCGCCATCTGTTGACCCTCCTGAACCCACCGATTCCATATTCTGCTAACAAGTCATTGGATCTCGACCAACGGGAGCAGCAGTGTCGCGATACGATAAACCGCAATCGCGATAGGCCTTTATCAAAGTCGGAAACGTGATGGTAAGCATTTCCCCTCCTTACACGAGGCATCACAACAACGTTCCACCAGGCAAGGCCGGTCAACTGCTGTTTGTGTATGAGAAATCGGTTAGAAACTTTCCTCATCTCAGGACGTTGTAGGTGTCGCCACCGGCGCCAATCTTGTGTGAAGGCTCTGAAAAGGTAATTATTTGCACAACACGGTATCTTCTTCCTGTCAGTTAAATTCGCGTCTGTAGCACGTTATCTTCGTGATGTAGCAATTTTAATGGCCAGTAGTTTATATTAAAGTTTAGTTATTGAAAATTTAGTAATTGGAAACTGAATCACTGATTCAGTCTAATCAGGCAGTCAAAAGTATGTTACCAGGTACCTGAAAGTTATCGTGATTTGGCTATAACTGACGATGAAAATTTGGATTAGGAGGAATCTTTAACTCACAATATCCTCAGAACTTATTAACTTTAGTCTAATTTAAGTACGTCAATGAAAAGAGAAAAATTAGTTCTCTTTTTGAAAGTGGGCTTTCCTTCCGAATTTACCTATTAGGTCATAAGATTTTACCTATGGCTAGATGTACGAAATTTTTAATTTGCAATAACGTTTGAGTGCCATCATTTCTCACGAAAGTAATTTGCTCATGGCAATCAGAACAACTAACTGAATGATCTGAATAATCAGGTTCTGTGTGTGTAAGGGGGTGGGGCTGTTTTTACAGTCTTGATAAATACTATGTGATTAACGTAAGAACTTGAACATCGGAATTTTAAAACAAAATTAGCGAAAATTTTATACAGTTAGTAATACATGAAACAGGATTGAGTACAAAGTAGGGTGGTGGGTGTAAACCTGCTTTGTCACAAAGGTAAGCTGCGGTGACGGTTGCCATGGGAAGAATCGTGGTTCTACAGACGTCTTCTTAGTGCCAATTTGGATACATGTCTTATTGCAAGTAATACCCGTTTCCCGACTAAAGATAAGTAGCGTGAATGCTCGATCCTGAGCGGCCAAAGAAACAAATGTTCGCCCTTCTCACCGCTAGTCGGATAGGGCCCCTGACATCCTGCATGGCGTTGAGCATTGCTCTCATGAACTCATCTATTCCTTGTTCCCATGATAGACATGGGATACCTACAACGAGGGCAGCAATATCACGGAATCATAAACTGCAGTCTCAGTACGTCATGTTGTTTCCGCTGTCGAATTCCGGCACATGGTGGTGCATATTTGTTCAACTCACAAAGGGTCAATATTGAATGCGATTTCTGTATTTGAAACTTGCTGCGCCATCTCTCATTCACACAGAATTGTATAAGGAGCAATCAAGTAGTTTCCATTCAAACGGTGTACGGTCCAGTATCGGTATGCCACTCAGGAAAAATCGTTGTGAATATTGAGGCAATTATCCCACTTACGCACCAGGTAGAAGATACCAATTTGGCAAAACACAGTGACGTGCAGCGTGAAGAAGTCTTTGACTGCCTGCAGCAAATCCTCGTCCGGCAGGAATCGTCAATTCCTCTAGGTCTTTCGCAACGGGCCGAAGGCGTGATTATAGCATGGGGAGAGACTGGGATTATAGGCTGGGTTCTCTAGTGTCTCCCACTTGTGTTGGCTAAATTTTTACGTTACGAAATTTGTGATATGAGGACGTACACTCTCATTAAATAGCAGCACTCATCGTCACACCATTCCACAATGGTCATTTTCAGCAGGTATGCTTCCCCATACACATTATTTATTCACCGATGGATGTATGCCGGTTTTTTGTGTTTCAACGGCCGAGAAAAGAAAAGGTGTTGGTCCAGTTGGAAGCATTTCGTAACGTCGCCATAGTTCACGTTTTCTCATTTACTGCCCGCAGAGACAGAAAGATACGACATCCACACTAGTCCTTTGTCTGTATTGCATGTCGGTGCTTCTATACTCTCATCAGAGTCGTTGTACGTTTCATATATGCTGCAACAACGCCCTCAGACGGAACCTGTTTGATCGCTCCTTGTAGATAGCGTTGCTCCTGTCTACTTTGTGCTAGTTGTTTTGACATACAAGACGTGAATGTACGATCCTGCATGTCCTCTTTGGCGCGCTAGCCATACAGGGCGGTTAAGAACCTGCATGGCATTGATTATTACCTCAATGAACCCATTAGTTTGTTATTTTCTCACTGACAAACGCGCGCACCAAAATCGTGGAAGAATACAATGCCGTCTTGGTAGTTTATGATCCCACCGCTACTGATTTCCGACATGAGCTGGTAGACACACTGACGGAAGAAATTTGCAACACCAAAAAGTAATTAATTTAGAGTATTGAAATTTCAGGAACGCATTTGTCTTGGTAAAATGTTTAAGTGACTAACACTGCAAGATCACAGGTGAATGTGAGCGCGAGATGAGCCATTGCAAATGTCAAATGCTGGTACATCCGTAGCCGGTATATCCGCCAGAATGATGAATGAAACCATGAAAATGTAAATGCGTTGTGTTGTACAGGTGTCGGATGTCAGTTTGTGGGATGGGTATCAATGCCTGTAGCACTTCGTCGGTCAATACAGGGACCGTTAATTCCGTTTGTGGGTGATGATGGAGTTACTCTCCGCTGATGTCTTATATGTGTTCGATTGGAGACAGATCTGGAGATCGAGCAGGTCAAGGCAACATTCAGATGCCCTTTAGAGCACACTGGGCTACAACAGCAGTATGTGAGTGAGTGTTATCCTGTTGGAAAACACCCCCTGGAATGCTGTTATTGATGGCAGAACAACATGTCGAATCGCCAGATTGACGTGCAAATTTGCAGTCATGGTGCGTGGGATGACCACGAGAGTGCTCTTGCGGTCATAGCATTACTGCAGGTGTCAGTCCAGTGTATCCAGCAAGCAGACAGGTTAGTTGCAAGCCCCCAAATGGCCTCCTCCCAACCAACACACGGTCATCACTGGCTCCGAGGCAGGATCCACTTTCATCAGGTAACACAACAGACTTCCAACATGCCCTCCAATGAGCTCTCACTTGACACCACTGAAGTCGTAAATGTCGGTGGTTTGAGGTCAGTGGAATGCACGCTACAGGACATCTGGCTCGGAGCTGTCCTTGAAGTAACATTCTAGTGAGCACCGCTGCTGAAAGTCAAGTACAATGTCTACATTGCTGCTCTCTGCAGTATCGCAGAAGGAACAAACAGCTTCTCGTAGCTCTATTACATGACCTCGTTCAAACTCGATGAGGTGTTGATAATGGCGTCTTTGTCGTCTTAAAGGCATTCTTGACTAAGTTCAACTCCTCACGTCCAATCTCAAAGGTAACTAAAGCTTACCACCGGTAGACCGCGTAATTAAAGGAAATCTGATTTGCTTGCTTAGATTGGCGCTAAGAGGACCACTCTTATGCGACTGACGCGAAATTTGAATAGATATGATCTTTCAGATGTAGAAATACGCATATCGGCTTCTTAGTGTTGCCATTTTCTCCCGTCAGTTTATATCTTCTTCTCAAAAACACTCATTATTTAAATGCTATTTCTCATATTGATTCCCGCTGAGTAAGCTTCCTTTTTATGTGGAATGTAGACAGCGTTACTCCTATCTACTTTGTGTGTAACGCATATCACTTTCATTTCCAAGCAGTTGGTGGACTTGACGGAAACCTGACATTTGTTGTATCCCATTTTTACCCCCATGAACCATGGACCTTGCCGTTGGTGGGGAGGCTTGCGTGCCTCAGCGATACAGATGGCCGTACCGTAGGTGCAACCACAACGGAGGGGTATCTGTTGAGAGGCCAGACAAACGTGTGGTTCCTGAAGAGGGGCAGCAGCCTTTTCAGTAGTTGCAGGGGCAACAGTCTGGATGATTGACTGATCTGGCCTTGCAACATTAACCAAAACGGCCTTGCTGTGCTGGTACTGCGAACGGCTGAAAGCAAGGGGAAACTACAGCCGTAATTTTTCCCGAGGACATGCAGCTTTACTGTATGATTAAATGATGATGGCATCCTCTTGGGTAAAATATTCCGGAGGTAAAACAGTCCCCCATTCGGATCTCCGGGCGGGGACTACTCAGGAGGATGTCGTTATCAGGAGAAAGAAAACTGGCATTCTACGGATCGGAGCGTGGAATGTCAGATCCCTTAATTGGGCAGGTAGGTTAGAAAATTTAAAAAGGGAAATGGATAGGTTAAAGTTAGATATAGTGGGAATTAGTGAGGTTCGGTGGCAGGAGGAACAAGACTTCTGGTCAGGTGACTACAGGGTTATAAACACAAAATCAAATAGGGGTAATGCAGGAGTAGGTTTAATAATGAATAGGAAAATAGGAATGCGGGTAAGCTACTACAAACAGCATAGTGAACGCATTATTGTGGCCAAGATAGATACGAAGCCCACACCTACTACAGTAGTACAAGTTTATATGCCAACTAGCTCTGCAGATGATGAAGAAATTGAAGAAATGTATGATGAAATAAAAGAAATTATTCAGATAGTGAAGGGAGACGAAAATTTAATAGTAATGGGTGACTGGAATTCGAGTGTAGGAAAAGGGAGAGAAGGAAACATAGTAGGTGAATATGGATTGGGGCTAAGAAATGAAAGAGGAAGCCGCCTAGTAGTATTTTGCACAGAGCACAACTTAATCATAGCTAACACTTGGTTTAAGAATCATGAAAGAAGGTTGTATACGTGGAAGAACCCTGGAGATACTAAAAGGTATCAGATAGATTATATAATGGTAAGACAGAGATTTAGGAACCAGGTTTTAAGTTGTAAGACATTTCCAGGGGCAGATGTGGACTCTGACCACAATCTATTGGTTATGACCTGTAGATTAAAACTGTAGAAACTGCAAAAATGTGAGAAATTAAGGAGATGGGACCTGGATAAACTGAAAGAACCAGAGGTAGTACAGAGTTTCAGAGAGAGCATAAGGGAACAATTGACAGGAATAGGGGAAAGAAATACAGTAGAAGAAGAATGGGTAGCTCTGAGGGATGTAGTAGTGAAGGCAGCAGAGGATAAAGTAGGTACAAAGACGAGGGCTGCTAGAAATCCTTGGGTAACAGAAGAAATATTGAATTTAATTGATGAAAGGAGAAAATATAAAAATGCAGTAAATGAAGCAGGCAAAAAGGAATACAAACGTCTCAAAAATGAGATCGACAGGAAGTGCAAAATGGCTAAACAGGGATGGCTAGAGGACAAATGTAAGGATGTAGAAGCTTATCTCACTAGGGGTAAGATAGATACTGCCTACAGGAAAATTAAAGAGACCTTTGGAGAGAAGAGAACCACGTGTATGAATATCAAGAGCTCAGATGGCAGCCCCGTTCTAAGCAAAGAAGGGAAGGCAGAAAGGTGGAAGGAGTATATAGAAGGCTTATACAAGGGCGATGTACTTGAGGACAATATTATGGAAATAGAAGAGGATGTAGATGAAGACGAAATGGGAGATACGATACTGCGTGAAGAGTTTGACAGAGCACTGAAAGACCTGAGTCGAAACAAGGCCCCCGGAGTAGACAACATTCCATTAGAACTACTGACGGCCTTGGGAGAGCCAGTCATGACAAAACTCTACCAGCTGGTGAGCAAGATGTATGAGACAGGCGAAATACCCTCAGACTTCAAGAAGAATATAATAATTCCAATCCCAAAGAAAGCAGGTGCTGACAGATGTGAAAATTACCGAACTATCAGTTTAATAAGCCACGGCTGCAAAATACTAACGCGAATTCTTTACAGACGAATGGAAAAACTGGTAGATGCAGACCTCGGGGAGGATCAGTTTGGATTCCGTCGAAATGTTGGAACACGTGAGGCAATACTGACCTTACGACTTATCTTAGAAGAAAGATTAAGAAAAGGCAAACCTACGTTTCTAGCATTTGTAGACTTAGAGAAAGCTTTTGACAATGTTGACTGGAATACTCTTTTTCAAATTCTAAAGGTGGCAGGGGTAAAATACAGGGAGCGAAAGGCTATTTATAATTTGTACAGAAACCAGATGGCAGTAATAAGAGTCGAGGGGCATGAAAGGGAAGCAGTGGTTGGGAAAGGAGTGAGACAGGGTTGTAGCCTCTCCCCGATGTTATTCAATCTGTATATTGAGCAAGCAGTAAAGGAAACAAAAGAAAAATTTGGAGTAGGTATTAAAATTCATGGAGACGAAGTAAAAACTTTGAGGTTCGCCGATGACATTGTAATTCTGTCAGAGACGGCAAAGGACTTGGAAGAGCAGTTGAACGGAATGGACAGTGTCTTGAAAGGAGGATATAAGATGAACATTAACAAAAGCAAAACGAGGATAATGGAATGTAGTCAAATTAAATCGGGTGATGCTGAGGGAATTAGATTAGGAAATGAGACACTTAAAGTAGTAAAGGAGTTTTGCTATTTAGGAAGTAAAATAACTGATGATGGTCGAAGTAGAGAGGATATAAAATGTAGACTGGCAATGGGAAGGAAAGCGTTTCTGAAGAAGAGAAATTTGTTAACATCGAATATAGATTTATGTATCAGGAAGTCGTTTCTGAAAGTATTTGTTTGGAGTGTAGCCATGTATGGAAGTGAAACATGGACGATAACTAGTTTGGACAAGAAGAGAATAGAAGCTTTCGAAATGTGGTGCTACAGAAGAATACTGAAGATAAGGTGGATAGATCACGTAACTAATGAGGAGGTATTGAATAGGATTGGGGAGAAGAGAAGTTTGTGGCACAACTTGACTAGAAGAAGGGATCGGTTGGTAGGACATGTTTTGAGGCATCAAGGGATCACAAATTTAGCATTGGAGGGCAGCGTGGAGGGTAAAAATCGTAGAGGGAGACCGAGAGATGAGTACACTAAGCAGATTCAGAAGGATATAGGTTGCAGTAGGTACTGGGAGATGAAGCAGCTTGCACAGGATAGAGTAGCATGGAGAGCTGCATCAAACCAGTCTCAGGACTGAAGACAACAACAACAACGATGTTCCAATTTCAAGCGTCTAAGGAAAAAAAATTGTTCAAATGTGTGTGACATCTTATGGGATATAACTGCTAGGGTCATCAGTCCCTAAGCGTACACATTACTTAACCTAAATTATCCTAAGGACAAACACACACACCCATGCCCGAGAGAGGAGTCGAGCCTCAAAGGAAAACGAAAAATTGTTAAACCAACTCAGGCACATTAGATAGTAATTTACTTCGCAACCAGTTTTGAGCACTGTCCATTACCAAGCGACATTTAACACATAGGAGGTATGTGTGTGTTTTTATAACCGTCCAGGAATCTTGTTTATTCAAACAAGATCCACATTAGTGGCTTAACACACTGTCTACTCTCAGTAATGTGACCACTTGCGGTTTAACACACTGTCCGTTCACAGTGATGTAAACACTAGCCAAAACACTGAATAGCCACCTTTTTCTTGTGCAGTCTGCTGCGGGACGTGCAGGAAGAGAGTCAATGATATTCTGGTAAATACCGACAGGGATGAGAGCCATGCCGACTCCAGAGGTGTGGCCAGTTGTCCTAGCTAAGGATCCATGGAGTGAACAGTCTGATCGAGATAGTTCCGCAGATTCTCGATTGTGTTTAAATCCAGTGATCTTGGTGGCCATAATGGTGCTCTTCGAATCAAGAACGTATGCACTCTGTGTGACACATTCATTGACCTGCTGGTAGATGCCATTGTGCCGAGGAAAATAAACTTATTGCATACTTATGTTTACCACTGTGCCTTCCAGAATAACACAGAAACATTCCACAGACCATAATGCTCCCTCCTCCAGCCTTGACCGTTCGCGCTCAGACCCTTCACGCCGTACACGCCAACGACCATATGTCTGACGGAGTAAAGAACGATGCATCTGAAAATGCTACCTGCCACTGCTCAGTGGACGTCCAGTTGTGGCACTGGAGTGCAAATTCCAGCCTTCATTGCCAATGTACGGCATTCGGAATGGGTGCATCAACCAGGCGCCTGCTGCGAAGGCCCATACGCAGCAACAGTTGTTCAGCCGTTATTGAGGAGACACCGCTGGCAGCGCCTTGATGCATTTGGGCAGTCATTTGCCCAACAGTTCCTCGTCTGTTCGCCCGAACATATCCGCAGATAGCCGGCCGCTGTGGCCGAAAAGTTCTAGGCGCTTCAGTCCGGAACCGCACTGCTGCTCCGGTCACAGGTTCGAATCCTGCGTCAGGCATGGATGTGTGTAATGTCCTTAGGTTAGTTAGGTTAAGCAGTTCTAAGTTCTAGGGGACTAAAGACCACAGATGTTAAGTCTCATGCTGCTTGGAGCCATCTGAACCAGTTTTGATCCGCAGCTGTCGTTCATCCCTGTCAGTTATGGCGCATTGTGACCAGGGTGTCCTCGGCTCCTGTTTCGTATAGCGCCACTTTGCCATGCACGGTGTACTGTAACCACGGCGACACACGAACAGGTTACAAACTTAGACATTTCGGAAATGCTTGCACCCTTGGCCCAAAAGTCTATCGTCAAACCCTTTTGGACGACCGATAAATAGCGACATTTGTACATTGCGACGAGAAATGCACTTTGATCCCCAACAAGACTTATACAATCTTCACTGCTATTACTGCCACCGGCTCTTTGCGCACGTTGACGACGAACATACGAGGTGGCCACATTAATGTGGCTAGTCCATATATACCGTAATAATAGGGTGATGTGTTGCATCAGTACTGATATCTCGCCTGACGACAGCTTAAACCTGGAGACGGTCTCTATCCAGAGGGTAGTGCCCGGCTGGCCACGGCGGGGTGGACTCAAGCCGCGTACAGCGGAAGTGTCCTGTAGCGTTGTGCTGCCGGGAAAGTCATCTATATAAATGACCTGGGTGACAATCTGAGCAGATCTATTAGACTGTAATTTACCGTCTAGTAAGGTCATCCGAAGACCAGTATCAGTTGCAAAGCGATTTAGAAAAGATTGATGTATGGTGTGTCAGGTGGCAGGTGACGCTAAATAACGAAGAGTGTGAGATGATCCACATGAGTTCCAAAAGAAATCCGTTGGAATTCGATTACTCGATAAATAGTACAATTCTCAAGGCTGTCAATTCAACTAAGTACCTGGGTGTTAAAATTACGAACAACTTCAGTTGGAAGGACCACATAGATAATATTGTCGGGAAGGCGAGCCAAAGGTTGCGTTTCATTGGCAGGACACTTAGAAGATGCAACAAGTCCACTAAAGAGACAGCTTACACTACACTCGTTCGTCCTCTGTTAGAATATTGCTGCGCGGTGTGGGATCCTTACCAGGTGGGATTGACGGAGGACATCGAAAGGGTGCAAAAAAGGGCAGCTCGTTTTGTATTATCACGTTATAGGGGAGAGAGTGTGGCAGATATGATACACGAGTTGGGATGGAAGTCATTACAGCATAGACGTTTTTCGTCGCGGCGAGACCTTTTTACGAAATTTCAGTCACCAACTTTCTCTTCCGAATGCGAAAATATTTTGTTGAGCCCAACCTACATAGGTAGGAATGATCATCAAAATAAAATAAGAGAAATCAGAGCTCGAACAGAAAGGTTTAGGTGTTTGTTTTTCCCGCTCGCTGTTCGGGAGTGGAATAGTAGAGAGATAGTATGATTGTGGTTCGATGAACCCTCTGCCAAGCACTTAAATGTGAATTGCAGAGTAGTCATGTAGATGTAGATGTAGACAGCTTGAGAACTTCACTTTGTGTTCGTCGCAATTAACGCTGCTCACTCAAACTTTACGTCCCATCAATCTATGGATGACAATCCCCGCGCAACCTGGACTGCGTTTGTGTATGTTATTTGGGTTGACCATACTACTGATGACATACTGTGAACCGGTTTACGAGATTTCATTTCGATCTGATAACTATACTAGTGCTTTACGTTTCGCCGTGCGTATTCACCCTTTATTAGCGACCTTCCTTTGTTTAAAATAAATCACGGTCAGGCACCAATGGTTCAAATGGCTCTGAGCACTATGGGACTCAACTGCTGTGGTCATTAGTACCCTAGAACTTAGAACTACTTAAACCTAACTAACCTAAGGAAATCACACACATCCATGCCCGAGGCAGGATTCGAACCTGCGACCGTAGCAGTGGCACGGTTCCGGACTGCGCGCCTAGAACCGCGAGACCACCGCGGCCGGCCACCAGGCACCAATGTTTTAAATACAGTGAACGTTATTGGTTTCTGCGTGACCTTTGTGTGCTTTCCTCAGTATCACTTCTCATAACAAGACGGCGGCCGCCGAAACCAGAGTGGAAAAGCTTTTTCTGATTTGGCCCACGAGGACGAGGAAAACTTGGCACTCTTCCTGTTGCTCTCTTGACTGCTCTTCGCCTATCTTCGAGTGACAGACAGAAATTTAAATTCATCGTACCAGTGTGTATGGGCTGCACAAACGGACAACTGTGCATGTTAAGGCGCCGCTTTAGGAATTGAGGGGATGCGCCATTCCCGGTCGAATCCGCTCGGTACTTTAACGAGGGGGGGTCGGTATGCTGGCTATCCTGGATGCGGTTCTTAGGCGATTTCTCACATCCCACTAGGTGAATACTGTGCTGTTACCAAATGCCGCCTCACGAATCACTAACATTTAGAGAACTTATGCTCAGTTTCATACGAGCAACATTACACACACACAGTTGGGATGCACATATTCCATCCCGTGGGATAGTGGCGTGGCGACAAGAAGCGCATTCGGCAACCAGATTTAGGTGAACTTACATTGAGGTGACAAAGGTCGTTGGATATAGATGGTGCAAGTATCGCATACAGAAAGTATAAAAGGGATTTGCATTGACGGAGCTGATATCTGTACTCAGGTGATTCATGTGAAAATGTTGTCGGCGTGACTATGATCGCACAATAGCAATTAACGGACCTTGAACGCGAAATGGTAATTAGTGCTAGACACATGGGACGTTCCGTTTCGGAAATCGTTAGAGGATTAAGTATTCTGCGTCCCAGAGTGCTAAGAGTGAGCTGAGACTATCACACTTGAGGCGTTACCTCTCACCACGGACAACGCACTTGCCGTCGGCCTTAACTTAACGACCGAGTACATTGGCATTGGCCTAGAGTTGTCGGTGCTAACAGACAAGCAACAGTTCGTGAAGTAAACGCAGATGTCAGTGTTGGATGTTCGACTAACCTATCCGTTAGGACAGTGTGGCGATATTTGACGTTAATGTGCTATGGTAGCAGGCGATCTACGCGAGTGCCTTGCCTAACAGGACGACATCACCTGCAGCACCTCTCCTGGGCTCGTGACCGTATCGGTTGGATCCTAGACGATTGGAAAACCGTGGCCTGTTCAGTTGAGTCCCGATTTCAGTTGGTAAGAGTGGATGATAGGGGTGGAGTGTGGCTTGAGTCGACGAAGCCATGGACAAGGCACTGTGCATGTTGTTGGTGGCTCCATAACGATGTGGGCTGTGTTTACTTGGAATGCACTGGGTCCTCTGGATGTTAGGAAAATTGACAGACCATTTGCATCCATTCATGGACGCCATGTTCCCAAACAACGACTGGATTTTTAAAGAAGGCAATGCTCCAGGTCTCCGCTCAATGACTGTCCACGATTGTTTTGAGGAACATTCTGGACTGTTTGAGCGAATGGTTTGTCCACCCAGATCATCCGACATGTATCCCATCGAACATTTACGGGACATAACCGAAATGTCAGTTCCTGGACAAAATCCTCCACCGGAAACACTTTCGCAATTATGTACAGCTATAGAGACAGCAAGGTTCATTATTTTTGCAGGGGACGTCCAACAACTTGTTGAGACCCTACCATGTCGAGGTGCTGCAGTACGCCTGGCAAAAGAAGGGAGTATCACGTGAATTTTGTCACTTCAATGTATTTCAGAATTTGTAGTTGAAGACAGTTAGATCTTTGTTAGGTATTTTGTAACTGAAGAAGTGAAACAAATTGATTTACTGAATTCATCGCAGATGAATGTGTAAGTCCTCTTTAGTGGGACAGCTGATGGACTAAATCGTATCAAGTTGGTGTTATCTGAGAGAAATTCTGCAAAAGAATGGGCATGCTCACGTCCAAGGCCTAAGCCGCAGGTTATCAACAATGAGAGCTGTCCAAGTCTTTAGAACAACCACTATACAATACCTACATACCACAAGAGGAGGTCAGGCACGGTGAACACAGCACAGTGTCACAATGGCGGCACGCACACGGGTATGAACCGCTATTCGCTAGTGCAAAGCAATTACCGGTGACGGCAGGAGGCCATTTGGCCTGTGGCTTACCTCGTGCCAAGGCTCGTAAACGTGTAATTATTCCCGCACAGGACTGTATTTAAGACAGATAATCCCCTAGGGAGGCATCTATGATGCGAGCTCTACCAGAGCAAGCGTTGTGATAACTAATCCACAAAAAAAGAATTTTAGAGCAGTCTTCGGATTAAAAGCCGGAAGTGTATTACTTGACTGTGTAAAATTTTATCATGCGATTTATGACTCATTAGCGAACTTAGCAATGCTCTGACATTGATAAGTGTATTTGAGAAATGGATTGAGTCCTAATCTGGTGCGTACTTGAGAATTACGCCAGGACGCAAATTTCGGTTCCTCTTCACGATTTCGGCCACTTTAAAGCTACGGAACTCTAAGTTATTATAAGATTTTCAGAATATGAATGAAGAAAACTACTTTGTTACAGATTTTATATCTATTAAGGCTTAAAATTTTTTTTAGACAATATGATCACAAAATTTCAGAATATACAACTGTTATCAATTTTGGGTTGCAGTGCGGAAAAAGTATGAACTGGGTTTTGAGCTAGCAGTTCGTGAAAGGGCAACATAATACTAATCATACGAAAGACACACTCATTGCAAATTAATTCCAACTATTTCAATGTATGTCCTTAAATTTTGTTTGTTGTTACTGAAAACGAAAGTTAGTCTGGCAACTGGAGTCGCTTAAAATGAATGGGTAGATTGGTTGGTATCATTTGTATACGGGGTTTGAGCGCGACCTCTCGCGATGCTGAACCTGTGAGGATAGTAGTTTCAGTGACATTACCTCTCATAGTTCTGATCAGCAAATTGTTAGCATTACGAAGTTTCGGAGGACTGAGACTGCGTAGTAGACTAATATTTCTGGAACACTGATTTTAAGGCTCAAACTACGTGGCAGAAAGCCAGCTGGATTCTGTGACTTTGGAAATTCTTGCGGATAATGAAGTGCATCTTCAGTGGTGGTAACAGTACTGATCGACTGGTATTCCTTGCGTTGTTCTATTAATTTCTCCAAAATGATTTTGTTTATTTCAGATGCAGAAATATTTCGGGATGTAATGATCGTTCTTTCGCAAAAGCAATGATATGGATTCTGTAAAAGATAATTGACTGTAAAACAATCTTCACAAATTAGAAGATCAGCTGTTGGCTTAACGTTAAAAGATTCTCATTGACTGATGTATAGCCATACTCATGTGGTATTGTGCCACTTCCAAGAGCATGCTATGATGTTAGTTCTTAAATTGAAATTAGTAACGGATGTCCATAATAGCTGATGATTGAAGACAGTCTTTGAGAATATCAGTCCTTGTCCCTTTTACCGAAAATCATCAGCGAATACAAAAGTTAAGCCATCCATCAATTCATGACATGATATAAGATATGTGAGAGTACGATCAATAGTTCAGGGTGAGCTCCATGTGTCATGTTCATTCATACCTAATAATTACTTTTTCCTCTGAGAAAAACTTCCAAGGAGGTCTGTACTTTTTTTTTCGAATAGTACATATTGACCTTTGCCCACAGGAAACACGTAAGGGTAATTTGGAAGTGGAATGAAGAGTTCTCCACCCGTTACAAGTATAGCAGCGATGCCCGATGAAACACAAGAAGCTAAACAACATATTTATCGAAATGGTGCCAGAAGTCGATTAAACAAAAATCTTTTACCAGTGTCTCCAGGATATTATCCTGTACTTACTGTGTAATACAGTCATATGCTTTGCACTGAGTTCGTATTAATTTCGGATGGTTTGTATTGATCTGCTCTGGAAGTTCGTTAATATTGTATGAATTTCTGAGCGTAATTTCATAGGTAATTCCATTACGTTGGTATTCCACAATTACAGAAACCACAGTGACGTACAACTTTGCCTTCAATTTCAATAAGAGTCTTATTAAGAATATCTCGTGCATAATTAAGAAAATGAGCCAACTCACTTCACAGAGGAAATCCTCACCGAAATATATATTAAAATATCCCATATAGCTATTGGTTAAGACGAATGACAAAAGACTGACATGATGGCGAACAAATTTTACAGTTCTGATGGCGTCTGTGAAACTGGCGCCTCTGTCAGAGTATCATCGAAATCATCATCATTCTCCAGGCGATTTAATGCAGTACAAGTTGCTTGGAACGCTGGATAAGCATCGCCATCAACAGTCTTCAGTCTATTCGGTAGGTCTATAAACGCGATGTAAAAGAATACGTAAAAGGAAACATTTGGATAAACTGTATAAATTCTGCCAAGAGCCGTATCTTTTTTAATTCCAGGAGAAATTTCAACGTATAACCCTGTTTTCTCACAGAGAAATTATTATTGCACCAACTACAATAGCTATGAACCTCAAGGTACAACAGATTCTTCACAAACTCGTCTGTTGAACAGAGATCGGAAAAAGCAAAAAGAGTAGTATGTCGCGCATTTCGTTTCTTTGACAAAACAGGTTTTCTAGATGAACTGCTAAGAGTATCACAGTAGAAAATCGATGATAAATCTTTGTTTAAAGATACCACGTTGCTTCAGAGAAACACATATAATGACCATTGGTATAATCGGTTAGTTCATCTGCATCATTTTATAAGGTTATTAAAACTTCTTAGTGAAAGTGGATTGTATGGAACGTTACACTTGTTAGCAATACTCACTACATCCCCACGTATTTTTAAGAGAGCAGCAGGCTCTCCATCCTCAGGACTACCCCGATGATAGATTGGATATCCATCGCCACCGGTCTGTGTCTCTGGTATAAGCGAGCGAGGATACGTTTTGGAAATGGAAATTTGTGGTAAGGACTATGGGACCAAACTGTTAAGGTCATCGGTCCTTAGGCTTACGTACTCATTAATCTAACTTAAACTAACTTACTCTAAGGACAACACACACACCCATGCCCGAGGAAGGACTCGAACCTCCGACACGGGCAACCGCACAAATCGTGACAAGATGCCTAAGACTGCACGGCTACCCCGCTCGGCATATACGTTTTACTTCACGTCATTTTCCATGCTAAGTGAAGATGCATTGAGATCGCCGCAAGGACCATGAACCATATTTTTAAAAGTCCATGTCCAACAATAAAAAGACGATCCTCGTGTTTGGAAGTTCAGCGGAACTGGTAGGATCGATTTCATCTGGCTGAACTTTCGGATCTAACCATATTAGTAAATGAGCCAGTGGCAATCCTCGCTTTCGCCTCTGTAGACTAGATATATAGCAACTGACGTTACCGAATATTTGTTGTTCATTTGTTTGTCCTTCAAATTTACTACGTTTCCAATGAAAACCTCGAGGCGTGCTGTCACGTCTGACGATTTTTGTTGTTTAAATAGTTCGTTTTCAGTTTCTTGGCTCTCAGGGATGAATGTGAAAAAAAAAAACTGGGGGTCTTATTTTTTTGTGTATGTGTAGTGCTGAACCAGTAAAATAAGATGGTAGTATATTAGAGGTTCGATATTGGCATCTTGATTAACTGTACATTGCAGATGCATGTATTCATCAGCGAGTAACCGGATTTGATTCTGTTGAACGTAATGTAATGTTCCTGTAAACAAGTTGGCCGTCATGGCAATACAATACTGACTGAAAAGATTCTTAACGTAATGCAGACAGTTCACATTATTTATTGTAGTTATAAGCCATAAGCATAAAACTGCATGTAATATACGGTTTTATTTTTCCGATTGTTACGTAATAGCCATTTTCTCCTCTTGGTACCGTAAGAGGATGTTATGGAGGATCGTATGAAACATGAAGCTCTGATACTTCTGTTCAAATGGTTCAAATGGCTCTGAGCACTATGGGACTTAACATCTGAGGTCATCATTCCCCTAGAACTTAGAACTACTTAAACCTAACCAACCTAAGGACATCACACACATCCATTCCCGAGGCAGGATTCGAGCCTGCGACCGTAGTGGTCACGCGGTTCCAGACTGTAGCGCCTAGAACCGCTTGGCCACCCCGGCCGGCGATACTTCTGTCATTTGATTATCTCAACAGTGTAGAACATTATCTTTTGGTTCTCCATCTTTATTTACCAAGATTACAGCAACTTCGTTTATAAATAGAGCGTTATAACGACATTTATGGTGTTTTGCAGGTACCAGATCAGATAGGATATTTCTTTCTTTTTTATATTTTGTTGGTCGATGTCCTTCCTCATCGTTACCTTATCCTAGGTTGTCATAAATCTTCAATGACATTGTCGCCGAAAGAACGTTTCATCCTAACCACAGTTCCTTTTGTCGAGTGTTAAGAAGAGTGCTGGTATCTCTGTCGAAATTATTCCGATGTATTTTCTACAATCTGTGAAATCCAGGCAAATGAGAAACTCGCTGTAGTTATCCGTTCAGTAATGACAGTTTGCGAATTGTAAATGGAGTGCTATCCACTCCTGATGCTTATTTTTTCATGTATCTGATTTAAATTCAGTATTTTTCCCCGCACATCAAGAACTAAGACTTTCTAATCCAGTAATAAAATACTGCCATGTTTTATTCTATAGGGTTAACATTAATAAATCCGACTCTGATCACGTGCCGTACTTTCATTGTGTGTTGCAGGCTGTGTGATTCACGCAGCGTACTTTAATCAGCAGAATGGTCCGGTATTTATGTCGAGAACATGCCAATACCGTGTTTGTGTAAGGCCAAATAGATGGATACAATCGAGAGGCAGCTCGGCGATACCAGAACAATGATCTACATGGACACCAACCACATCACACAACATTTCGAGCCGTTTTTGGGAGTTTGTGTGATCCTGGGTCTTTTCAGACAGACGAACGTGCAGGGAGGCGGTGGATTGTGCGTGCACCAGATTTGGAGGTCGGCCTCTGCAAGATATTGAGACGAATCCCAGCACAGTATATCCTCCACGCATGATTATGAGTGCGGCAGTGTATGATGCTACATGTGAAAGCATGCACTGCTTCCCATGGAGGCCGCTTTGAACGTCTGTTGTGAAGTGCATGCAATCTAGCTCTCTACTGTTTTCAGGGCGATTTGTTGTCGTTACATGCGCACCGTCCATCTTCGAACACATATTCATAGGATATTTTTTCCTCCATTTCCAGCCAGAAATACGTCTCTGCAGTTTGTCGGTTTTGTTAATGTTCACCCTGTGTAGCCTTTAGTGGTATTAGCGTTAACTCTAACTTAGGATCCGTCTAATGAAAATTAGCTAATATATTCTTTTGTCCTGCTGTGCTCTTCACTCTGTTGACGGGTTTTCTGTAACTCTGCACGCTAGTCAATCTTGTGCAAACCTCTTTATCTCTGGATAACTACTGCAACCTACACCCATCTAAAATTGGTCTCTCCATAGAAAAACTGAAGAAAACCCCAGAGCTTTATGGAATACCTGTCAGATTCAATACCGATTTGCGGCTGAGTCAGCCCCTCTTTTAAGTATAATCTACCGTTATTCTTCGAAGGAAAAACCTTTCCCAGAAGTCCCAGTAGGAAGAATTAAGCGCAGATGATACCGGCATGCAAGAAGGGTAACCAAAGTGATCCGCAAAATTACCGTCCAATATACGTGATATTCAATTATTGTAGAATTTTATAGAATACTCTGAGCTCAAACATAATGCGGTATCTGGGGCAGAAGGACCTTCTACATAGCGACGAGCACACATAGCGGAAACATCGATCAAGTGTAACCCAACTTACACTTTTACCACGTGACGTGAAAGCTATGGATCAAGGCAGTCAGGTAGACGCAGTATGTCTTGATTTCCGGAAAGCATTTGACTCACTATCATACCAGCGCTTATTATGAAAAGTGCGACCAATTGGGGTATCTCGCAGAGTTTATGACTGGATTAAAAATTTCTTGATAGAGGCGACGTATCAAGTTATCTTCGACGGAGAGTCATCGATTGATGTAGTGATAGCTTCGCGTGTACCCCAGGAAGTGTGTTCCGTGTCTCGCTGTTCATGTTGCGGACAATTTTGATAATAACCTCAGAATTTTACAGATGATGTAGTTATCTATAATGAAATATGATCTTAAAGAGACTGCACAGGTATTCTGTGAGATCTTGATAAGATTTAGAAGTGGTACTATGATTATCAACTTACTTCAAATGTTTACGAAATTAAAATTCTGCACTTCGCAAAACGAATAGTCTGGTGTCCTATGACTATATTGGAATCGGCACGCTGCAAGAAAAGTCCGGAATCTGGTGCGCCGGCCTGAGTGGCCGTGCGGTTCTAGGCGCTACAGTCTGGAACCGCGTGACCGCTACAGTCGCAGGTTCGAATCCTGCCTCGGGCATGGATGTGTGTGATGTCCTTAGGTTAGTTAGGTTTAAGTAGTTCTAAGTTCTAGGGGACTGATGACCACAACAGTTAAGTCCCATAGTGCTCAGAACTTTTTTCTTTTTTCTTTTTTTTTAACCTGGTACATTATGTCGTGCTTTGGGTGTTGTAGCGTCCACGTCACGAGCTGATACACAATGTCGTGCAGCTATTGGCCAGCCGAATGTTCGTAAACATTTCATTACAAGTGTGTCTATTGCTGTGTTTTACAAGAAAGTGAGAAGTGACTTTTCTAATGTTCTACATGCATTTGGTGAGAGACAGGAATAATGTATTTCAGTTGAGTTTTGAACTACTGCCAATAGGATACTGCACATACACTCTTTTGTTATGCTCAGAAATGAAGAGTGCTTGGCTTCTTTGCGTTATTATGTCTGTAGATAGTCTGATAGTATTGATGTTCAGATGTATCGTTCTCCTCAATGTTCTCTTAGTCACTCAAGTAAGGTAGATGTGAAGTGTTTATTTAACTTATCAGTTAGTAGGTTCGGTTTTATTGTACAATTGGATATAGTAATTAATACAATTATCTGTAGCATTATTATTATTTTTGTTAAATGTATATGCAAGTAACTATTGTAGAATAAGTTTTTTTGTTAGTAGCTAGTACCTTCCCTTGTCCACAATTTACTTTCGTAATAATTAAATGTTGCCCTGGCGATTTCGCGTAAGCCCGTTGTTGTAGCGACGCCACGTTAAAGATAAAATGATAAAAGCCCTTTTAATAATCATTTAATGCGAAAAACATTAAAAAATAATCTCAATACATACAAAGCGTCGTCTTGTAATATTTTCCATTTCATTTTGGGCCAAAGGTACAGTTTTATTAAAAATAATTTCGATAAATGTGCACCTTGCCATTGCACATAGGAAGCTATACTAGAGCATCAAGCCTCACAGAAACAGAAATAATTAAGCATTGTGTTTAATTGGCTTATCGCGTAACATTAAAGAAAGATTTCGTTTAATCCATCGTGAGTGAGACGCATGTCTTCACGTTGAAATAAGTATGATATTTTTGGTGATAGCGCACTGAGAAAATTTAGCCACAGCTTTTAAAAAACATAAAAGAGGATGTTTGTAAGCAGGCTGCTAAGGTTTTTATGTTGGTAACGCCACGTAGCGCTCTATATGACAATCACTAACTGTGCTCTGTGAAATCTGTGGCTGGTTTGCATTGTTGGAATACTCGCTATTGTAGTGTTGGGCAGCTGGATGTGAACAGCGCATAGCGCTGCACGGTTGCAGGTGAGCCGCCAGCAGTGGTGGATGTGGGGAGAGAGATGGCAGAATTTTAAGAGCGGACGATCTGGACGTGTGTCCGTCAGAAAGAGGAAATTTGTAATACTGGATATCATGAACTGACACTTTTGAACAAAATTAAGGTAAATACGTTGTTCTCCATCAAAATCTTTCATTTGCTGACTATACCTATCAGTAGTTAGTGCCTTCAGCAGTTAGAATCTTTTATTTAGCTGTCAGTAGTGGTGCTCGCTGTATTGCATTAGTTCGAGCAACGAAGTTTTTGTGGGGTAAGTGATTCATGAAAGGTACAGGTTATTGATAATAGGACCATTCTTTTGTAGGGATATTTGAAAGTCAGATTGCGTTGCGCTAAAAATATTGTTTGTCAGTTTAGTGTTGATCAGAATAAGTAAAGAGAGTAATGTCTGAGTACATCCAGTTTTGCTCAGCTGTTTGAAAATCAAATAACGTAGAGGTTTATCAGCACAGTAATTCAGTAATTTTTCAAAGGGGATGATTCATATGTCGACCCTTAGCCGAGGATACTTCACACGAATATTCTATTTTTTTTGTATTTTGTGTAATTAATGTAGCCATTGTTTATTGATAGCGCGTAATTATAGAGAGAATTTCCTTTGAAGTTGTAGTTTTTCATTGTTGTACAGTAAAACAGTTGTGGAATGCATGTAGATTTACTCCAAGTATTTCGCAGCTGGGCTTGCAATTAACGAGATATTATTTTCAGTGTTATGCTAATGTGTTTTCTTGTTTTTGCTCTTCAAATTGTGCTTTTCTTGTTATCGTGTGAAATACGGGATAATTATGGCGTGTGAAAAACGTAACACTAGACTCAAAAGTAAATTGAGAAATGACATTGACGACGATTGTAGCTTATCTGCACCACCGTATAATGAATTAACAGACATTCAACGTAGTAATTTGGTAATTGTGCATAGGGAAATGGAGCAAATAATGGTGTAGGCAGTGAAACAATTAGTCAACAGGGAAGCATTATCGATCGATCGCTCGCCAACAGCTCGCCTCAGGAATCCGAAATGACAGGACACAATCTTGCAAATACTGTAGATTCAGGTTTTGAGTCCTCACCGTTTTCTCGAGTAAGTGAAGACGCATTTTCTGCTTGTCAAAATATGAATGTTGCCGGTGCAAGTGCATTGCCGAAAAGCATAGAGGAACAGATTCCAGACACTAATACATTATTATACATTATTAAATCAGTGACAAACACAGCAACAGTTAGACAGAATGGAACAAAATCTTCAAAAGTTTGACACCAAGCTTGAACAAACACCTGAAGATTTAACTGCTGAGTGACTTAAAATCGAATCGAAATGTCAAAAAGTCTGCAGTGACGTAAAAACATAGATTTGTGAAAACTTTCAACCTGTTTTTTCGCGTCATGAAAATGTATTACAGAATCACAAAGCAGCCATAAAAGAGCTGCAAACTATTAATCATGAAAATCACGACACCTTGCAAGCTAAAATTGACTCAATTGCATCTACCGATTCGGATACGCAACTTGCAAAAACTCAAGGAAACTTAAAGGACATAGTAGATACGTTTTTAACAGAAATGGACACTCTGAAGATTGGTTCAGAAAAACACACTGAGGAAATCAGTTCATTATAGGAGAAAGTAGCTGAACTTTCGGATCAGTTCACTAACTCATTTACAATGGTAGATGATTATTTGAATGACACAAGACCTGTAGCCTTCACTGACACAGAAGACTATGAACAAATCAGAAAATTCAAACAAAATCAGAATCAAATCAATACACAGTACAATAGAGAAATCCGCGAAGTACAAGATCAGTTGACACAGATAGTACAAGAATTACGTATTTCAGAGGACACTCGCGCTCCAACACGGGAGGAGGAACTTAGAAATACGGAAAAGCCACAAAATAATAACACAGTACATTTCGAAAATTATGAAAGAAATTGGCAAGGTGCACCAAATTTTGAGATGGAACCGCCGACGCGACGCAACAGTGACCGATATGCGACTCGCCAATACGACGATTTTGACTATAAGCTGTTCATTGCTACAAGTAAATTCAAAACATTTAAGAATTCTGGCCACGACATTCATCGACAAGCGTGGCTTCATCAATTATCTCATTGTTTTCCTCCCAACTGGTCATTAGAGCACAGATTAGAATTTATGTGTGGCTATTTAGAAAATGAACCAGCTGTAAGAATGCGATCGGTCATTCACGATTGTCACGGTGGAGAACTTTATCATGCCTTCCTCTCAGCATATTGGTCTCAAGCTACACAAGACGGAGTAAAACATAGCATCATAATGATGAAATATTTCGAGCAATCTGAATTTTCTGGTCTTGTGAAATATTTTGAAGACATATTGCATAAGAATCAGTACCTGTCATACCCATACAGCCACTCAGAACTCATCCGCATTTGCCTAATCAAATTGCCTTACCATTTAAGACATAGTGTTTTGGCAGGACGTTGCAAAGACGACACTGAAGCTTTTCAGGGACACTTAGAAGAACTAGATTATTGACACAGACAGTTGCGGGATGCGAAAACAGGAAAACAATCATTACAGATCACATCCGTCACAATTCTGTGACGACAGAAACAATAACTGAACACGATAAGGCTATGTTTACAACGCAAATCGTGACCAAAACAGACACCACCCATATGACAACACTGGCAGAGTAATAATAATCACAGAGAAAGATCGCATTTCCGTAGTAATGAATATGACAGAGGCAATCAGAGAAACAGACAATGAGGGAACATCAAAGGAGACAGTATAACTTCAGACGCAACATCTCAGCGCGCACTTACACCACGTGACGGACAAGAAAGAAACTATGGAACCTACCGACATGACGACAGACGATATAATCGTAACGGCAGACCTGAATTTCATCAGAACTGGCGGGATTCTAACAGGGCAGAGCCCTTGGCTGGCTCAGAGAAAACTAACATAGATGCTAACCTTGAGAAAAATTTTAGTATTCCTTACCGACGTATACGACATGATTATTGCTTTGAAGTTCAAACTCTGCGCACTAGAAAGGGTAAAAGGTAGCACCAAATTTCACATGTAAAACCGTTTTTTGAGAGATAATCTGCTTTGTAGTTTAGTCTTTGCAATAAAATTTTTCACTTCACGTTACTAGTATACTTTGTCACACTTAGAAACTGTTAACATGCAACAATGTTTTGAAGTTAACTATCCAGTCTAGAACCTAGGGAGCATATTTAGACAGTAATTACGAATGTATTGTTATAGTCAACAGACGACATAGTGTTATTGTGTTTGTACATTCTTGCTTGTTAGTTGCACGATTACGTAACGACTATAAGGCTCACATACTTAGAACATATACCGGTACTGCTAATGAGATTTTAATGCAACGTTTTGGTTTACTTGAAAATATATTCTTTATTTAAAGTACTCTCTGGGAGATACCAGATGACACAGTGGTTAGTTTATTTGACAGCTACACGATTATATCATGACGCTGCTAGTGAGTGACATAATTTATATTATTGCTTTTGCGCTGTATCTGTTTCATATTTGCACAGTTTTTTCTGAATTCTTCTGGAAAGTAAAACATGTTTTAGTAGAAACTTCTGTGGTATAGCTATAATGAGAGGGACTTTTTTTATAGCACAACAATACGTTACAGTATAGTACTTTCTTGATCACAGTATGTGCATAATAACTACGATATATATATATATATATATATATATATATATATATATATATATATATATATATATATGCATAGAATTTCACTTTTGTTTATTACGAGGTTAGTACATTGACTTCTACAGAACTTTGCTTATGGACGACGATAATTACGACGCCTGGCACATTTTTTACCCTTAAGTAATGACAGAGATTATCTTAAGCAAGACACTTGTAACACAAATTCTCGACCTGTGAAATTTTTTTTATATGAGACTGTCACTGTAGTACAAACTGCTGTCCTAAATATTTTGGTAAGAAAGTTAAGTGACCTTGACATAATGCATTGTGGGTGCCTAGCTTTGCCAGTCGCCTGGAGAAAAAGCCCTTACGTGGAGAAAAAAGACTCCATTAACCTCGCTATTGACATTCCTTTGTAGAAAGCATCGCAAATAAAACTCGCTAATTACTTGGAAACATATGATTACATTTTGGAGCTCGTACTGCGTGCTACTTACTGAAATGTTTATGAATTGATGGGAAATATTCTTACATCTGCACACCTGATTATGAGAAGTGTCTTTCTACGAAAGTTGAGAGAATTTCTACTGACTTATGAAATGCCACATGGCTATTGAATGATGTTTTTATGCTTTGCTTTGTACATAGTTGCTTATTTCATTTGATATCTGATTTCCAGCAGTGTTGCAGCATTGGTTTTATAAAATAATATTAAATGCATTTGCTAATGTGAACACTTTCTGTCAACAGGTCTGTTAAATAATAATTTTATGATCCACATTCTTCAAAAAAGGAGCACTTTGAAAGGAAAGAACAATAAGAAGGAACTGATAACAGTAATTGCATATATAATTTTGTTTTCAAGTACTTGGTAATTTTTTTTGTAGAGTAAGTTGTTGTGGTGCACCACTTTAATGACAGAGACATTAAGATGTTTATAGACATTTCCCTTATCTGCATTGTTGTCTTTAGTGGACTATTTTTTCTTCTTGTGGATTTGTCATGTTTAGATATAAGTTATTGCATTTGCTGCTGCTGTTTGTCAGGCAAAGTTCTACTGAACATTACATTGTATTAACCAAGTTTTACTACTGATTTACTTTTCTTGTTGGTGCACATTGTCTCATATTAGTTGTAACGTTGCATTTGCTTTGCTAATTTAGATATACTGCTGTTTGCTTTGCCAATTTGCATTTTTTTGTCATTGCCTCGCCCCCTTAGTATATATATATATATATATATATATATATATATATATCTGAGCTCAGTAGATTTAAATTCACGTAAGAGGGGAGGATACTATATAAAAAACTAATTATGGAGAAAAGGGAAAGAATGCATTTAGAAGTTATATGAAAAAGATTTGGACCAAAATGAGTATTGTACAATGAGAAATAATTTTTTTGAAAGAGGATGTGAACCAAACAGTAGGATTTAGCGATGATATGTTTAGGTAGAATTTTCTTGGAAATAAATCATGTGGTAAGATAATGGAAAATAAATAATGATGTAAGAAATAAGTGAACATATAAATACAGAAATAATGCTTGGATAGGATTTTTTTTGTTGGGAACTAATGTTGAAATAAGAGGAAAGAACTATGAAATGAAGTTTTGTGTTGGACTGCAGTACCAAATGTTACACTGAAAACGAACCCTGTCCTTTCCTTTTGTGTTATTCCGCTATGTGTTTGTGTACCCTTGTGTATTTGTGTTTTTCCTGTGGTCATGTGTTCAGTTACTAAGATTTATGTTGTAGAATTTTTCTACTACTGAGCTACATTCACTATGATAAGGAATACTGTTATCCTCAAATATAATTTACATTAATAATATGTTATTTACTTTGTAAAGATGTTTAGACATTATTTTCGAAAGCTATTCTGATCTTTTATGTATTTACTTATCTCACAATTCCTGTAACACTGATGTACATGTTTATTTCTATTCTTTTGTAAGGCCTGTATTACTACAAATGTTATCTGTATTATTATGTTTTTAATGCTGTTTACTATACCTTTGTAATTGTATTATCATGTTATAAAGTTGTAATTGACACCAGTTCATCAAATTAAGTAACTTGTAAGCATTCATTTCAGTGCACACATTTCTGTTGGTCATAGTATATGCACAATATGTGAGAAATTGAGACTGTTAGTGTTTGCACATGTGTTAATAATTCAACAAGAGACTAGTTAACCGCACTTCTGGGTTTAAGGACAGTTCCAAAACTTTGTGAGTGCACAAGTGGTGGTTTATGGACTTGTTATATTGTCCACAAGACTCTTCAATGGTGACTTTGCACCTGCACAGTCACAACAGAAGGCTGCCAGCCATCTCTACAATTACTACAGTGGGTCTGCATCTTTGATGGCTCACCAATACCATTATATCTACAAGGACTAGAGAGAGTGTGCACCTTTGATGGCCCACCAATACCATACTCTCTACCAGGACTACATTAAGTGTGCTCTGTGATAACCTGCCTACCAACATTCTTCAAAACTTCGACTGACTCTGCTGTGGGTTTGATCTGTTGTGCCCCATTACCTGACTGCATGTCAAGAGTCAGTATTGTCTTTCCGTTGGCAGGACAACACTACTTCTTCAAAACTGCATGGAAATAAACTACTTTCACGTGCCTTTTCTTTTACGGCTCATACTGTGAAGAAAAATAGGAAAACTATAATTACTGTTGTGATGAATGATCAGGACGGTCTTGATGAGAACATCTTTTGCTTTTGACTGACATTGCAACAATAAGTGTGTGAATTTGATACCTTTGTTATTATAATTATGAAAATTTTTATTAAAAATCGTTATTGGCCACTGCCCAAAACAATTTGTAAATTTTTTGTGGGTAGCATGTATGTAGGCTGTTTAGGTTTTTATGTTGGTAAGGCCACGTAGCGCTCTATATGAAAATCACTGACTGTGCTGTGTGAAGTCTGTGGCTGGTTTGCATTGTTGAAATTTTCGCTATTGTAGTGTTGGTCAGTTGGATGTGAACAGCGCGTAGTGTTGCGCAGTTGGAGGTGAGCCGCCAGCAGTGGTACATATGGGGAGAGAGATCGTAGAATTTTAAGAGGGGACGATCTGGACGCGCATCCCCCAGAAAGAGTATATTTGTAATACTGGGTATCATGAATGACTTTGGAACATTATTAAGCTAAATACATTGTTTGTTCTCTATCAAAATCTTTCATTTGCTGACTATACCTATCAGTAGCTAGTGCCTTCAGTAGTTTGAATCTTTTATTTAGCTGGCAGTCGTGACGCTCGGTGCATTACAGTAGTGCGAGTAACGAAGATTTTTGTGAGGTAAGTGATTCATGAAAGGTATAGGTTATTGTTACTCAGGGCCTTCTTTTGTAGGGATTTTTGAAAGTCAGATTGCGTTGCGCTAAAAATATTGTGTGTCAGTTTAGTGTTGATCAGAATAAGTAAAGAGAGCAATGTCTGAGTACGTTCAGTTTTGCTCAGCTGTTTGAAAAACAAATAACATAGAAATGGCTCTGAGCACTATGGGACTTAACATATGTGGTCATCAGTCCCCTAGAACTTAGAAACACTTAAACCTAACTAACCTAAGGACATAACACACATCCATGCCCGAGGCAGGATTCGAACCTGCGACCGCAACGGTCACACTGTTCCAGACTGAAGCGCCTAGAACTGCACGGCCACACCGGCCGGCGGAAATAACGTAGAGGTGTATCAGCACAGTAATTCATTAAATTTTCAAAGGGGATGCTTCATATTTAACAAAACATTTCATTCAGTTACCAGAATTTTCCAAAAGGAAGTTACGCGATACTTGAATTTGTGTCACATTTAGTTCGTGTTGCACGGTTTTAGATTCCAAAATTTTTGCTTCAGTTAGTTAAAATGAAAAATTATCTCGTTTGGTATTATGGAACTGAAGTATGCGACATGTACCACCTTCTTCCACATCATCTATGTCTCACAATACCGGTATTCGTACTGCAAATAAAGAATTGCTTAGGCACTTCATCAAATCGGTGTTGTCCTGCTCCTACGTGAAGCAAAGTTAACTCTTACTACTTTCCTCATGACCTGCATTCATGTGTTTCTTTTTAAATATTTTTTTTCAGCCGCTACCACAGTACTACTTAATCCGTGCGAGTTCCAATATGTCCTACAAGATCGGATCTATCCTATTATCCCTGACGAATTTCTTGCTTTGGATAGTTTTACTTATATCGGACCAGTAGTAAGCGTCTAGATTGCTTTGTGCATTGTTTAGAACAAACAAACAAATGGAAGACTACCTCTCTGTGGTCCAACTCTATCAGCCACGGCCAGGTCAAAAATTGTTGAAATGATGACGACCACACACACCACAAGCATTATGGACCTGAAACAGAATGAAATTTCATAGTCGGACTCTATGTGTATGTTATGCAAGAGAATATTCTATAACAGAATCCAGCGTACCATCTGTTACCAGTTTCAAAAATGGTTCAAATGGCTCTGAGCACTATGGGACTTAATTTCTAAGGTCATCAGTCCCCTAGAACTTAGAACTACTTAAACCTAAGGACACCACACACATCCATGCTCGAGGCAGGATTCGAACTTGCGACCGTAGCAGTCGCGCGGTTCCAGACTGTAGCGCCTTTAACCGCTTGGCCACCCCGGCCATAGTACAAACATGAAGTTGCGTACAATTTTGAAACTTACGCACGCGCATGTATCCGCGTGTAGGTGTGTGTGTGTGGGGGGGGGGGGGGGGGGGGAGGAGAGAGAGAGAGAGAGAGAGAGAGAGAGAGAGAGAGAGAATCCTTTACGACTTACTGTACAATTTTTAACTTTTTGTTTTTATTTTTCATAATTCTATATAGTGTTCCATCCAGTCCATGTATTTCGAATTGGACAGCATTCTGGAGAACACCTATCAACTACAATAGCTAACTTGCACATAAGCACTTGTGAAGGTTAAGGAATAAAAGGCTGAGAACACATGCGACCACATGTTCCCATAATACAGCATCAACCTCCAAGATTCACCAAAAAAGTGTCCTTTAAAAAACAACAAAAACATAGAATATTATTAGTCTGGTTAATCGGCCATAAAAACCTACCATGATGCAACGTATGAACTCTCTGTGGAGGGAAAATGCAAAAATCACAGGAGTTTCGGAATTTATTTCTCTTCGTATTCACTCTTACTTTCGAATATAGTTTTCCGCACATACGGACTGATTGCCTGAAATAGGTTAATGGCATTTCTTATCAGGTGACCTTAATGTGTAGTCTGAAGCATCTAATTATAAATATTTTCTAACTTCTTGCGCAAAGGCAACTTCTTTCACAGACGGTTATTTTAACAAAATCATAATTTTTTCGATGTAGTTGACTGGAGAAGTTAAAACCCAGGACTGGCACGCAGACTACATCTCCAGAATAGCCTTCAAATAGTACTAAGCTCACAAGGGGAGAGTTCCAGCTCTAACTGCTCCAACGGAATGAAAATGAATTTAAAATACGGAGATGTGTCTATTCTACCACCCTTGTAAGTTATTTTTCTACGCCACACTATATCTGACTACAGTGGATCTTTGAATGTCTTACCAGCAATGATATTACATTGAAATACTGCCCCCAAAGACTACAAAATTATGCCTATCTTGTATATTTTTGTAGAAAGAATAATCTCTGTGGCAAAACAGTGCGTTGATATTGAACGCTTGCAAACTGACACGCTAGAATTGATCGACATTTGATCATCCTTTTCAACCCTTGTTATCTACATTCAAGTTTTTGCACCAGATACAGAGCTATGCCAACATTTACGTGATCAAAAGAGTCTGGACACCTGCTAGTGGATATTACTACGGGGTGTGTCTCACCTTTGCCTTTATGACGACTTGAACTTTGTTGGGGACTCTTTCAATATTGTGTCTGAATGACAGTCCATCAGAGAAGGTAGTGATGTAGTTATGTTGGTTTTTGGAGACTGGAACGAAGTAGGCATTCAAGCTGACTCCAAAGGTGTCGAGACTCTGGACAGGAGACTCTGGACAGGCAAGTTCATTTCAGAAATGCTATTGTCCACAAACTACGGCCAAGACAGGGTGCACTGTCGTGCTTATACAAACACTTGTCTGCAAGCTTTTCCTCTACTGCACGCACTAAAAGTGCTGTAAAATCGTTCGTACTTACATAACATCAAAGAAGGGGAAAGTATTTCTTTTAATGTAATAAGAAAGTTCCGCAACGTATTAGAAAACGCGAAGGAGAAAAAAAAATCTGAGTGCAGTGAGAAACTAACCTGCTAGCCAACACTTTGTTAACATGCTTCCCTGCTTCGCTGAAGTTGTGCAGCGAGTGGTCTTGTATTCCATATTATGTTCTTCTGAAGATTTTAATCGCCCATATGCTATTAACTGAAATTTAATTATAACAAATCTTTCCAAGAATCACACGTTTTGTAGCCTTTTCAGTGTGCTCTAACCTTAAAACGGTATAATTTCATAATAGGCGAGTTAAAAAGCGAAAATAACTACAAGTAAAAACGAAAAATTTTTAACCCCAATACGACGTTTCCTCTCATTTTATTGCAACAAACAGTACCGTAACGTCGCGTTCTAGAGAGATTCAATGTTCTGATGCTTAGAAACAGCATATATCCATAGCTTGCAATTTATAGCAAAAAACCCACAAAATATGGACTTTAGGTGAACATGACACACGCAATATGGCTTCTTCTTCTGCTTCAAACATGGAGAGCGTCCTTGCTTCTTATTGTTTCTGCTTTACTTGGGACGTTTCCGAAATGTCGCAGAACTTAATGCGTGTTTCATGTTTCCACACCGTGAAGTAGCTGGAAGAGACGCCACAAAGCGCACAGCGCGCCAGGTCAGCGTTAGCAACTTGTTCCGTGTGACTACGGCACGTGGACGAGGAGCTGGAGACGTCACAGCGTGGAATTCTGCATTCCGCTACACTGGCGAGCGTGAAATGAAGAATCAGGTGTGTCACACTTTTGCCTCGTGGAGAGAAACCTGGTCAGTAAGACGTGACGTCTCTTTACATCACAAGCACAACTTACGAGCCACCATATTATACTGAGTTAAACCATTGTTTGTTATCACAGAGTTTATGGTATGAATATAAGCTGTTTAAAAGCATAAAAAGTTGAGGATCTATCGAAAGAGCGTTATTTTAGCTACGAATTGTAAAAAACTGCGGGAAACTACACATCGGTAGAAAAAGGCTTTTTGTACTTTGTACGGCCTTGGGAGAGCCAGTCCTGACAAAACTCTACCATCTGGTGAGCAAGATTCATGCGACAGGCGAAATACCCTCAGACTTCAAGAAGAATATAATAATTCCAATCCCAAAGACAGCACGTGTTGACAGATGTGAAATTACCGAACAATCAGTTTAATAAGCCACAGCTGCAAAATACTAACGCGAATTCTTTACACACGAATGGAGAAACTAGTAGAACCTGACCTCGGGGAATATCAGTTTGGATTCCGTAGAAATATTGAAACACGTGAGGCTATACTGACCTTACCATTTATCTTAAAAGAAAGATTAAGGAAAGGCAAACCTAACGTTTTTAGCATTTGTAGACTTAGAGAAAGCTTTTGACAATGGTGACTGGAATACTCTCTTTCAAATTCTTAAGGTGGCAGGGCTAAAATACAGGGCTGTTTACAGTTTGTACAGAAAACAGATAGCAGTTATAAGAGTCGAGGGACATGAAAGGGAAGCAGCGGTTGGGAAGGAAGTGAGACAGGGTTGTAGCCTATCCTCGATGTTATTCAATCAGTATATTGAGCAAGCAGTAAAGGAAACAAAAGAAAAATTCGGAGTAGGCCATAAAATCCACGGAGAAGAAATAAAAACTTTGAGGTTCGCCGAAGACATTGTAATTCTGTCAGAGACAGCAAAGGACTTGGAAGAGCAGTTGAATGGAATGGACAGTGGTTCAAATGGTTCAAATGGCTCTGAACTCTATGGGACTTAACATCTGCGGTCACCAGTCCCCTAGAACTTAGAACTACTTAAACCTAACTAACCTAAGGACATCACACACATCCATGCCCGAGGCAGGATTCGAACCTGCGACCGTAGCAGTCCCGAGGTTCCGGACTGAGCGCCTGAACCGCTAGACCACCGCGGCCGGCGAATGGACAATGTCTTGAAAGGAAGATATAAGATGAACATCAACAAAATCAAGACGAGGATAATGGAATGTAGTCGAATTATGTCTGGTGATGCTGAGGGAATTAGTTTAGGAAATGAGACACTTAAAGTAGTAAATGAGTTTTGCTTTTTGGGGGGCAAAATAACTGGTGATGGTCGAAGTAGAGAGGATACAAAAGGCAGACTGGCAATGGCAAGAAAATGTGTTTCTGAAGAAGAGAAATTTGCTAACATCGAGTATAGATTTAAGTGTCAGGAAGTCGTTTCTGAAAGTATTTGTATGGAGAGTAGCCATGTATGGAAGCCAAACATGGACGATAAATAGTTTAGACAAGAAGAGAATAGAAGCTTTCGAAATGTGGTGCTACAGAAGAATGCTGAAGATTAGATGGGTAGATCACATAACTAATGAGGAGGTATTGAATAGAATTGGGGAGAAGAGAAGTTTGTGGCACAACTTGACAAGAAGAAGGGACCGGTTGGTAGGACATGTTCTGAGGCATCAAGGGATTACCAATTTAGTATTGGAGGGCAGTGTGAAGGGTAAAAATCATACAGGCAGACCAAGAGATGAATACACTACGCAGATCCAGAAGGACGTAGGTTGCAGTAAGTACTGGGAGATGAAGAAGCTTGCACAGGATAGACTAGCATGGAGAGCTGCATCAAACCAATCTCAGGACTGAAGACCACAACAACAACAACTTAATGGTTGGTTGGTAGCTTTATTCGGGGGAGGGGACCAAACAGCGAGGTCATTGGTCCCATCGGATTAGGGAGGGAAGGGGGAGGAAGTCGACCATGCCCTTTCAAAGGAACCATCCCGGCATTTACCTGAAACGATTTAGGGAAATAACGGAAAAACTAAATCAGGATGGCTGGATGCGGTTTGAATCGTCGTCCACCCGAATGCGAGTCCAATGTGCTAACCACTGCGCAACCTCGCTCGGTGTACTTAATGTTTCCACTGTTACAACTAATGTGCTATGAATGTAGACTCTTTCAGGGCTACGGAAAAATAATGATCTATCAAAAGCGCGTCGTTGTGATGTAATTTGTCGTAATTTTTATCAAACGATGACATTTTTAGATACAGTCTTTAGACAGTGTATGACATACATGGAGACCCTGCAGCTACTTTAAAGTAGTAGCTGATGTGGACGCTGTCAGAAGGCCGAAACTGAAGAGGATTACAGGGAAGTGAAGGACTCTGCGATGCTGCTGCTCGAGGCTGCCTTTCTGTCCCCATAATTTACTCCGGAGGATTCTAAGGAGTATACATCACGGATTTACTGAATGATTAGGTTGGGTCTGCGCACAGCTGAAGAGGAACGTCAGGCTGCAGAAGAAGAAAATATGGATGCCGAACTGCCACAAGTTGAAGGTGACAGTGAAGATGCTTCTCGAATGGAATACGTTGTTAAGGGGACAACACTGTGGTTCAGGTCGAAAGCAATCGATTTTCGGTTTTCATCATATTTCGATAGATTAAGATTTATGCAAGTACTCTGAAAAGGATTTTGCTGAAAATTTTTTTATCCAGCATTTAAAGAGCATTTTCCTACCACGTGTGTTTATGTACCACGGCCACTTTTCTGTCACCCACTTCTCTGCATATATTTTAGATCTTTATATCCCTTATATTGCACGTTAGAGATTTTATGTACTCCCAAGTGTGTTGGCTATCCTTGGAATGCAACCGTCGGTATTCTTTTTCTTTTGCTGTTTGTAAACAACACGCTTTCAAGTACGCGGTTTGTTTTGTTCAAGTGTGATAGCGGATAGCTGTTATACTCACGACGTTTGCAGTGCTTGTCTACGTATGTTTTTTTGTGTTTATTGAACATGATGAAACGTAAAAGCATTTACTAGAAACGACAATTTAGAGGAAACAAGTTTAGAAAGCTTTCGGTATCAGAGGTTATGTCGCCTGGCAACGTTGTTTCTAATTGCAATTCTTCAACAAAGTGCATCATCAAAGAAGCTCTAACCATTTCAAGAGAGTTACAACGAATTTACTGTAAGTGACAAGGGGTGCAGTAACATTATGATAAATTTGAGAATTTTATCAGATGTAATTTCTAAATTTGTACGATGTAGACAGTGTGGTGAGTCACAGAGAGTGAAAATTTGTGAGAGTGCCAGTGGAGAAAAGGCCTAGCAATTCCTTTAGATTTAATTTGCTCTAAATGCTCAGCTGTGATTTCAGTTCTGAGTTCTTCAAAATCAGATGCAAGTGGCCCTTATGAAATCAATACTAGATTAGTTCATAATTTACGATCCATTGGCCAGGGCATGGCTGCAGGGAGAACATTTTGTTCAGTGATGAACTTACATCAACCAACAAATAAATTTGAAAAACTGACTGCAATATTATAGAAAGCTGTATGTGAGGTCAGTGAGGAAAGCATGAAAGTGGCTGCTAGGGAGGCAGTGGAAGAAAATGATGGATGTTCGGATATTGCAGTTGCACTTGATGGAAGTTGGCAGAAAAGAGGACATACTTCTCTGAATGGAGCAGTGACTGCCACAAGTGCAGACACCGGTAAAGTGTTAGATGTGGAGATAGCGTCTAAATATTGCAAATGCTGTAAAGTCATAGAACACAACAGTGTGGCTAATTTTAAAGGAACATTTGGTGGTATGGAAGTTCATGGGGCACAACAAATATTTGATCGTGCCGTAGAAACAAGAGGCATACGGTACACCAAATGTTTGGGCGATGGTGACAGTAAGGCATACAACAATATGGTGAACTCTATCCCATATGGAGAAATTACTAGCGAAATATAATGTGTAGGCCATGTTCAAAAATGTTTGGGAACAAGGCTGAGAATAACTGTTGATATGAGAGGAAAAAAATTTAAAGATGGAAAATTGTTGACCAGACAGGGTCGGTTAACTAAAACAGAAATATAAAACTTGCAGATATACAATGGGCAAGCAATTAGGAGAAATTAAGAAAATCTGGAGGAATGAAGAGAGATGTTTGGGCCACATTCTTCTGTCCATCAGGAGGAAATTCGTGGTGCAAATACAATAGGGCTCAGGCAACTGGAGAATCTTATTCTCACAGCATTCTCTTCCTGCTGCTATTACTACAGCAATTAAACTTATTTTCAGAGACTTGGCTCATCCTGACCTTCTAAGAAAATATCTGCAAGGGCAGGCACAGAACTCAAATGAATATTTCAGTAGTATAATTTGGAACCGCCTTCCTAAAACTGAATTTGTAGGAATGCGTACAATGAAACTAGGAGTTCACGATGCTGTTATTACATTCAATTGTGGTAATAATGGAAAGTGTTAGGTACTGAAAAGGCTGGGAAATAATCCTGGTGAAAATATGATCACTGAACTGCAACATTGCGATAAAATTAGGATAGCCGATGCAGACAGGTCTGCATCTAGTATGGCCAAGCAAGCAAGACCAACATCCAGGATGGTGAGAAAGAAGCTGAAAGACCTGCTTGAGGCCAAAGAATGGCCATCATATGCAGCAGGACAGTTTTACTTACTTGGAAGCAACAAATTTCGAAAGTTTTTTCTTTGAAGTCAGTTTCCTGCAAACTAAAGTTTTCAATACATATGCCCCATTATATGAAAAACTATCATAGATAAATGCATGAAATTTTCAGATACTCTGCATAACATAAACCACCTCTAATATTACATTCATGAATATTCCCCGTTTAGGAAGTTCTCAGAAAAAATATTTTCTGCAGGAAAAACTTAATATTTTTTGTTAATAAATTTAAACAAGTATTTCTTAAAAACTATAAAATGGATAACGTAAATTTTAGTGCAGTTGACTCTATTAGCATCATGTAACATACAGTAAAAATGTTAAAGTCCTGAATCAAATAGTTTTTTTTCAGAAATGAGTCAAATACTTGCCTAAATTAACATGGGTTAGATAGGCAGGATGTGGTCCAGTTAAATTTGTTTCCATATCCTGCTGTTCAAGACTGAATATTATCCCTGAATCTATGAATGCTGTAATTGATGACTGTAGTTAGCCGTCCGCTTATTTATGTCATTTCATTGTAAGCTACTCATTTTTGTTACTAATTTTGTGGAATAAAAAAATAAAAATAACAAAATTTGATTGCGTCGTGTGCTTTGAAGCGAGAGACAGCGGATTCGTGTCTTCCTCCTACCAATTTGATTCACATTTGGTTTTCTAAAAGATGGTAGCCCATTATTGTTAATTTAAAAGAGTTATTACCTGAAGTCATCGATGTTATTTATTATAAATGATGTATTTTCTGCAATTCATGATGCAAAGACCAACGACTGGAATGTTTCCGCAGTAGCCAGGAATCCAAACTCCCAGTCAATGTCAGAAAGCCAACAGAAGTTACACAATGAAAGCTTTTGCCACTGAGAAACTTAGTGTCTTAGTTTTTATGGACTGTCTATTGCTTGTATCTGTCGGTAGATATCTTTTCAGGGATGTTGGGCAGCTTTGAGAAAGATCTCATCTTCCATTTAAATGAAATTACGAAAAGAATATCGATATTGAAATCCATGTCATGAATTGCATTACGGCAGCCAATACAGCATCGAGAATATGGATATTATACGTAGGCGGACTGCCATTAGACACTATAACTATACTCAGTTTATAATAAAAAATGGGATGAAGCTTCAGTTGAGTTAATTAATGGCGTCTACTAGTATGTGCGTATTTCAGATCGTTGTTTAGCATTATTCGCTGTTCAAACAATCGACGAATCCAGAATCTGCTTCGCAATGTCTACACTCTAGCACAGCAATTTAGGGCTCGTAAATTTTCTTAAAGAAACTGCGTGATTCAGGCGCCAGATGCCGGAGACTGGGGGATGTCACGTCCGCTCCCACGTAAACGTTAGCTGCCTCGTCCCGTGTGAGAACTGAGGACGGCTACAGGGAGTGGATGCCAGTGCACTCTTGAGTGGATGCCTGTGCTATCTGTGACGACGAAACTGGACAAAGGTTCTAAGACCGTAACTAGGCTGTTTACGTTTTTATGTTGGTAACGTCACGTAGCGCACTGTATGAAAATAGCTGATTGTGCTGTGTGCAGTCTGTGGCTGGTTTGCATTGTTAGAATATTTGCTATTGTAGTGTTGGGCATTTGGATGTGAACAGCGCGTAGCGTTGTGCAGTTGGAGGTGAGCCGCCAGCGCAGTGGTGGATGTGGAGAGAGAGATGCCAGAGTTTTGATTACATATGATGACTTTTGAACATTATTAAGGTATTATTAAGGTATTTGTTCTCTATCAAAATCTTTCATTTGCTAACTATGCCTAACAGTAATTAGCGCCTTCAGTTGTTAGAATATTTTATTTAGCTGGAAGTATTGGCGCTCGCTGTATTGCAGTAGTTCGAGTAACGAAGATTTTTGTGACGTAAGTGATTCATGAACAGTATAGGCTATTGTTAGTCAGGGCCATTCTTTAGTAGGGATTATTGAAAGTCAGATTGCGTTGCGCTAAAAATATTGTGTGTCAGTTTAGTGATGATCAGATTAAGTAAAGAGAAAACTGTCTGAGTACGTTCAGTTTTGCTCATCTGTTTGAAAATCTCATAACGTAAGAGTTTTTCCAGCACTGTCATTCTTCACATTCAAAGGGGAAATTTCAAGACATGGGAGAGTTGCGTGATTTGAGAATATCAGAAGGATTGTGCGAGAGACATTATGGTATCATGTAGTATCGTGTAACTCTGGTGTCCCTTTAGGCGACCTCGCTAGTTTACTTTACCGCTGCACGATTGTATTACCCCCCTGCCCCCCCTCTACCGATATAGAATCTGCCTAACTGTGTACACTAGTTATTATTTTATATTTTGTAAATGTGGACTGCAAAACTGATCATTCTGTTCTAGATTCTGTAATGCCATCTTGTGAATCACTCCTTATTTAATGCGGGAGAGTCTAATTCGAGATGTTGTTTTGTATAACTGGTGTATGCACAGACAGACATTGCACAGTCTTACGTACAAAAATTGGCAACAGTAAAGGAGGAATAAGAATTCTGGAGATTTTGGCTCGAGATCATTCGAGACTGGCCTAGTGTCTAATAGCGTGAAGTATAATTATTTACAAGTCGATGCTGACGTGTAACTAGTGGAAAAGTGAATTATAGAAGCAGAAATTGTGGTTTAAAACAAATGAACAGGAAGTATGCAACAAAAATCCGACCAAACAGTATGGTTAAAGTTACAGGAGTCTGGAAAATAACTGGTTAACAAAGTCGTCTATAGTCTTGGAATAATTATAGTATTTGTTATCTGCAGTTATTCACAAGTGCAGGAAAACACCAGTAGTTCAATGCATTGACAACTACGACTCTTTTCATATTCTGAGTTTTCGGTACAATAATTTTCTGATCTCTCTCTGGTGCGTATTAAAAGCAGAAGTAATGGACACTGTTACAGTGAATAAGACTTAGTCACCTTTTCTGTGTGGTATTAACTGACATTATTTTCAGCTCACATACATATATTAAAGCAGGCTTACTTCTACTGAACGTAATTAATGCAAACAGAATGATATTTCTAACAAAAGTAAGTAATAGAGAGAGAAGGACAGAGAGGAAGGTACTCACATCGCACCTACAAGTATTTTGCCACGTATTGTTAATAATTGTGTGACACGCACATATTGAACAGTTGTGATAAATGCACAGAAGCGTAAGTCACGAGTGTCTCTGTCATTAACATGAGAAAATTAGTTATGGTAGACAACTGTATACCTCGGAAATTGGTCTTTGGTAAGTTTTTAGTCACCTTCGAATTTAGTGATTGGGTTGCTGAATAGGGAATATACTTCTACCACTCATTTTACAAAATTCCACAATGTTGCTAGTTCTTACTATACAGCAAATGCAGAGTGAACTTAGAAGCGACTGTGAAAGAACACTTAGTTGTATTTCTATGTTTTGTTAGTACATGTAACACTTTATCTTCATATTATTTAGTCAAGCTTCTTATTTCGCCATTATGGTGTGTTACATGAATGAAATGTGATAAAGGAAATAAACTCAAAGCGAAACTTGGAACTAATCATAATTAGCGGAACTTTTAAGTTGGGTATTAGTAAATGTTAAATACTGCAGAGTGTTTGCAAACTGAAGTGTACTTGTACTTGTTTTGAACACTGTCGAGTGTGAAAGAGACATTATTAGGGCTGAATGTTACGACCGATTAAATTTTTAAAAGTTTAACTTCTGCTGTTATTGAAGTTCTGTGTATCAAGGTAAGACACGAATGTTACAGTAATCTGTGTTCGTTTTATTAATGGCAGTAATCTGTTATTTCTAAACTACTAATTTCATTTGTTTGAAATTGGACACATACCGTTCTCGATAAACTAAAAGGAGAGCTGATTCTAGTTGGCCACTTCAAGTTACTGTAAAGACAGAAGTTCAGGGTGGGTCACTAAAACGTACTCAAAGGTTTCACCATTAATTTAATGAAGAGGGTTTCTGCTCTTCGTTACTAGCATTTTCTTATATTTATATACATTTAAAGGAACTACCACTCATTATAACTAGTGGAATTTTTTTGCAAAGTCTTTCTCTAATTCTTAATGATTGTCCATGATAGGGCTTCGCTATGAATAACAATCCTAATCTTAAGGATGTGCTGGTCATATCTGATAAACCGTTTGTGAGTACAGAACACGCTTCTTTGGGCTCTCCCTGGATAATTTTATTTATGTGGTACATTCTCCATGCAGTAGAACGTACTAAGGATCTGTTATTCAGATATTCGTCCAGCCAATCACATATTCTCGAAGAGGCTTCGTATGGCACTATCTTGGTTAGTAGCTGATGGTCTAGTCCAGTGTCTAACGCCTTTTGGAAAGCTAGTAAGACGATATCTACCTACTCAATTGTGTCTGTTGTTTACAGTATATTGTGTATGAATAAAGCAAGTTGGGTTACAAACGCGGCGGCGCGGTTTGAGGTGCTGTGACACGGATTGCGAGGCCCCTCCCGCTGGGGGTTCGAGTCCCCCCTAGGGCATGGGTGTGTGTGGTGTTCTTAGCTTAAGTTAGTTTAACTAGTGTGTAAGACTAGGGATCGCTGACATCAGCAGTTTGGTCCCTTAGGAATTTACGTACATTTTTTTTTTCTTTTTTTTTGCGACAGCGTGGTCTTATTTGGACCTGTGCTAACTTAATGAACTGGTTTTCCTACAGGTGCATGTTAATTCTTGAGCACAGAATATGCTCTATGTTCCTCCAACAGATGCACGGGAGAGATATCGGCCTTTTGTCTTTTGTTTCTGAGCTTTTAGACTTTTTGTGACCTACGTTACTTTCTAATCAAATGGGGCTATTCGCTGCACAGGAAATCCGTATTGAACTCAAGGTGGGAGAGAAGCTTGTGACGGACCGTGTTCAATCAAAAATGGAACTGAATTTTCATCAGGGTCTGGTGCTCAGGTCGCTTTAAGTAGTTTTGTTTTTCATTACAGTGGACGCTAATACCGGTAAGGGCCACATGTGAGTCTGCTTCGGGATCAAAGATTTTTAAATGCATTTTTGCGTGTTACGTAGGTGCTCAAATAATTAAGTTGTGGTTCATTTCCTCTTCGTATAATTGCTAGTCTTGAAAATCAATCTTCTAACATACTTTACTTATTTCTACTTACAAGGGAATGGTCAGACTTGTCATGTCGAAACCTGTGTTGCTTTTTTTACCACTGAGAGTTAACATTGCAAGAAGTCTGCATGCAGAATTTTAGCTGCTGACCTGGAAGCCTGTAAACAACTTTATGAAGTAAGACACTATTTTTGCATGGTTTCCGCGCTTATAACTGCCTCTTGTACAACCCTGACCTCTCGCTACGTTATACCAACGCCATTTAGGGACAAGGTGGCGTTAGCTACGCGCCGCTCTCTTGCCACAGCAGTGAGAGAGCTGATTCCCCCAGTGAAAGCGATCGTATGATAAACATTCGTTGACAAATATGGCTGATATGTTATCTTCAACATTCTTTCCAAATAGCTATGAAATAGACACAAATGAATATACGGTTTATAACACGTCCAAATTTTATTTCTTGTAATTACCACAAAAATGCGAAATATTTATACAATATTCAAAACATAGGTTTTTTGTGCACCAAGAACATACAAGCAAAGACGACATATGACAGCCCTGCGAATGACAGACGTTGTTAGATGTCCGCAGACAAAACTGGGCTGGTGTTAGGAATGAATCAGGCCTATAAAGTATCAGTATACTTCGAGGAGTGCCACGCATATTTAACCAAATTCTGAAACCGTGGGGACGAAAATTGATAATGTACTACTGATTGTAGCTTGAGGATATTGTTACGGGCCGGCCGCGGTGGTCTCGCGGTTCTAGGCGCGCAGTCCGGAACCGTGCGACTGCTACGGTCGCAGGTTCGAATCCTGCCTCGGGTATGGATGTGTGTGACGTCCTTAGGTTAGTTAGGTTTAAGTAGTTCTAAGTTCTAGGGGACTAATGACCACAGCAGTTGAGTCCCATAGTGCTCAGAGCCATTTTTTTTTATTGTCATGGTGATAGACAGGAAATTGCAGTGATCCGCACACAATAATTTTCTCTGTTAGTTTTCTGTAAAATGCCTTCCACCGACGGAAAAATTCTCTGTCTAACGGTTGAACTACGAGCGGGGTGGAATCTGAAGTATCTCTACTTCTTTGTCAGGGTGGAAATACAGCTTTTAATGAATTAGACCTTTTATGACCTGACCACAAATCTAGAAGGAGAAGAGATTTGTTCCCGCAGAACGGAAGAAAAGCATGACGCATGAAAATTGTAACGTTTTCATCCTTCGATGCGTCTACCACAAAATTGTTTGCGTAGAACTTTGTTCTTTTGACACGTGGTCCAAAACGTCCAGTTGGTTCTTGAAGACACTCATATAGTTTAGGCAGCAATGAACCATCGAGACTAATTATGGGCATTTTATTGTATGAATGGGTGAGTGCAATCGTAGACTGCGCAATCGCCTCAATTTTTTTCTCCCTTTGAATGACAGTTTTCTTTTCGTACGCATTTCTTTTTGAAAACCTGACTGATCTGCATTGTACACGTACGATTCACTAAAACTAGTAATCTTATTTTGGCATTCGTAATAAAAGGTTCTATCATTTCGATTTGTGTCCCTTCATTTTCCGATTTGTTTCTCGATACAAATTTTGTAATTTTTTTTTGCACAATTTCATGTGATCTTTCGAAGCGCCTAATGCAACTTTGAGAAGCTGTAAATTCTTTAGCGCCAATCGCGTTGGCGATCTTTAACGCACAATCACGCAAAGTTGCAACGCTGACACTAAATTACTGTTGTCTGGCACCAGTAAACAGCTCAAAAAGTCGCGCATTTATCTCTGTCGCAATTTCCAGTCGACTCTTACGTCGTCCAGCTTCCTTTTTCCATCTGTACAATTCACGTTCAGAACGGACAAAGCGATACTTATTTTGAACAGTACTGACACGTAGGCGTTTCTTAGCACTTTCCTTCAAGCAATACGTCACCGCTTTTTCTTTGGCTGATATGGTAATTGTATTTGCTGGTGTTACTTTCGGAGATAACTGATGATGGTACGTGGCACTATCACTCGAAGAGTCTTCATGAGTGCAACTTTCGTCGGTGTCTTCGCCGTCTGTAGATTAACAGTCTGCAATATCGAGTGTTTCTAGCCACATGTCTGCGCCATTTACATGCTCGTCTAGAAGTTTAACAACAATGTCGCACACCACAGTCTACACGCGTGTTTTCTGTTGATTGCTTGATTTGGCGTCTGTGGAATATCTACATGGCAAGCAGCAAAATATTTACAGGGTTCGTCATCACCTTTGAGGGGAGACTGATTGTTCACCGTAAAGTGGCTTGCGAAGTATAGATGAACATGTACAGAATATCTTTCAGAAATACGTACCAGAAATTAAAAGGACGAGCATGCCACAGAAACGAATATTCGATTCCCCTTTCCAGCAAAACCGTGCAGCGACATTCCTCTTTAGTAAACGCCGCGATAAGACGGCCGCACTTCCCGACCATTCGCACAACGCTCGCGACTCGCCATTTCCGGGGGAGGCCAGCCGTCACTGCTAGCGCCAAACAGGAAACACAGCCATGTTCGTGATTTTTTTAGGTGACTTCCAGTTCATGTCAGCAGCTGAATTTTTGCATACGGACCTTTTGCACAGTTAAATAACAGTGCTAAAAAAAGCAACACATGTTTCGGCATGACAAGTCTGACCATTCCCTTGTTAGTGTAAGGTGGCAGAATAAATGAAGGCCAATTTCGCACCTTACATAAGAGTTTTACACATCGTTACGGGAAGGTGAATATGACGCATAACCTACTTCAGCGGCAATGAGCAGATTTGCCTATAAGTATGTAATGCAAAAGGGATGATACTCGATGGACAGTATTAACAAACCACTGCTATATAATGTATGTCAATGAGCTGAAGGTGAAACAAGCAGTGAGAGGAAACGTTTTGTGTGGAAGCCAGCGTGGGCAGAAGCAGAAGCCGCACCCCGGGAGGCACTACAGGAAGCTCTTAAGGGGGCACCTCCCGCTGTGAGAGTCAGCGGCTGGACAGGTGACGCATACTGCAGAGCGAGTAACGGACCGCCAGAGGTAGGACAAGAGAGAAGCTTTAGAAAACTGCGTTTCGGAATGGCAAGGAGATCCGAACAATACCAGTGACGCATTCGATCATGTGAACAGTAAGTGGTACACACGTGATAGACACTTGTAACTTGTTAGTAGTCTGGAGCAAGCACAAAACGTCCGATTGGCGGAAACGCACCAGGAAGGAGTGAAGTGTCGAGATTTCTACGCTGTTTAATGATAGGATCCTTGCAATTGGTAGAGAGATTTTCCACAAAATAAGAGGAACGCTCCTATTGGTCGAAAAACGCTGTGTCATAAAGAACAGAACCCAGATGGGGAGAGAGTTTGGCTGCGAGAAGGACGAGAGCCAAATTTTCGACGGCTATTCTCTGAACTGGCGTCGAGAGCAAAACAGAGTGCTTAACACTCTGTACGACGCAGAGGAGAAATTTGTGTGAACAATACATTCACAGTGGCTGACCTCAAGCTAGAAATTAGGTGTAGCGTCGTTGAACTCCAACTGTGGAGAAACGAACGACCCAGTTAGCTAATTGTTCTTGCGAGAACTGAGAGGGAATTATAATATGCATGCTGCTCCAGCCGTGCGTGTATACATCGCCATAGTCCGAGACTAGGAATGAGTTCATATTTTCTCACATATCGAGAAACATAGGGAGAGTTTCTGCTAAAAAATTCAGCAAAGGCTTAGTTAGATTTTAGAGGAATTTCAGTGCGCGAGAGCAGCCATGCAGATGACAACTCATCACAGCTAAAGTAAATACCGAGTGCAGAGGCGTGAACTTGCTGGTTCACCAGCTTGCGTCCACTATAAACTCGGGTGACCTTGGGTAATCGTTAGCTCGACTTACAAAACTAACCATCCTCCATAGACTTCATTGTCACTCTAAAAATACACTCCTGGAAATGGAAAAAAGAACACATTGACACCGGTGTGTCAGACCCACCATACTTGCTCCGGACACTGCGAGAGGGCTGTACAAGCAATGATCACACGCACGGCACAGCGGACACACCAGGAACCGCGGTGTTGGCCGTCGAATGGCGCTAGCTGCGCAGCATTTGTGCACCGCCGCCGTCAGTGTCAGCCAGTTTGCCGTGGCATACGGAGCTCCATCGCAGTCTTTAACACTGGTAGCATGCCGCGACAGCGTGGACGTGAACCGTATGTGCAGTTGACGGACTTTGAGCGAGGGCGTATAGTGGGCATGCGGGAGGCCGGGTGGATGTACCGCCGAATTGCTCAACATGTGGGGCGTGAGGTCTCCACAGTACATCGATGTTGTCACCAGTGGTCGGCGGAAGGTGCACGTGCCCGTCGACCTGGGACCGGACCGCAGCAACGCACGGATGCACGCCAAGACCGTAGGATCCTACGCAGTGCCGTAGGGGACCGCACCGCCACTTCCCAGCAAATTAGGGACACTGTTGCTCCTGGGGTATCGGCGAGGACCAATCGCAACCTTCTCCATGAAGCTGGGCTACGGTCCCGCACACCGTTACGCCGTCTTCCGCTCACGCCCCAACATCGTGCAGCCCGCCTCCAGTGGTTTCGCGACAGGCGTGAATGGAGGGACGAATGGAGACGTGTCGTCTTCAGCGATGAGAGTCGCTTCTGCCTTGGTGCCAATGATGGTCGTATGCGTGTTTGGCACCGTGCAGGTGAGTGCCACAATCAGGACTGCATACGACCGAGGCACACAGGGCCAACACCCGGCATCATGGTGTGGGGAGCGATCTCCTACACTGGCCGTACACCTCTGGTGATCGTCGAGGGGACACTGAATAGTGCACGGTACATCCAAACCGTCATCGAACCCATCGTTCTACCATTCCTAGACCGGCAAGGGAACTTGCTGTTCCAACAGGAGAATGGACGTCCGCATGTATCCCGTGCCACCCAACGTGCTCTAGAATGTGTAAGTCAACTACCCTCGCCAGCAAGATCTCCGGATCTGTCCCCCATTGAGCATGTTTGGGACTGGATGAAGCGTCGTCTCACGCGGTCTGTACGTCCAGCACGAACGCTGGGCCAACTGAGGCGCCAGGTGGAAATTGCATGGCAAGCCGTTCCACAGGACTACATCCAGCATCTCTACGATCGTCTCCATGGGAGAATAGCAGCCTGCATTGCTGCGAAAGGTGGATATACACTGTACTAGTGCCGACATTGTGCATGCTCTGTTGCCTGTGTCTATGTGCCTGTGGTTCTGTCAGTGTGATCATGTGATGTATCTGACCCCAGGAATGTGTCAATAAAGTTTCCCCTTCCTGGGACGATGAATTCATGGTGTTCTTATTTCAATTTCCAGGAGTGTAGATATCCTATCTGTTTTGTAATGGAACACTTCATCTACGATTTTGAGTGACGTTTGCTTCCTGTCTGCTGTCTTCAGATGGATCCTCAAGAAACTGAACTTAAAGAATGGGTATTCCCGTTAACTTTACATACGAACAAAACTTCTTACTTAGTTAATTAGTTTCATGTTCCATGGATAATTTTCACGATTGATGGTACTGATGTGGAACGAATCATTTTACGTTCATATCGCAGATTAGTTTGTACATATGGTTACATCTCGACATTTCTAAGTTTTTTTCATTTTTTCCAAAAATAAAAAAAGATGTAAAGATGTTGTGACTTAATAAGTCCTACCCACTACCTTTTACACATTACATCAATAGAAATTCTTATACGCCATAGAAGGAGAGGTCAAGGAGACACTTCTCAGTTTCCTTCGAAATTTTAATTTGCTGCCTGTCGGGACGTTTTATATCAGTGGGCAAGTAAGCACAAATTTTTTTTGCAGCATTGTGCTAAAGGCCACCTGAGGTATGACGTCATTTTTACTTCTGGTATTGTAATTACGCACCTCATTGTTACTTTTGAACTGTAGTGGGTTATTTACAACAAACTTCATGAGGGAATAAATACATTGTGAAACAGTAGTCAGAATGCTCACCTCCTTAAACAGATGTCTACAAGAGGAGCGTGGGTGAGCGCCACAAATTATTCTTAGAGCTCCTTTTTGCACACTGAAGACTTTATTTCCTAAACATGCGTCACCGCAGAACATTACTCCATATGACATTAAAACTAAACTAAACTCCGCCGGAGCATGTCATGAAGGCCCAACGGTCACCGTGTCATCCTTTGCCGACAGGTGTTACTGGATACGGGAAAAGGGGGGGGGGGGGGTCAAGTGGTCAGCACGCCGCTCTCACGGCCGTATGTCGGTTTACGAGATCGGAGTCGCTACTTCTCAGTTACATAGCTCGTGAGTTCTACCTCACAAGGGGCTGAGTGCACCCCGCTTGCCTACAGCGCTCGGCAGACCGGACGGTCACCATCCAAGTGCTGTCCAGCCCGAAAGGGCTTAACTTCGATGATCTCTGGGGAACCAGTGTTATCACTGCGTCAAGGCCGTTGGCTCCATATGAAATTACTGAACGAAATATGCACAATGTGTCAACTTATTGATTTGTCCCTCCCCAAGATTTACAATGATTGTAAGTGCAAATGAAACTGGGTAAGGTAAGTTGTTTTAGTAGTTCCAAATTGTGCATCTTCCAATTTATACTCTCACCAATATGGACACCCAAGAGTTTTGAAGTTTTCACCCTATTTATTGTTTACTCACCATACGCTACACTTATCATTGATGTAGCACCCGTCGACATACAGAACTAAATATGTTGAGTCTTTTTTAAATTGAGGGTGAAACCACACTCATAAAACTAGTCAGACGAATTCTGTTTGTTGTGTATTAGAAGGAGGATTGTCTATGTGTATGAGAAGCAATAGTGGACCTAACATTGATCATTGGGGAACCACATACGTGATTCCTGCTCAGTCAGAATTATGTACCCTGACTATATTAGTTGATTTCTAAATACAACTTTTTGCATTCTTTTGGTTAGATATGACTTTGTCCATTTGTTGGCTATCTGATCAGTCCCATAAAACTTCAATTCAACTAGGAGAATATTGTGATTCACACAGTCGAATGCCTTAGGCAGATCGCAGAAAATACCAGCCGGAGCTATTTTATGGTTTAATGGTTGAAAATACCGGTGAGTGAACATGTAAATGACATTCTGAGTAGAACAGCCCTAGGACTTTCTGTTAGATCTTTCTATGGGAGGGGTCAACTTACAAGAATGCCCATTCCTTGGGTGCCAACGGAGGTGCAGCGGCCACGCTGCAAGCACTCTGCGGCACGTCGACGGCAGTGTCGTTGGCGCCAGAGGCGGGCAGCAGGTGCTGCAGTTTGTGACGCAGCAGGAGCGCCGCGTCGTCCGCCGAGCAGGACTCCGGAGCGCAGACCGCCCAGCGCAACACGCCGCCGCCGCCGGACGCCGACAGCTGCAGCCGCGCCTCCCACGCGGGGTCTCCCAGGGAAGCAGAGCCTTTGTCCTGGCAACAATTTAGATCATACAATTTTTCTGAAATGGAAATCATCTGTTTGTTTGTACATGTACATCACATCTACAGATTTCTGTCCCATTCCGATAATTGGTTTGTGGTGAGTCGTTTCTTTTATCTTAAAACTGTACTTACTATCCGTGTACGGTATATCGGGAAGAATAAATGATTGAATCTGTTGATGTTATTCTGAATACGTGACGGAAAATTTAGTACGCCAAGCTGCCACAAGTGGCAGCAACAACTGGTTTTGGGGTCACATGACGAGTGCAGTCTGTCAACGTTCGTCCAGGTCTAACCGGAAATACACAGATACGTCCACTGTGATGCTGCACCCAGATGAGGAACCCGTCTGGAAAGAAGACGTGCTGCCTCTCCTGCTTCTGTATTGTGACTGGGCGCGCCACTTCCAACGCGCCTTTGTTGTCTGTGCCGCGTCTAGGGAAGCCAGAACAATATTCATTCATCTGTCAATTGACTGTATTGTGACAGGGCGCGTCACTTCCAGCGCGCCTTTGTTGTCTGTTGCCACGTCTAGGGAAGCCACAACAATATTCATTCAGCTGCCAATTGACTGTATTGTGACTGGGCACGCCACTTCCAGCGCGCCTTTGTTGTCTGTTGCCGCGTCTAGGGAAGCCACAACAATATTCATTCAGCTGTCAATGTACGGTAGTCCTGGCGTAGTCGTACTGACCATGCGCATGCATTTCTTGCAGCAAACAAAACTGTTCCCCGACTGAAGGTGCATCACACGTGGTCGAGAAAACAGTACGAACGGCACTAACGAAGCTTCAACAGTCGGCTTGGAACAAAGGGCCTTTGTTTGTATTTAGGCACATTCCTGAAGTCGTGGTACGCTATGAAGTACTCACACCACAAAAACGTGAAACTCCGCTACCCGAGCCACCATAAAATGAGGCAGCCTGTTGAAGTATCGTGACGGAACAAGGGTCATTCAACTAAAAACTGGGATTTTTTAAAAAGAATCTGTTACGAAAACGGAATACAACACTTACGTATTTTTCAACGCTCTCTCTCTCTCTCAGGTTTTCAATGTATTTACACCGAGGTAACAAAAGCCATAGGATATCCCTTAATATACTATCGGATCTCCTTTTGCCCAGTGCAGTGAAGCGTCTCGATGTGGCATCAACTCAACACGTCGTTGGAAGTCCCCTGTAGAAATATTGAGCCATGCTGCCTCTGTAGCCGTCCATTATTCCAAAAGTGTTGCCGGTGCAGGATTTTGTGCACGATTCTGTCCCACAAACATTCCATGGCAGTCATGCCAGATGATCAGGGTGGCCAAATCATTCGCTTGAATTGTCCAGAAAGTTCTTCGAAGCAATCGCGAACAATTGTGAACCGATGACATGGCGCATTGTCATCCATAAAAATTCCATCCGTGTTTGGGAGTGTGAACGCCATGAATCGTTGCAAACGGTCGCCAAGGAACCGAACATAGCCATTTCTAGTCAACGATCGGTTACTTCCATGTAAACACAGCCCACATTATAACGGAGTCACTATCAGCCTGCACAGTGCCCTGTTGATAGTTGGGTCCATGGTTTCGAAGAGTTTCGATTCCCGGCAGGGTCAGGGATTTTCTCTGCCTCGTGATTGCTGGGTGTTGTGTGATGTCCTTAGGTTAGTTAGGTTTAATTAGTTCTAAGTTCTAGGGGACTGATGACCATAGATGTTAAGTCCCATAGAGCTCAGAGCCATTTGAACCATTTTTTTTTTTTGTTTCGAAGAGTCTGCGCCACACTCGAACCTACCATCAGCTTTTACCAGCTGAAATCGGGACTCATCTGACTATATCACGCTTTTCCAGTCGTCCGGGGTCGAACCGAAATGGTAGCGAGTCCAGGAGAAGCGTTGCAGGCGATGCCGTGCTGTTAGCAAAGGCACTCGCGTTGGTCGTCTGCTACCATAAACCATTAGCACAAAATTTCGCTGCACTGTCCTAAAGGATACGTTCGTAGTACGTCCCACATTTACCTCTGCTATTATTTCACGCAGTGTTGTTTGTAAGCACTGACAACTCTACCCAAACGCTGCTGCGCTCGGTTGTTAAGTGAAGGCTGCCGGTCACTGCGGTGTCTGTGGCTAGAGACAATGCCTGAAATTTAATAGTGTCGACACACTCTAGACATCGTGGATCTAGGAATACTGAATTCCTCAACGTTTTCCGAAATGGAAGTCAGATGCGTCCAGCTCAAACTGCCACTCCGCATTTAAGGTCTGTTAATTCCCGTCGTGCGGTCATAATTACGTCGGAAAGCTTTCCATATAAATGACTCGAGTAAAAATAACAGCTTCACCAATGCACCACACTTTCATATCTTGTGTACTCGATATTACTGCCATCTGTATATGTCCCATCGCTATTCCATGACTTTTGTCACCTCAGTGTATGCCAGCGCAGGACACGTTTCTCCGTTTTCATGAAAAAACAATTTTTAGGGACATTTTTCTATCTTGTTATGCACTGCTGATTGCATCATCAGCGAACCTTGAGCAACTGAGATATTCTTTCAATGGGTTGATAATGCACCGAACTTCCATCTCCCGTTACAGTTCGATGAAGATGTGACTCCTCTTCAGCCTCGTGATGTAACAAAAGCTCCCTGCAAACATCCATTCTACTTTTTTTTTATTCTTTTGTCAAAATTTTTGGAACATCAGTACGGCATGAATAATATGGTAGGCAGATCCGACACTAGTATTCATCGTTGCTGCAATACGCCTGTTTCCCGTACCATCTCATCATCTCTCGCAATGCTTTTCCCAACGACAGCACAGGCAGAGCGTGCTGGGAGTGACGAATCTCCAATAATTGTTACACCCCGTTCGAATTTATCCACCGTCTTGTACACTTGTGTTCGACTCATATAAGTTTCATGATATTGCCATCCGACGATGAATTTCTATTGGTTTCAACCTTTTAGATAACATAAATATAATGACGCTTCTGTGCTCCACATTGGAGCAAACCTACAAGGGTATCACTATCTTGTTTTTCTGGTTGCCAGGATCCACTTCGCGAAACAGATGTGCAGGACATCGCCAAAAAATAACAAAGAAGCACAAACTTGTCAAACTTTTGTATTTCTATGTTGGGTTAGAGCATAACTTCGTACAGTTTTTCAATAAGTTTAACGAACTGAAGCGATGCATATAACAGAGACTAGAGTCATCAATAATATATTCTCCTTCACTATTTACAACAGTCTGCCAACGCTAGAGTAAATTTTCGATTCCGCGACTGTAGAAATCACGTGGTTTTGAGGCGAAGCACTCGTCGAGTCATATTCGGAACGAAATTTCATCCGGAAATGAAGTTCCTTGAAAATTGTTCTATAGAGAGCGGCGAAGGTAAAATCTGAAGGCGTTAAGATCAGGTGAATAAGGTGGGAGCGGAACACCTTCCCAACCCAAATCCAGTAGAGCGTTTTAAGTCAGTGTAGCAGAACGCGGAGGGACGTTATCGCGGAGTAGCATCACTTCACGCAGACTTCCACTTCGATGTTTTTGGAATGCGTCTGCAAGAAGTTTCACTTGTTGGCAATAAATGTCAGCGGCGATGGTTACACCTCGGGGAAGCAATTCGTATTGCACCACACCGTCGCTGTTCCACCAGATGCATAACATAAGCTTCGGTGGATGTGCGCAGGTTTTTGTAAGAGGAGTCGATGCTTTGTTGGGACCAACCATTCCTTTCTTTCCCGTGTATCAGCAGAAAAACGCTATTTCCCATCACCAGTAACGATACAGGATAGGAAGGCTCGGTGTTGTTCACGAGTCAATTGATAACGAACAATCAGAGATGCATACGTGACCATCCGCTGATTTTTGTTAGTTTTGCTTAGAACTTGCCGTATATATAGACCCGATTTTTGAATCTTCCCGCTACATGCAAACGTCGTACCATGGAAGTTCTCTAGTACAATAACGTGGACCACCTTGGATTAAGGACTTTAAATAACCCTCATCAAACCCCGAATGTCTTCCTGAACACACTCATGTCAAAACCATCCTCCATAATCGATAAAACAATTTTCTTGGCGTGCTCTGTCTAATGACATTATCCCCATACGCTGTGAAAATGTTTCTGGCTGCCTTCATTACTGTGATATCTCTACTGAATTGAAACAGAAGAATAACTCGGAAATGTTCCGATTCCCCAACTTAGCTCTCCATTTTCTAGCTCCTATAGCTCCACTCATGATCTGAAAATGACGAAATGAGAATATGTAAACTCAGATAATAACAGTGAACTGCAAATAAAAAATAACAATTGATAACTAAAGCCTTAGAAACATGAACACTAGCGAGCAAAATAAAAACTCTATGAACTTATGCACCAGACCAAGGAAAATTTTCCGGTTGTGCATTGAATGGATCTTGTGAGTCCTCTGCTTTCGAAGGTAAGCAACACTGAGGCAGTCCATGCTGAATTGATGTAGTTATACGACAACTATCCACCATCGTACGACGCAGTGGTTGGTTGATCTAGTCCCTCCAACTGTCATCAAACAAGTCCCAATATCTAAAAACGAGCTGGCAGACCATGTCTCTGACAAAAACCTGGAATTCTAAGGGAAGTAGAGGCCCTGTTGCTCGAAGACCACCGTTTTACAGCCAAGGGATAGTGGAACAATAGAATAAAATTCACGGATCTCTTTTCATGAGTAGTACGACATTTTGAACATCAGAAAGGTCGCTGAGCTCAAGCTATTGCTCACGCTCAATGAAAGTGCCCACCGAAATAAGGCATCGGCAGAAATGTCGCGGCTATGTCAGAAGGACCTACATGAATCCTTTAATCGAGTAATAACAATGTACGACACATTCCTCTCAAGAACATCCAAATTTCAAATGCGGTTTTTGAATGAGAAACCCAAAGTGTAATCTTTCCTTCTATACAGAATGTATATAGTTTTGTGTATCGGAACGTCTAGTATACTTAATGCCAGTATGACATTTACTGTATGCTGTCTTCATGGTACCGAAGACTTAATGAAAAAGAATGTAATTGGCGATAAAAGAACGATAAAGAAATGAAAAGTTAGTATTTAGGCTTCGACGATATCGATTATATTGACATCGGACCGCAAGCTCCGTTGGAGAGGCATAGAAGAACGATTCCCAACCAGCTTTTATGCAGGAAGCAGGAGAATATCCGTCTTAACGGATATTGCAGAACCGCAGAAAATGAATAAGTGCAACTTGAATCCCACTCTTCTAGAATAGGAATCCACTGTTCTAATATCTGTGTGACTTAGTTAAATAATCAGGACGTTACCATCATTCTTTGAATTCTCTCTAAACTCACTTCAAAGAAATTTTTGTGCCATATTCAATTGCCTCCTTTCCAGTGCCGTTCCCATGTATTTATTGAACCTAGCAGTCATTAAAACCGTTCAGTAGTTGCTTAGCAATGTCCATTCTGTAATCGGTATCGGTCAAGAATTATTTGGTTCAGTTGGACAAGTGATAGAGTGTACATCGCTATCAAGCACGGCCTCGTTGCAAGCTCACTCGCAGTCGTAGAAGGTATGGACCAACAGCGTGACAATTTTAAATCTTCGTCTCGGCACATCAGCAGACACTAACACTGGCCAATACAATAAGGGAGAAAGGCGTACCATAGAGACATCTGGAGGCTCAGAGTTGACACCGCAGATATCAACAGTGACAGACGCTGTCACACCAGCTGAAAGTATGCTCAACGGCGACCTACAAGGAGCAGCCAATAAGAGATGCAGCACTTTTTTTTTCTTGGCCAATTTTGGTTGGGAAATGTGGAATTTGTAGTGGGACACCGCGTAGTATTTCTACTCCTCCTCATACAGTTTCATGAAGTTCCGATAGACGGCAGCGCTGTATGCATCCTTCAAAATGGCGTCTGTAACGGAAATGCCTTCCAAGCAGGGAGCTGTCATTGAGTTTCTTTTGAAGGAAAACCATAAATTCGCAGATATTCGCAGGCGCTTGCAGATTGTCTGCAGAGATCTAGCAATGAACAAAAGCACTGTTAGAGTTTGGGCGAGGCGCCTCTCATCATCTTAACAATGTCGCGTGAACTTGTCTGATCTCCCTCGTGCCGACAGGCCGCATGCAGCTGTGACTCCTGCAACGTTGGGACGTGCAGTCACTCTCATTCGAGGTCACACACGTATCACAATGAAACACCTCACTGCACAACTGTACGTCTCTTTTGGTAATCCTCACACTCATCCAGCAGTTGGGCTACTCAAAGGTGTGTGCTGCCCTCGGGATATTTAAGAAACGACTTCAGCGTTTTCGTCGTCACAAAAGTGGAAACGAACTTTTCCTTCTCCATGTTAAAACAAGGCCTCACAGCAGTTTGTACACCTGAGAGAAACTCACAAAACTTCATTGGACTGGTTCTTCTTCTTCTACCCTATGGCGCTCGTCTCCCATCTTTCGACTTCCATCTGTTTCAGAGTACTTGACGGCTCAACACAAAAGTTTTGTCTCAAGTACAGATAGTGTTGAGGATCAGTGGACAAAGCTCAAAACCATGGTACAATATGCATTAGATGAGTATGTGCCAAGCAAGATCGTAAGAGATGGAAAAAGAGTCACCGTGATACAACAACCGAGTTAGAAAACTGCTGCGGAAGCAAAGGGAACTTCACAGCAAACATAAACATAGCCAAAGCCTTGTAGACAAACAAAAATTACGCGAAAATCAATTTTGGTCTTATGACAAAGCGATAGGTGGATCAAAACAAAATGTCCAGACACCCTGTGACCAAAATGGTACTGAAACAGAGGATGACAGACTAAAGGCCGAAATAATAAATGTCTTTTTACAAAGCTGTTTCACAGAGGAAGACTGCACTGTAGTTCCTTCTCTAGATTGTGGCATAGATGACAAAATGGTAGATATCGAAATACATGACAGAGGGATAGAGAAACAATTAAAATCGCTCAAAAGAGGAAAGGCCACTGGACCTGATAGGATACCGGTTCGATTTTACACCGAGTACGCGAAGGAATTTGCCCCCTTCTTGCAGCGGAGTACCGTACGTCTCTAGAAGAGCGTAGCGTTCTGTGACGGTACGTCACATAAATGGACGTTTGGAGAAAGGGAAATGAAGTTTTTGTTATGAGACGTGTGAATTCTAAATTATTTCAAGACTGTGTATGTGTGCGCGACGTATAACAGATAGTAAAGAACATAAGTTATTATTATCAAAACACAAATATCGATGTAATTAACAAAATACAGTATTTTTGGTATAATGTCTGTGTAACATATGCCATAAAGATCAGAGACAATGCTTTGATTGAACTAGCACTCCTGTTTTGTTTCGTCTAGCTGTACGCCGCCATTGTCGTACTGTCTGATAATTAACGTAATTTTATCTGTTTTTTGAAAAATATAATAGAAATTGTTATTATAAAGTGTGTATTATTGACTTAGTTGTCACCTCTCATGATCGCAACCATTAATTATAATTAACAAAGTCTTAACAGAACTTTGCAGCACAGGGAGCTCATCTCCCCTAGCAGGATTTTGTCGGCCATTACGCTGACAGTATTATTTAATTAAAATATCATGTCATAATATTAAATGTTAATGCGAGAGACTTCTCAATTTTGATCTTTCATTAATTTCAAAGTTAAAAAGAGTGAAAATAGATTTCTTTTATTAACATTTAGAATACTGAGTGAATTCAGTATGTTTCATTTTGGTCGCCTAGCGGCATACGAGATTCTCTCCAGTTTTGCCTTGCAAATAAATGAACAAAAATATTGAAACGTATTGCATTCCGCAATATCTCAGTTAATGTTTGTGTAATTTGGTACATGAATAACCAGTAGCCCCTGAGATTAATAATTACAGTTTGCGTAAGAATACGCATATTTGCTTTTATAAATAGCAGCGCCCACACAAACTATTTATTAGAAGGCGGTGAGTCGAGCGCTGTGTTTAAAAAATATTATATCGTGCGTACTTCGGGGCAGCCGATGCCCGTACGAGTGTTATCGCGGTATAAGTTAATTAAAAGTCTCATGCTAGCCCACAATATTTAAAACCACGCTAACCAAAGTCATAGAATATATAGCAATAAAAAGATATACACTTATACAGTGATATGTGGCGGCCAAACACGTGAGGGCCCGAAATTTTATGTACCAACAATAAGTACACAAAAAATGACTGAGATATGGTTGTCCGTCTAGAAAACTATATTTAACAGAAAAATTTTTATGTACGTTATTATATGTATGGGAAATTAATGCCATATATGTAATCTATTTCCATGTACCACAAAATACAAAACTTGTTCGAGATCTAACCAGTGAAGATATATGGACATGAAGCTGACTAGATGCGTACCATTGTCTCGACTGAGATAAAGACAACGCCAAACAACAATAACTAATAAAGGTAAGGGTGTATGTGCATGAGCTTCTGGGCTGGAAACTAAAGTAAGAAAGGATCCGGGGGCCATGCACTGTGTTTATCTTCTTGAATTAAAATTTGTCAGAAGTGAAACTTCCTTGCAGATTAAAACTGTGTGTCCAAACGAGACTCGAACTTGGGACTTTTGCCTTTCGGAGGAAAGTGCTCTACCATCTGAGCTACCGAAGCACGACTCACGCCCTCTACTCACAGCTTTACTTCTGCCATTACCTTTGTCAGAAGTGTTTATTCAATTTGTTTTAACGTCAGCGGATAGGGAAAATTTGGTCAGATTCATTTACAATAACTTAGTACTAGTGATAGAATTCTGAGACAGTGACTAGTGTTCTGGATTTGAGGTCACACAATCAGCTGTGTGAATCAAATAAATGCTAGTGCAATTGATTATCAAAGTAATGTTTTAGCAGAAGTAAAATGTTTCACAGTGCAATGGAAATATTATGAGTGCTAAAGTGTAACTGTTAGTTTCAGAAGTAATAGTAGGAGGTAGCTCCTTCGCTTTACTTGATTTCAGTGTTTTATATGTGCTTTGTGTAGTGTCATTTTTGAGGGAAAATAAATTTTTTGTGTAATCGTGTCTTACCAGTCAGGATTAATACTAGTCGAAATGGTGAAGACACGCCAAGGACAAACGGTTAGTGGAGGAAGATATGTCAGGCTATGACACAGACGAAAATATACAAGAGTTTGCAGTGAGGAACCCACCCGCAATGACAGATTCTCAACTTCCAAAACAGGAAGGTGAGCAGCCTGAAACGGACTAGATATTAGGCACTGATCAGGATCAAGCTCAATTGAGCAAAGAAATCCACTTGATTACTGACACAGGGAAGGGGGATGCTACTGCGTCGACAGCGAATGTTGTACGAGTACCTGTACCAACGACCGATTTTCTAACGGTGCTGAGGGCACAATTAGACATGAGAGACAAGCAACGAGAGCAGGCATTAATTAACCAAGTTACGAACATTTTAGCGGAAGAACGTCTCGAACGTGAGGAAAAGGAAAGACGGGAACACCTTGAGCGCGAACGGAGGGAACAGGAGCGTACGCTCAGTTCCTGGCAAAAATGAATAAAATGTTTGAACAACGTGACAAGGCGCTAGTGTCATATTTGTCACAGGACATCGATGTAAAACAGCAAGTGGCTGAGTTGGTAGACCAGAACAATGACATTCCACAAAAGGTCACGCAATTGGACGAGATCGATGGTCAATTAGACAAAGCTCAGTGTGTGTTGGATAAACAAGTGAAGGATATTGTTAAAACCACGGGTGTGCAAATGTGACCTCCCACTCCTTTCTCCGCCATGATGAATCTCGAGGTGTGACGTCACCTGGCAGCTACTGCAGTTTGTTTACAACGGTATCGCTAAATGTTTCTATCGAAGGTGTGCATGTGAGTTCATGTTACACGTTAGTTTGTGTGTAATTCTTCTCCTGCCGAGTGTTCAGTTGGAAAGGAATTGTTCCGTGAGTCTTGTAGCTTCGTTCTTGGAATTGTGTCTACAAATTCGTCATATTGTGCTGTTGCTGAATGTAGTAATCGTGGACGTAAGACTGAAGGCGTAATCTATCATCGTTTTCCAAAAAATGTTGAACTACAGCATAAGTGGATTGCTCGTTGTAAACGTGAGTACAAAATTAATGTTGATAATGCAAGAGTTTGTTCTGAACATTTTTGTGAAAGCGATTACAAACAAGACTTGCAGAATGAATTGTTAAGTCTACCTACACGGAAACTGCTACAAGATAATGCTGTTCCGTCTCTAAAAATACCAAACTGGCACGGAAATGTATTCGAAGTTTCAGGTCCCAGCACCGCGAATGTCACCGGTAGTGTTCTAACAGAGAGGGAACGTCGCTGTGACACTAGAACAGTAAAAAAAAAAAAGAGCTCTCTCAACGTTGAAAACTTTATCTCCCAAGAAAAGTAAGCTGGACAAATCCAGCAACACAGACGTTTTTACTGATCAGCTAATTTCACTTAAAGACCAGGAAAGTCAAGCAATGAAGAAAGAATTGCTTAGTTTGAAGATTAAAAATGTTCGACTGGAACAAAGAATGAGATCCATGATAGAAGTTATAAAACAAGCTGCATCTATAAAAGGTAATGTGTCTCACACTAAGAAGCACAAATGTGTATGCTCGGATGTGAGAAGTACACTTTCACAGTGTTTCACACCAGGACAAATTCGTTGTCTGTTAAAGAAGAGGAAGCAAGTAAAGTGGTGCTCAGAGGACATTGCAAATGCTCTCACATTGAGAGCTTTGTCTCCTAAAGCATATGCCTACCTGAGGAGGAAGGATTATCCTTTTCCCTGCAGGTAAACACTCCAGACATGGAGTAAATAGTTCAAGTGCCGACCAGGTATTCTGAAACCAGTTTTGGAGTTAATTAAAAGTAGGTCAGAAATGTTGACATCATTAGAGGCGATTGGTGTCCTAAGCTTCGACGAGATGAGCATTGACGGTCGTGTGACTTACGATTCGTCCGACGATGAAGTTCTCGGACCACACAACAACGTCCAAGTCGTCATGGTTAGCAGCTTGTTTTTAAAATGGAAGCAGCCAGTGTATTATGACTTTGATGTTGCGATGTCTAGTGATTTGTTGCAGAATGTCATAAAATAAGTTGAAACAGCAGGAATCCGTATCGTAGCTATTATGTGTGACATGGGACCAAAAAATATGAATGTGTGGAAGCAACTTGGTGTGTCTACATCCAAGACATTCTTTTCAAACCCTGTTGATCATATCAGAAAAGTTTGGGTTATTTTTGATGTTTCACATTTGCTTAAGTTACTAAGAAATCATTTTATTGATGACGGAATCACTTTGCCTGATGGTACTGTGATTACAAAAATGATTATAGAAGATCTTCTTCGACATCAGAAAGGCGATCTTTCGATCAATCACCACATATCGGAGGTTCATCTTAACGTTAGTGGACGTGATCGTCGGAATATCCGAAGGGCTGCACAGATATTTTCACGTCGCACTGCCCAAGCTGTGAGATATGTTCTACATAAAGATCGCGAGGGAATCTTCATTGAGCTCGTGAACGATGTTTTCGATGTGCTGAATTCGAGATACCCTCAAGATGAGAAAGCTCCCATTAGAAGTAGTTACGGGTTTCATATCAGAAGACAGGAAGACTCTCTAAACAGATTTCTTGAAATGGGTTCTAATATTCGAGTAGGAAAAAGAAACAGTCTTCTCCCATTTCAGAAGGGATTCATTATATCAATAAATTCACTCTTTGGGCTTTACAATGATATGAAAAATTCCGGAGCTACTTATATATTGACAGCCAGACTTAATTAAGATTGTCTGGAAAATTTCTTTTCCAGAATCCGAGGCCTTGGTGTCTTCTACAACAATCCCACTCCTTTCAAGGTGAAAAACAGAATTCGTTTATTGATACTGACTGGAAGTGCAAGTTAAATACCTTTGTCTTCTGGTGCTTCGACTTCAGAGGAAAGAAATGAGAATTCTGCTTCTGAAAACTACCCGACACCAGCTGATGAAACTGAGGAAGATTTTGCACGTTTTCTCTCGAGTGAATTATATATAAGAGTAACTGATAAATCATTTGACGTCGTTATAGATGACGAAAACTTGCTCTTAGATTTCGAGCTCAGTGATTCAGTGTGTACCAGTGAAGACGTGAATGACGATGCTCTAAAATATCTAGCAGGATATATAGCATTCAAGTGCAAAAACGTTGACAGTTCTTTGGGAAATACAGCAGGGCAGTGTGTTGTTGATACAGAATTAAGTCTGAAGCAAGACTGGATTACAATTATTTCAAAAGGGGGCCTCATTTGTCCCTCTACTGACTGGTTTGCTAAAATACGTGAGTTAGAAATTATATTTGCTGCTTTTCATGGATCAAATATTTCTCATTGTAATAGAGTGATGGCAAACTTAGCAGATCATATAAGTGCGAAATTTTCCCAACTTAATAGCAAAATAGTTCAGTTATATGTCAGAACAAGAACTTTTATACGGATTAGACATTTAAACAAAAGAGCCAAAATTGATGTGATGAAACGGAATTCGGCAAGGAAGAATCGGCTCTGGTCAGCGTCGCCTTCAGCATCTTCGACGTAGCTTCTGCATCAGCTTTGTAAGGTAAGTTCGAAGATTACTATCTTTCTATTTACAAAAACATGTGTAAAATAGGCAGTACCCAACTGTAAAACATTTACCGTAGTCAGATGCCTAAAACACGAGCATGAATGCGGATGCGAACATCGGCCACTAGTTTTACGTGGCGATATATCGTCATTGCTACTAATATTTAACGCATTTCTTTCGGAAACCTCGTATATAATATGAACATGAAGTGTGTTCAACCCTGTGAGCGCGAAACTTTGCGTTATATGAGAAGAGACGTGACAACAGTTATTTTGCAATCTCTCATATTCTACAAACGGAGACTGCTACGGGATGACGTAACAAGTCGCTGACCAATGAGAGCGCACTAATCCAAGTTGGTACCCCTTTTTTATTCTATGTTCCTTGGTTAAAAGTATTAACGAAATTTCCAACTCGCTTGAGCAGCGAGTTAACGGCTGCTTCCCGCAGGCGGTAGCTCGATTGGAACGGGCCAAGCTAATAAAGTTTACCACGACACTCATTACGCAAACACGATGCCGAAATGTGCCGATAAATGTATGCCGAATGGAAAAAGCTGACTGCGAGAAAGTGCAACCGTACCCGTCAGTCAATTGTTCAGGCGCTGTCACCGCGAACGGAGAGGTAGCGGTACCAACTGTAGCGCAAGTGAAGCACGAGGAACCACTATTAAAACACAGGCAGTTCCAGACGTTTAATGACGAGACAAAGAATGTCCATCCGGTAATATTTATAAAAAGTTTCAGGAGTGTACTCCCGGCATCATGGACCGAGCGCCAAAAGGTTCAGTTTGTGATCTCTTTAATCACAGGCGACGCGGCACTGTGGGCGATGGAAATCGCGGAGCAGTGTCCGCCGTTGTTTGAATTCGAAAGTAAATTTCTTGCCAGATACTGGTCCAGGTCTGTTCAGGAGCGTCTCTGGAAAGAAGTGTATAACCCGGAACCATTCAATCCCCGTTCAGGTTCCTTGAGAAAATATTTGGAAGATACCTGAACAAAACAAGGTACTCTGGGACCAATCCATGCCTGCCAGGGACGTTCTAAGAATTTTGATGGGTAGACTGCCTATAACGATAAGAGAGAAGCTCGTACACGTCCCTGTCACGGACTTGGAGTTGTTTATGGTAACCACAGACTCCCTCGATTTAACGATTTAATACACGAGGATGCCAGGCAGGGAGATCATGGGAGTACAAACAACGGACAAGCGAACGGTAAAGGAAAAAACCAATCCAATAATAGTCCTCGTAAGAACGGGTATTCAAAGAGTGACGCATATTCGCAATGGGAAAACTTAACTAAGAAAGGAAACACTATGAATAGTGTGCCCACTGTGGATGGTCACTGGCATAACACTGGATACAGTACTTACCAGCACGGGCAGTCAAACTCGTCTTCACCAAAAAAAGGTGGAGAAAACTACAATCGAAAGAGACGATGCGAAGGGGGAGGAAATTACAACTTCGGCAATAAAAGTATGACAACTAACAATGAGCAGTGGCAACGGGCATGGCCAGCAAACTGGCAGGCACATCAAAACATGCCGTCAGGCCATGTGCCTGTTAATCACATCAGTGTCATCCCGATGCCGCCGCCTCCACCTCAGTCTCCGAACAATCAGCCACACGTGTACGCACCGCAGTGCACGTCACCAGTTGTGACTGATGATGTTCGAATTACCGATGTGTCTGATCACGTGTCGGCAGGGTGCGACAGGCCGTCAAACTCTGGCCGACCTCTGTAGAACCTTCCCAGACGGTCGGCAAGATGAAGGAGGAGGGCAGACAGAATGTGGGGGTAAATATGCTCCTCTGCAATGACGGATGCGAGATGAAAGATGAACTGACAGTTGATCCGCGACCTGCGGACCGACAAGAAATATAACATGTACAGCCTGCCTTTGTGGCAAAGATAAATGGGGTCGAAGTATTGATGAGCAGTTATTCAAGTGCGTGGATCGTGTGAAAAAGTTACCGAGCCTGCCAGTAGAAAATTGTAGGATAGTAGGTGCCCTACGGGGCTGGGTGCAGCTAATAAAGAATCAGGTGAAGGCAGAGATTGCCCTAGGAAACGAAGCAATACTGTGCTCATTCCTGGTTGTCAAAAATCTCACAGTACCTTGCACCCTGGGCCTTGACGCGCTTAGAGAGTTGAAGGCAGAAATTGACCTCTCCCGTGCCAGATGCACCTTAACCTATATTGTTGTTGTTGTTGTTGTGGTCTTCAGTCCTGAGACTGGTTTCTACATCTACATCTACATCTACATCCATACTACGCAAGCCACCTGACAGTGTGTGGCGGAGAGTACCCTGAGTGCCTCTATCGGTTCTCCCTTCTATTTTAGTCTCGTATTGTACGTGGAAAGAAGGATTGTCGGTATGCTTCTGTGTGGGCTCTAATCTCTCTGATTTTATCCTCATGGTCTCTTCGCGAGATATACGTAGGATGGAGCAATATACTGCTTGACTCTTCGGTGAAGATACGTTCTCGAAACTTTAACAAAAGCCCGTACCGGGCTACTGAGCGTCTCTCCTGCAGAGTCTTCCACTGGAGTTTATCTATCATCTCCGTAACACTTTCGCGATTACTAAATGATCCTGTAACGAAGCGCGCTGCTCTCCGTTGGATCTTCTCTATCTCTTCTATCAAGCCTATCTGGTACGGATCCCACACTGCTGAGCAGTATTCAAGCAGTGGGCGAACAAGCGTACTGTAACCTACTTCCTTTGTTGTCGGATTGCATTTCCTTAGGATTCTTCCAATGAATCTCAGTCTGGCAGCTGCTTTACCGACGATCAACTTTATATGATCATTCCATTTAAATCCTAATGCGTACTCCCAGATAATTTATGGAATTAACTGCTTCCAGTTGCTGACCTGCTATTTTGTAGCTAAATGATAAGGGACCTATATTTCTATGTATTCGCATTACATTACACTTGTCTACATTGAGATTCAATTGCCATTCCCTGCACCATGCGTCAATTCGCTGCAGATCCTCCTGCATTTCAGTACAATTTTCCATTGTTGCAACCTCTCGATACACCACAGCATCATCTGCAAAAAGCCTCAGTGAACGTCCGATGTCATCCACCAGGTCATTTATGTATATTGTGAATAGCAACGGTCCTATGACACTCCCCTGCAGCACACCTGAAATCATTCTTACTTCGGAAGACTTCTCTCCATTGAGAATGACATGCTGCGTTCTGTTATCTAGGAACTCCTCAATCCAATCACACAATTGATCTGATACTCCGTATGCTCTTACTTTGTTCATTAAACGACTCTGGGGAACTGTGTCAAACGCCTTGCGGAACTCAAGAAACACGACATCTACCTGTGAACCCGTGTCTATGGCCCTCTGAGTCTCGTGGACGAATAGCGCGAGCTGGGTTTCACACGACCGTCTTTTTCGAAACCCATGCTGATTCCTACAGAGTAGATTTCTAGTCTCCAGAAAAGACATTATACTCGAACATAATACGTGTTCCAAAATTCTACAACTGATCGACGTTAGAGATATAGGTCTATAGTTCAGCACATCTGTTCGATGTCCCTTCTTGAAAACGGGGATGACCTGAGCCCTTTTACAATCCTTTGGAACGCTTCGCTCTTCTAGAGACCTACGGTACACCGCTACAAGAAGGGGGGCAAGTTCCTTCGCGTACTCTGTGTAGCTCTCCATGCTACTCTATCCTGTGCAAGCTTCTTCATCTCCCAATACCTACTGCAACCTACAACCTTCTGAATCTGCTTAGTGTAGTCATCTCTTGGTCTCCCTCTACGATTTTTACCGTCCACGCTGCCCTCCAATACGAAATTGGTGATCCCTTGGTGCCTCAGAACATGTCCTGCCAACCGATCCCTTCTTCTGGTCAAGTTGTGCCACAAACTTCTCTTCTCCCCAATCCGATTCAATACTTCCTCATTAGTTATGTGATCTACCCATCTAATGTTCAGCATTCTTCTGTAGCACCACATTTCGAAAGCTTCTATTCTCTTCTTGTCCAAACAATTTATCGTCCATGATTCACTTCCATATATGGCTACACTCCATACAAATACTTTCAGAAATGACTTCCTGTCACTTAAATCTATACTCGATGTTAACAAATTTCTCTTCTTCAGAAACGCTTTCCTTGCCATTACCAGTCTACATTTTATATCCTCTCTACTTCGACCATCATCAGTTATTTTGCTCCCCAAATAGCAGAACTCCTTTACTACTTTAAGTGTCTCACTTCCTAATCTAATTCCCTCAGCATCACCCGACTTAATTCGACTACATTCCATTATCTTCGTTTTGCTTTTGTTGATGTTCATCTCATATACTCCTCTCAATACACTGTCCATTCCATTCAGCTGCTCTTCCAAGACCATTCCTGTCTCTGACAGAATTACAATGTCATCGGCGAACCTCAAAGTTTTTATTTCTTCTCCATGGACTTTAATACGAACTCAGAGTTTTTCTTTTGTGTCCTTCATTGCTTGCTCAATATACAGATTGAATAACATCAGGGAGAGACTACAACCCAGTCTCACTCCCTTCCCAACCACTGCTTCCCTTTCATGTCCCGCGACTCGTATAACTGCCATCTGGTTTCTGTACAAATTGTAAATAGCCTTTCGCTCCCTGTATCTTACCCCTGCCACCTTCAGAATTTGAAAGACAGAATTCCAGTCAACATTGTCAAAAACTTTCTCTAAGTCTACAAATGCTAGAAACGTAGGTTTGCCCTTCTTTAATCTAGCTTCTAAGATAAGTCGTAGGGTCAGTATTGCCCCACGTGTTCCAACATTTCTACGGAATCCAAACTGATCTTCCCCGAGGTCGGCTTCTACTAGTTCCATCCGTCTGTAAAGAATTCGGGTTAGTATTTTGCAGCTGTGACTGATTAAACTGGTAGTTCGGTAATTTTCACATCTGTCAACACCTGCTTTCTTTGGGATTGGAATTATTATATTCTTCTTAAAGTCTGAGGGTATTTCGCCTTCTCATACATCTTGCTCACCAGATGGTAGAGTTTTGTCAGGACTGGCTCTCCCAAAGCCGTCAGTAGTTCCAATGGAATGTTGTCTACTCCAGGGGCCTTGTTTCGACTCAGGTCTTTCAGTGCTCTGTCAAACTCTTCACGGAGTATCGTATCTCCCATTTCATCATCATCTACATCCTCTTCCATTTCCATAATATTGTCCTCAAGTACATGGCCCTTGTATAGACTCTCTATATATTGCTTCCACCTTTCTGCTTTCCCTTCTTTGCTTAGAACTGGGTTTCCATCTGAGCTGTCAATATTCATACTAGTGGTTCTCTTCTCTCCAAAGGCCCTTTTAATTTTCCTGTAGGCAGTATCTATCTTACCCCTAGTGAGATAAGCTTCTATATCCTTACATTTGTCCTCTAGCCATCCCTGCTTAGCCATTTTGCACTTTCTATCGATCTCATTTTTGAGACGTTTGTATTCCTTTTTGCCTGCTTCATTTACTGCATTTTTATATTTTCTCCTTCCATCAATTAAATTCAATATTTCTTCTGTTACCCAAGGATTTCTACTAGCCCTCGTCTTTTTAACTACTTGATCCTCTGCTGCCTTCACTACTTCATCCCTCAAAACTACCCATTCTTCATCTATTGTATTTCTTTCCCCCATTCCTGTTAATTGCTCCCTTATGCTCTCCTTGAAACTCTGTACAACCTCTTATTCTTTTAGTTTATCCAGGTCCCATCTCCTTAAATTCCCACCTTTTTGCAATTTCTTCAGTTTTAATCTACAGGTCATAACCAATAGATTGTGGTCAGAGTCCACATCTTCCCCTGGAAATGTTTTACAATTTAAAACCTGGTTCCTAAATCTCTGTCGTACCATTATATAATCTATCTGAAACCTGTCAGTATCTACAGGCTTCTTCCATGGTTCAAATTGCTCAAATGGCTCTGAGCACTATGGGACTCAACTGCTGTGGTCATTAGTCCCCTAGAACTTAGAACTACTTAAATCTAACTAACCTAAGGACATCACACATGTCCATGCCCGAGGCAGGATTCGAACCTGCGACCGTAGCAGTCGCACGGTTCCAGACTGCGCGCCTAGAACCACGAGACCACCGCGGCCGGCTTCTTCCACGTATACAGTCTTCTTTTATGATTCTTGAACCAAGTGTTAGCTATTTAACCTATATAAACCGACAAATTGATCTGGCATTAATGAGGACTCTGGACGCATATGTGAACTACTGCCAGAACGTCCGGGTAACTTTACAGGAGCCTGACGCGTTGAATCACTACAACTATTATTAAGCAACGTATTGAATCAAAAGTAGCCGAATATTCGTACCTGAGCCTGCCACAGCAATCTGATTTGAGTCAAGTGCTGAACCAATTTGCACAAGTGTTTTCAGGAAAACCGGGGATAATAAAAGAGTATCAGTTCGACATACAAGTAAAACCTCACCAAACTTTCTGCCGTGCCTCCTATTCAATACTGTGGTCGAAAAGACAAACCGTGGGGAAAGAAATACAGAGAATGCTGAGGTGGCAAATAATAAAACCGTTTATATCCAGAGATACTTGAGGGTTTAAGTCTAAAATGTGTAGTGTGTAAAGGTAGATGTAAGTTGTATGCCTAGTTAGTAAGATTTATTTAATGTTTATTTGATTTTATACTTGTGCTTGTTAGATATAGAGTAATTGCCGAGTGTATATATGAGTGAGTTGTGACAGAAGGAGAATACTGCACTTAAACAAGTGCCGTGACAGAAAAGAAATTAGCAAATGAATCTGCGTAAGGACGCTCTGGACAGGATAAACCTTGAAAAGGGAAGAAGCATTGTGCATGGTCGTCGGACGCGCAAATTAACAGCGAATCGCTGTACAAACGCGAGAATTCGCGTAATAAAAAATTTCAAACATAATATTATCTCTTAACTACCACACTGATTCCAGCTTTGAAGCGCTTGCAGTTACACCCGTACAAGCAAGGCAACTGCAAACGCAGCAAGAGCAAAAGTTTCTGAATCAGTGTTGAAAGAATATAAAGAAAATATGTAAAAAAAAAACCTACTGAACTGACGAGTCCAGAGAGACCAATTGGTCGACACTTTAAATAAGAGGTGCAAACTAGATCAATATCACAAGACATATCTAGAAGGAAATCTGATTTGTGTCACGTATGAAATACGATTGTGTTAAGTGAGAGCCATATTTCTTACGTAGCTCAAGTAATAGGTGTTAAAATATGTTCCAATTTATAAGTGAGACTATCCGGACGCTTAGTTAGTGCAAGATGGATAAACTGAATCGCTAATTGGAATGTCATGGAAAAAGTGAACAGTAAACTGTGTGATAACACACTGAGTGTTGACTGTATTTAGCAGTGAAAAGCTGTTGTTTGAGTACAGTGAACTAAGATAAATAAAATTAACAGTATATGTGGTGGTGCCTTCCGCAAGAAACAATTTAAATGCGAAATAATATAGTCATCCATAGTATGGAAAAACGTTTGTGTGAGCGGGATACTCAGAGTGGACTGTGAATGGATGCTGCGGGCAGCGCACAGCGAACAGCGGATTCCGGGGCCGACACACGCACGCTAGAAGCGACGCACGCCAAGCATAATGAAGTGACAAGTGTCACAGCAAGGTACTCGCATGAACACTCACCACAGTGACAGTGTAGTGATCACTTAGCAAAAAACACTGATTAAATCCGAGTAGTGAAATGTGTGAGTTCGAGCCAGACACTTATTTAAGGAACTGGATCTCGTATGTTCGTACATTACAGCAGTGCAGACAAAAACACTAAACATGAATGACTGTGGAGTGCTTGAAAACTAATCACATTTCTTTCAGCACTAATGATAGGTGTATTTGTCTTGTTTTGCTATGAACTGATACGCGGTCGAATATTTGCATGTTGCGCGAGGCGAGCGGCCGGCAGATGTTCCTGACAGCACAGCTGATGCGCCGCGTCTGTCGACTGATCGCCAGCTGTTTGCGTGGACGTCACAGTGGAGGTCAATGAACTATCGCTAACGGTGGCAGGGTGCCGCACACGCTTCTGTCGTCGCCAACCACGATTCGCCGACAGCTCAACAATACACCAGCGTCGATGACTCTTACTTCGATGACATTTCGAAATGTATTTATGGTTTATTAATAAACACCGACTAGAATGTAAATTTGTAACAGACATAATGTGCAAAGGACACAGAAATTAATTACAGTGACTATATGTTTCTTATTGTGATGTATATGTGTACGTGAAAGCACAGACAGACATTTTGCGCAAAGATGACTTAATAGTTCATTCAAACGTACTGTTTACGTAATTTCAATTTAACATCTATTTCTTGTTATACGTATATACTGATATATATTTTTCTTTGCTGATTAATCTAATGGACATGTTATCAGCATAAACAACATGAAGGGAGACTGACTGTCAACAATCCGAAGTCGCCGGGCGAGATTTTTGTCCCGTTTTACCTTACGCCTGTGACCCAAATGGGGGAGCGTAAGCAAATTTGTACCGGGTCTGTAGGCTTACAGATTGTTCACATTCCTGATGAAAAATAGAGTTGGAACTAGTAGATGAACTCATCTGTAACAATAAGATCGAAACATATATGAAACATACGAACGATAGTGTACTAATATAACCATTGATGTAATTGTGACTTGAACACAAATGTACCTACCTTAATCATGGAAAAATGAACACTTAAATAATGATGTAACACAATAGTGAGTCTGTACATAAAGTAATAAACCATATTAAGCACACCCTCATTAGGGGGCCCATGTGACGGTACGTAACATAAATGGACATTTGGAGAAAGAGAAAGGAAGTTTTTGTTATGAAACGTGTGAATTATAAATTATTTCAAGACTGTGTTCTTGTGTGCGACGTATAACAGATAGTAAAGAACGTAAGTTATTATTATCAAAACACAAATGTCGATGTAATTAAAAAAACAGTTTTTTGGTATATTCTCTGTGTAACATAGGCCATGAAGGTCAGAGACAATGCTTTGATTGAACTAGCTCTCCTGTTTTGTTTCGTCTAGCGGTAGGCCGCCATTGTAGTATTGTCTGATAATTAACGTATGTTTTATCTGTATTTTGAAAAATATAATAGAAATTGTTGTTAGAAAGTGTGTATTATTGACTTAGTTGTCACATCTCAGGATCGCAACCATTATAATTAACAAAGTTTTTGCAGAATTTCGAAGTACAGGGAGATCATCTCCCCTAGCAGGATTTAGTCAGCCATTAAGCTGACTGTAATATTTAATTAAAATATCATGTCATAATATTAAATGTAAATACGAGAGACTTTTCAATTTTGATCTTTCATTAATTTCAAAATTAAAAAGAGTGAAAATAGATTTCGTTTATTAATATTTAGAATACTGGGTGAGTTCAGTATGTTTCATTTTGGCCGCCTAACGGCAGACGAGATTCTCTCCAGTTTTACCTTGCAAATCATGAACAAAAATATTGAAAAGAATTAGATTCCACAACATCTCAGTTAATATTTGCGATATTTGGTACATGAATAACCAGTAGCCCCTGAGACCCATATTAATAATTACAGTTTGCGTAAGAATACGCATATTTTCTTTTCTAAATAGCAGCATCCACTCAAACTATTTAACAGAAGGCGGTGAGTCGAGCGCTGTGTTTAAAAAATATTACATCGTGCGTACTTCTGGGCAGCCGATGTCCGTACGAGTGTTATCGCGGTGCAAGTTAATTAAAAGTCTCTAAATCATGAAATATATTATTATAAAAGAATTAAAAGATACTCTTATACCGTGATAGTTCCAACGGATTGGAAAAGGGCACAGGTCATCCCCGTTTTCAAGAAGAGACGTCGAACAGATGTGCGGAACGATAGAACTATACCTCTAACGTCTATCTGTTGTAGAATTTTGGAACACGTATTATGTTCGTGTATAATGACTTTTCTGGTGACTAGAAATCTACTCTGTAGGAATCAGCACGGGTTTCGAAAAAGGCGATCGTATGAAACCCAGCTCGAGCTATTCGTCCACGAGACTCAGAAGGCCATAGACACGGGTACTCACCCAGGTAGATGCCGCATTTCTTGACTTTCGCAAGGCGTTCGATACAGTCCCCCACAGACGTTTAATGAACAAAGTAAGAGCATATGGACTATCAGACCAATTGTGTAATTGGATTGAAGGGTTCCTAGATAACAGAACGCAGCATGTCATTCTCAATGGAGAGAAGTCTTCCGAAGTAAGAGTGATTTCAGGTGTGCCGCAGGGGAGTGTCGTAGGACCTTTGCTATTCACGATATACATAAATAACCACGTGGATAACATCGGTAGTTCACTGAGGTTTTTTGCAGACGATGCTGTGGTATATCGAGAGGTTGTAACATTGGAAAAATGTACTGAATTGCAGGAGGATCTGCAACGAATTGACGCATGGTGCAGGGAATGGCAATTGAATCTCAATGTGGACAAGTGCAATGTGCTGCGAATACATAGAAAGAAAGATCCTTTACCATTTAGCTACAATACAGCAGGTCAGCAACTGCAATGGGAGTTAGCTCATGGCGGCTGCAGTGTAACACGTGTTAAGTTCGGCTCGCGAAATTTAGTCGAATTCGAAGGTGTTTCTCGCAGGTGGTGTTGTCTAGTACAAGTGGAAATCGTGTAAACAACAGTGCTCTGTGTAGTAGTGCTATTTTTTTTTCTGTGCTCCGCCAATATCTGCGAGAAAATGGTAAACAGAAGAATCAACAGCAGCGCGTCCAGCAGCGGGGAAGCAGCAGATGCGGCGGGCCTGCTCCTGGCGGAAGGTGCGGCCGCGGCTCCCGGTATAGCGGAACTGGTTCGCTCTGAGGTAAACGCTGCGCTTCGCGATAAAAACAATCTCGATCTGATAGCAGGCACCATATCAGATACTGTAACGGCAGCAGTATTGGCCAAAATGCGTGAAACTGTTGAGGCCAATACTGCCGAAATTACAGCACTAAAAAAGTCTGTGTCTGAATACGAGAAAAAGGCACGAGAGTTGGAAGTGAAACTATCTGCCGCCACAGACGAGCTAGAACAGTACCAAAGGCGAAACAATCTACGACTGTTTGGAGTAGCAGAAACTAAAGAAGAAGACACGGACAACCTGCTTATACAGGTTGCGCGTGAAAAATTAGGCGTCGAAGTGACCAAGGCAGACATTGACAGGAGCCACCGGGTGGGACGAAAACTACCAGGTGCTACCAAACCTCGTCCAATAATAATTAAATTTGTGTCGTACCGAAAAAGGGCTGAGATCTTTACCCAGAAGAAGAAGTTAGCAAGGACAGGGATTACAATAAGGGAAGATCTGACACACGAGCGGCTAAAGATTTTAAACAGTGCCATATCCCATTTCGGTCTTCAGAATGTGTGGACTCTGGATGGCAGAGTAATCATTAAGACTGCAGCTGGAAAGAAGACAGTCACAAACATGACAGAACTAAATAGTATTAAGTGAACCTACTCGAGCCAAAAGTCAAACTTAACACCATTTGCAAATCTTAACAGTCCTATACTCAGATATAGTCTTGTAATTGTATTAACTTTTTAATTATTTGTACCTTCAACTAATTGTTCTTGTAACTGTATTAACTTTTTAATTATTTGTACCTTCAACTAATTGTTTTTGTAACTGTATTAACTTTTTACTATTTTTTTGTGTCTTTAGCTGTAGCCATTGCTTAGTTTTAGTTACTGCTAATACTTTTTCATTTTCTCAGTTTATTCTCTTCCATTCTGTAATAGTTCTATTGCAATTATTAGTCTCTCCTTTAGTTCATTAGTCAACCATCTCTTCGGTTTAAATTGTTCATAACAAAAATCACTATCAGTATCACTTTAGCAAATTTCAATTTAATTCTAGCTTCCTACGATACTCTATTAAATATTAAGCTTACTTCTCTCTGCTGGCAGCATCGGCCTCTTAAATCACTCCTCTTTCCCTTATTTCCACCCTAAGCTGTTTCAAATACTCTAATTACATTTTTCCTCTTACGACATAGGATACTCAGTGACACACAGCTGTCACCATTTTGGTCATATTCTCCCTGCACCGAATACCACTAATCCATTTTCTATACTCCCGCAACCTCAGGAAATCTCTTGCAGTCGCTTTTCTTTCGGCTCTCGCGGAGTCACAAACAGGGCGCGCAAAATCTCGGACACCCCTGGAATATGTCACTCGGCGGAAACACCGGTCAGTGCCCCTCGCGGCAGGTAGTGCCTAACAAAGGGACAAACCAGTCTGCCACCCTACTCCAGGCTGCTCAGCGGAACGCGTCCGAGCTTTTAGAAGCTCACTGCAACATTCAGTCTTTACCTGCGCATTACGAAGAACTTAGCCTCCTCTTCCACCAACTAAACTACCACGTAATCCTCTTATCCGAAACGTGGTTGAAACCACACATATCCTCTGCATCTATTCATCTCCCAGGGTACACATTTCTTAGGGCAGACAGATCAAAAAAGCGAGGTGGCGGGGTCGGCGCATATATACGAACAGATCTCAAAGCGAAAGTCTTATGTACGTCAAATCCTGCTGAAGAAAAAGAGGCTGAATTCATGTTCATTGAAATAAATATACAAAGTCGGAAATTCTTGACTGGCGTCGTGTACAAGCCGCCAAAAATAAGCTCAATGAGTTCCTTCCAGTCGGAATTACATTCACTTCAGTGTCAATACGAACATGTCATCGTAATGGGTGACTTGAACATAGACCTGCTAAGAGACACTCCCTCCGCAATAAACCTAAGAAGATTGTTTAGTTGCAATAGCATGAACATTCTTCCATTGCAACCTACACACCATACGGCGCACAGTCATACTCTTATAGACGTGATAGCAACGAAACAGACTGACAAAGTAAGAGATGTTGGTCAGTCATCGGCCCCTGGCCTCTCAGCACATGATGTAATATTCCTGGCCTACTCTGTGCAGCCCCCAAGGATCAAATCGCGTTACATAACTTGTAGGAACATGAAACGTATTGACCTTGACGCTCTAACAGCCGATTGCTCAGAAATCTCATGGCATCAAATAATCAGAGAACCTACAATCGACGGCAAAATTAATGAACTTGGTGATAAACTCACTGCCCTCTATGACAAACATGCACCTGTGCGCACAGTCCGTGTAAGAAAATCTCCTGCTCCATGGCTGACAGCTGAATTACGTCAAATGATGACTAATAGGCATGCTGCCCACAGGCGTTTCAAGGCAGATCCGAAACCCGAACGTTTTGAAGAATATAGAAAGCTACGGAACAGAGTGAAACAATGCATTCGCAATGCCAAAATCAGGCACGCTCGCTCCCTTGTATGCAGCGATCTGACACCCACGACTCTATGGAAGAATCTCCGTAGCTTGGGGGTCGGAAAGGCAAAATCGGAAACTACTTTTCATGTGTCAGCTAACGAATTAAATGAATTCTTCTCTGCACCTCTGAATACCAGCACGGCTGATAATTACCGTCCACAAGAATCTCCAAACAGGATAACTAACAACGATACCTTCCATCTAAAACATGTAACAACAAATACGGCAAGAAAAGCAATAATGAGAATCTCTTCTGATGCAATAGGCAACGACAGTATCGGTATAGCCATGATTAAGAATGTTGCCGATATCTTAGTACCTGTCTTAACTGACATATTTAATTTTTCCCTCGTGAACGGAATATACCCCACTGCATGGAAAAGAAGCATAATTCGACCCATCCCTAAGGTCGAAAACCCGCAACTGCCTAGTGATTACCGACCAATTAGCATACTGCCTGCTGTTTCCAAAGCACTGGAATATATTGTTCATGACCAAATCACTGAACACTTGCATGAATTCAGTCTATATGACAAATTTCAATCCGGTTTCCGTAAACATCACAGCACAAACACTGCTCTAATTAAAGTAACTGATGACCTGAAATATGCCATCGACAATCGAAAGGCAACAATATTGACGCTACTGGACTTCAGCAAAGCTTTTGACACTGTTAACTTTGACATATTACTCAGAAAAATGCAACAGCTTAATTTCTCTGATAGTGCAATGAGATGGTTTGAAAGCTACTTAAAAGACAGACAGCAATGTGTTGTCTGCGCAAATGAAAAATCTTCCTGGAAACATGTTTCTTCGGGAGTGCCACAAGGATCAGTCTTAGGACCACTTTTGTTTTCTTTATATGTCAACGATATTTCGTCGGTTTTGTCCTCCTGTAAACATCATTTCTATGCCGACGACCTCCAGCTCTACCTAAGCGTCAGACCTGAAGACGTAAACACTGCAATCGCTCTGATGAATGATGATCTGTCTTCAGTAGTGACATGGGCGAAAAATCTGGGGCTTAAATTAAATGCAAGAAAGACGCAAGTAATCATAATAGCCCATCAGAAATTAATAAGTTCAGATTTCCGCCAACGGCTACCTCCTATTCTGCTCGAAGGTACTCCAATACCATATCAGAAAACAGTGAAGAACTTGGGTGTAACTTTGGACGAGCATCTCAACTGGGCGGAGAATACAGTCGCAGTGTGCCGAAAGACGTCTGCTTGTCTCTATGCTCTCAAAAAGTTTCGGAACATATTCCCACAGGACTTGAAACGCCAGCTCGTGCAAGCACTCGTTCTACCGAACCTCCACTATTGTGATGTGATTCAACAAGGCATGAGTAGTGAAAACAAAAGACGGCTAGAGCTAACCATGAATGCCTGTGTGCGTTACACCTGCAACATTCGCCGATATGATCATGTTAGTGCTTCATACTCCGAGCTAGGGTGGCTGCGGCCAGACAAACTGCGTGACTACCACACTCTATGTCTACTTCACCGACTCCTCATCGCGCAAGCACCCCAGTACCTAGCTTCAGAGATTAAAAACCTGTCATGCCATCATAATCGAAACACGAGGTCACTCTTATCTGGTATCCTAACTGTGCCCACTCACAAAACAAAAACTTTTCCAAACTCCTTCTCAGTTGCCGCTGTCCGCCTCTGGAACAAACTGCCCCTTACCTTGAGGAAAATTCAATCTCCTGTGGCTTTTAAGAAGAAGTTGAAGCATTTCCTACTATCATCCGCATAAAATTCTCCACAAAATTAATGTGCAAGGCCAATCCTCTCATCTGTCAAATAGCAAAGCTAGCGTCTCGTATCTTGCTGCTGAGATGCCTTCCTCTTCATCTATCTCTATTAGCCACGCAGTCTCCTTTTCCTTTATATTTTCCTTAATTATGTTTCATCATGTCTCTCTATTCTTCTCCTCCCTTCACCATGAGTCTCCCTCATACTCCCTGGTGCCAGCACTCCTATCTTAAATCTTTCTCTTCAATAATGCATTTTTCGAGGTGTACCTTTCTAATTGTTTATCTCACTTTTTGTATTAGATGTAGTTTAACATGCCTACTGAAACATATGACTGTAAAATAAGTAGAATGCCTGGTTAGATGTAAGAGAGGGCCTGATGGCCCTAATCTTGCCAGGTTAAATAAATAAATAAATAAATAAATAAATAAATTCCCTGAGAGTAGGCATTAGGAGTGATTTCAAATGGAATGATCATATAAAGTTGATCGTGGGTAAAGCAGATACCAGACTGAGATTAATTGGAAGAATCCTAAGGAAATGCAATCCGAAAACAAGGGAAGTAGGTTACAGTACACTTGTTCGCCCATTTATTGAATATTACTCACCAGTGTGGGATCCGTACCAGGTAGGGTTGACAGAAGACATAGAGAAGATCCAAGGGACAGCAGCACGCTTCGTTTCAGGATCATTTAGTAATCGCGAAAGTGTTACGGAGATGATAGATAAACTCCAATGGAAGACTTTGCAGGAGAGACGCTCAGTAGCTCGGTACGGGCTTTTGTTGAAATTTCGATAACATACCTTCACCGAGGAGTCAAGCAGTATATTGCTCTCTCCTACGTATATCTCGCGAAGAGACCATGAGGATAAAATCAGAGAGATTAAAGCCCACACGGAGGCATACCGACAATCTTTCTTTCCACGAACAATACGAGACTTGAATAGAAGGGGGAACCGATAGAGGTACTCAAAGTACCCTCCGCCACACACCGTCGGGTGGCTTGCGGAGTATGGATGTAGATGTAGATGTTTGGACCAATGAACGATGAAATCCGCGGGAAGCAGTACGTGGATGTTTGGTGTGTTTTTGATTTAGCAATACCTTGGCTTCGATGTCGGCAAGCACGGCGGTGCCAGGTGGGAACAAAGGTCCTCTCAGTAAGGTGGCGTAAGCCCGTCACATGTTGAGACGTAGGGTTTTGTAGCCAGAAGAGTGGAGAGTAATACGGTGTTTTGGAATCCTGAATAAAACCAATCTGCTTGCAGAAAAAAGTGTGGAACCACTTATTAACGTTCCGCGTAGTACAAGGTGTTCAGTGGATCTTGACACTCAAAACATAGAACCTAGCACGGCCAAGGAAAGATCAGGTGACCTGGGAGCATGTGTGCCTCTAGATAAAAAGTAGCCAGTAGAACCAGAAGTGACTCTCGCGAACAAACAGAGGGAGACGATAAGGGCACTGTCCATGTTTAATGCACAAAGGGCTTATAGGCGGTTAGCGGCCTTCTGAATTGCAGTTCGTTACTAGTAATACTGCACGACCGTGGCGATGATGTAAAGTAACAGACTGTGTCGTAGCGTTGTCGACATGCAAAAACGAGTACACTAGATGGCGCTTATATTGATACTACTTCAAAATATGTCTGCAATTCACTGACAGTTATTAACAATGGAAAGAAAAAGACAAGTAAATTCATTTCTGTGGCAGCATCAGATACCAATTTTATTATCAATGCCTATGAGCAAGTGGGAATCCTTAGTATGCACCCTGAAACATAGAGTCTACAGAGTTGGCTTAAGACGGTTCGTACGCACAGACACAGAAGACGAGAAATTATTGAATAAGTACAATCACAGTTATGTCGTTAGGCCACACTGCCTCACGAAATCAGTCTTATGCGACAACGTAAGAACCTAAGTAGAATTATAATCTTATATTTTGACATACTGGAGATACGCTACCTCAAAACATACGCTAAAGCGTCAGAGAAACTGATATAAAGATGAGTATTCAAATACACTGATATGTAAATACGCAGAATACGGCGCTGCGGTAGGCGACGCCTATATAAGAAAAGTATCTGGTGCAGATCGGTTACTGCTTCTATAACGGCAAGTTATCCAAATTTAAGTGAGTTTGAACGTGGTGTTATAGTCGTCGCACGAGCAATGGGACACGGCATCTCCGAGGTAGCGACGAACGCCGTTCGACCATTTCACGAGTGTACCGTGAATATCACGAATCCGGTAAGTATCAACTCTCCGACATCGCTGCGGCCAGGAAAAGATCCTGAAAGAAAAGGACCTATGACGACTGAAGAGAATCGTTCAACGTGACAGCAGTGCAACACTTCCGCAAATTGCTGCAGATTTCAGTGCTCGGCCATCAACAACAAAGGCTCACTCGTGTACCCTTGATAACTGCGCGACACAAAGATTCACCCCTCGCCTTGGCCCGTCAACACCGACATTGGACTGTTGATGACTGGAAACATGGTGGCTGGTCGGACGAGTCTCGTTTCAGATTGTGTCTAGCGGATGGACGTGTACGGTTATGGAGACAACCTCATGAATCCATGGACCATGCACGTCAGCAAGAGACTATTCAAGCTGGTTTAGGCTCTGTAATAGTGTGAGGTATGTGCAGTTGGAGTGATATGGTACCTCAGATACGTCTAAATACCATTCTGACAGTTAATACGCACTTAAACATTATATCTGATCTCGTACATCCATTCGTGTCCATTGTGCATTCCGGCGGACCTGGCCAGTTCCAGCGAGACAATCCGACACCCCACAGGCGCACAATTGCTACAGAGTGGCTCCACGAACACTCTTCTGAATTTAAACACCAAACCTTCCAGATATAAACATTACTGAACATATCTGGAATGCCTAGTAACATGCTGTTAAGAAGAGATCTCCACACCCTCGTACTCTTCCGGATTTATGGACAGCCTTGCAGGATCCATGGTGTCAGTTCCCTCCAGAAATACTTCAGACATTAGCCGAGTCCATGTCAGGTCGTGTTGCGGCATTTCTGCGTACTGGGGGGTTGGAGGGGGGGGGGGGTAGGTGTATGGTACATGATATTAGTCAGGTGTACCAGTTTCTTTGGCTCTTCGGTGTATATTTTTTCCCTTTTCTTTAATGTGTTGTTTGTAATAAATACAATTTAATATCGGTGTAATGGTTGCTGGTGATGGATACAAGGAGACTAAGCATATAACGTAATCAATTTCCTATTCCTCCCCCCCCCCCCCCCCCCCAGAACGAAATCAGTGTTCCGCATATGGTAACGTCTAGATTAATTTCTATCTGCAAGTTTGAGAAAAGCTTTCTAAAATATTATGTAGCGTGTATCTGACGATGGACGTGGGTATCTCGTTTAATGGCATCCGCCAGAAATCACATCCAGGCTGGCTCTAGCTAGCACACAGGCTCGCCTCGTTAATCCGCTTCAAACCGGGGATGGTGCGCCAAACGTCCAGGATGCGGACGCTTTGACGTGGGCAGCTGTCTGGATGGGTCTGCGTCAAGCTGATATTTGTGCAGAAATATGTTGCATTTTACTGAAGAGGGTGAAGATTTAGTACCTTTTACAGTAGTAAGTCGTATGAAATAAATTCTACGAGAGGGTTCAGTAAGTAATGTAACACTCTTTTTCTGAAAGCAGGTTGGTTGTATCCAGGATTCCAGTACGCCAATCTATTGGCCATTCTTTTGACTACAAAATCCTATTTTTCAACATAACTTCCTTTCAGGGCGATGGCCGTACTCCACTTTGCAGGGAAGCAATGTGTGCCAGCATAGTATCGCAGTACTAGTGGACGTCAGAGCCAATGTCTTGCTCCATCAATAACGTTCCCATGTTCCAAGCTCTGCTTCCCGCAGAGTGAATCCATCATTAGGCCAAACACACGAAAGTCGGAAGTGTGCGAGAGCCGAGCTGTAGGGTGGATGAGGAAGAATAGTCTTTGACGTTTTGTGAGCTTCTCCCAGGTCAGAAGACTTGTACGAGACCTTGCGTTGTCATGGAGGAGTTCGTTTGTATTTTACTGACAACGAACACACTGGTTTTCTTTCTTCACTTTCTCAAGGGTAGCACAACACACTTGAGAGTTGATAGTTGCACCATGACTGAGAACATCAAACAGAATTAACCACTTCAGAGTCCCGTAGCCATGACTTCGCCTGCTGAGGGTACGTCTTTGAACTTTTTTTCAGAGTAGCGGAGCCGTGATGCCACTTCATAGACTGCCGTTTCAGTTTCCTGTTCGAGTTGATGAGCTTACGTCCCGTCGCCTATGGCGATGTTCTATGTCTACATCTACAGGGGTACTCTGTAAATCGCAGTTAATTGCCTGGCAGAGGGTTCATCGAAACACCTTCGCAATAAAACTCTATTATTCCACTTTCGAGCAGCAAGGGGAAGAAACGAACACCTGTATCTTTCTGTGCGACGTCTGATTTCCCTTATTTTATTACGATGACCGTTTCTCGGCATGTAGGTCGGCATCAACAAAATAGTTTGTAACACGCCCGGGAGTACAAATGGGTGGGGGTACTTTTACACTGGTTGTCGCTTCTGCTTTTCTTGACCGTGCGCCTTGTCCACACTACGTACCTGATAATCCCGCGGCGGTCGTACTGTTCTACTCCACACTGTTGCTGGCTTGCCTGAAATTATCTATCGAACTATGCAAGCGGGTATAGGGGAGCCACGCAACATTAAAACACAACACTGTTTGACGTCTGGTATCAACAACTATATTCTGAGACGACTAAAGGAAATCGCAGGTTGCAATGTTCGCATTCTAATTCATAAGTGTTTATCCCAATTATTAGATGATTACCACTCCACAACATCACTCAGACGAGTGTACGTGTAACCGACACGACGCGGGTGGTTGTTGATGATGCGGAAGCCGAAAGATCGCACGGAAGTTCTTACTCTCGCCACGCATTCACATATTTCTTTTGATACCAGTCCTCCTTGACACCAGTAATGATATAACGCTGTCCGTAAAGTTAATTTTTCAGTTCTTAGTCTTGTACGAGCGTGCGCGAAACCGTCGCGGCACGGCTGATTGTTGATAATGCGGAACGCGATGACAGAACGCACGTTCTCACGCTCGCTACAAGTCACTGGCACTTCACTGCACTATTTTATGGTAACTAATTTCTAGTGATTCACATTATTTCATTCTGAGAGACTGAACACGGGGCGGATGATTGACACTGTACGGTACGACACGCAACGAGAGGATACAAATGGTTCAAATGGCCCTGAGCACTATGGGACTTAACATCTGTGGTCATCAGTCCCCTAGAACTTAGAACTACTTAAACCTAACTAACCTATGGACATCACACACATCCATGCCCGAGGCAGGATTCGAACCTGTGACCGTAGCAGTCGCAGAGAGGATACACAAATATGTTATCAGCAGCACTGCTTGACGCATCTTCCTCTGAACCATTTCCATATTTCACTTTACTGTAATAGCACTTGTAGCAACACTTCAACTTTCACACTAACAATGCCTCTCACATTCAGAGCTACCCACAACACAACATAACAGTTCCGTGTACCATGCTCGACTCTACAGACGCGGCCGCCCGCAAAGATACTCCACAACCAAGCCAGCGATATGACAGTACGCTTACAAGTTTCGCATTCGGAGGAGAAAGCTGGTGATTGAAATATCGTGAGAAGATTCCGTCGCAACGAAAAAGCCTTTATTTTAATGGTGTCCATCCCTTATCTTGTACTATGTTTCGCCATAATACAAAGCGTTCTGCTCTTCTTTGAACTTCCTCGATGCACTCCGTTAATTCTATCTGGTAAGGATCCCAGACTGCGCAGCAGTACTCCAAGAGAGAACGGACAAGCTTAGTGTAGGCAATATCTTTAGTAGATCAGATACGTCTTCTAAGTGTTTCGCCAATAAAACGTAGTCTTCGGTTTCCCTTTCCCGCAACATTTTGTAAATATTGTTTCCAATTTAAGTTCGTCGCAACTGTAATTCCTAGTATTTAGTTAAATGTAATGCCTTTAGATTTCATTGATTTATCATGTAATCGAAGATTAACAGATTCCTTTTAGAACTCATCTGCATGACCAAACACTTTGGATTATTTAGGATCGATTGCCAATTTGTGCACGCTACAGATATCTTATCTGGACCGTTTGCAATTGGTTATGATCTTCTGATGAATTTTCTAGAAGATAGACGACAGTATCATTTGCAAACAACCTAGGATGGCTGCTTATAATGTCTAAAATTAGTTTTTGTAGATAAGGAACAGCCGAGAGCCTGTAACACTGCTTTCGGGAACGACAGAAATCACATCCGTTTTATTGGACTTTCCGTCGGTTACTATGCACTGTGAGCTCTCTGACCAAAAATCACGAATGTAGTCGCACAGCTGAGACAATATTCCAAAAGCACGCAGTTTGATTATAAACCGCTTGTGATGTGCCGTGTCAAAAGCCTTCTGGAAATACAGAAATATTGAATCCATTTTAAATCCCTTGCCGATAGCCTTCAACACATCGTGTGCATAAAGAGCTACTTATATGTCACAAGAATGACGTTCTCAAAATCCGTATTACCTATGTATCAATAGGCCGTTCCCTTTGTGGTAATTCATAATGTTCGAAGACAACATATGTTTCAAAATCCTGCTACATATCGACGTTAATGATATGGGTCAGTAATGTAGTGTATTATTCCTATTACCTATCTTGAGTATTGGTGTGACCTGTGCAACTTTACCGTCTTTGCATACGGATAATTTGTCGAGCGAGCGGTTGCATATAATAGTTAGGTATAGAGCTATTAAATCAGCATAATCTGAAAGGAACCTAATTGGTATACAGTCTGGCCCAGGAGTCTTGCTTTTATTAAGTGATATAATTTGCTTCACCACTCCGAAGATATTTACTTCTAAGTTACTCGTGTTGGCAGCTTTTTTTTATTCGAACTGGAATATTTCGTCTTCTTTGGTAAAGGACTTTCGAAAGGCTGTGTTTAGTAATTCTGCTTTCGCAGCTGTATTTCCATTGCTATCACACGGAGGAGGAATTGGTTGTCTTGTAGCTAGCGTACATTACAATGGAACAAAGTCTCCTTGGATTTTCAGCCAGGTTTCGAGATGAAGTTTCGTTGTTGAAACTATTATAAGCATCTCGCATTGATGTCCGCGCTAAATTTCAAGCTACGGTAAAAGATTGACAATCTTGGAAATTTTGAGTTCGTTCATATTTTGGCATACTTTCTTCGTTATTTCTGCAACAGCGTTCTGGAAATTTGTGGTAAGATCTTATGGGGCCAAACTGATGCGGTCATCGGTCTCCAACCTTAATCACTACTTAATCTAACTTAACCTAACTTACTCTAAGGACAATAAATGCCCAACCGAGGACTCCAACCTCCGACGGGGTGACAAACACGAACCGTAACAAGACGATTAAGGCCGCACGGCAAAACAGCGTTCTGACTCGTTTTGTGTACCACGGGGAAAGGGGGGTATCAGCTCCGTCGTTTGTTAATTTATTTGGTGTAAATCTCTCAACTGCTGTCAACTCTATTTCTCTATGTTCAAGCCACAACCGGTCTACTCTCACACTGTTAATTTGGAAGGAGTGGAGACTGTCTCTCAGCCAGCCGTCAAGCGAATTTTTATCTTTTTCTTCGTTTATTTTTGGAATATTTAGGGGTTACAATATTCAATTTCGCTACGACAACCTTGTGTTCACAAATCCTTGTATCCGCTTTGATGCTCGTCATTAGGTCAGGATTATTTGTTGCCAAGAAAAAAATGGTTCAAATGGCTCTGAGCACTATGAGACTTGACATCTGTGGCCATCAGTCCCCTAGAACTTTGAACTACTTGAACCTAACTAACCTAAGGACATCACACACATCCATGCCCGAGGCAGGATTCGAACCTGCGACCGTAGCAGTCACGCGGTTCCAGACTGAAGCGCCTAGAACCGCACGGCCACACCGGCCGGCTGTTGCCAAGAGCTCAAGTGTCTTTTCACAACCAATTACTGTTCGCGTTGGCACATGAACTAACGTCTCGAAATAATTTTCAGAGAATGCGTTTAGCACAATTTCGGATGACGTTTTATGCGTACCTCCGGTTTTAAAATGGTTCAAATGGCTCTGAGCACTATGGGACTCAACTGCTGTGGTCATTAGTCCCCTAGAACTTAGAACTACTTAAACCTAACTAACCTAAGGACATAACACACATCCATGCCCGAGGCAGGATTCGAACCTGCGACCGTAGCAGTCGCACGGTTCCGCACTGCGCGCCTAGAACCGCGAGACCACAGCGGCCGGCTCCGGTTTTAAACATGTATTGTCACCGACATATCGAGGGTAAATTAAAGTCACCACCAACTAAATTGTATGAGCCGGGTACGTTTTTGAAATTGAACTCAAGATTTCTTTTAAACTTTCAGCAATTGTATCTCCCGAGCTGGGAGGTAGGTAAAAGGATCTAATTATTATTTTATTCCGGTTGCCAAGAGTGAACTCTGCACATATTAATTCACAAGAACTACTTCAATTTTGCGACAAGATAAACTACTTCTAACAGCAGCAAACAAAGCACTGACAACTGTGTTTAACCTATCCTTTCGGAACACTGTTAGGTTCAGCGCAAAAATTTTGGGTGAACTTATTTCTGGCTTTAGCCAGCTTTCAGCGCCTACAACGATTTGTGCAACAGTGCTTTCTATTATCGCTTAGATTCTGGTAGTTCCACAACACAGATACGACATTTTACAACTGTTATATCGATGGTTCCTTGATCTACGTTGTTTTCGTGTTCGACCTGCACTCTTTGAGACTGGAGCCCTTTCTGTGTTTTCCCGTGACTCTTTAACTTAAAAAACCGCTCAGTCCACGCCACACAGTCTTTGCTCCCCTTATAGCCGCCTCCTGCGTGTAGTGGACTCCTGAACTTTTCAGCGATGGGGCAAGTCTAGGAATCTGCAGCATACACGCTCGCAGAACCGCCTGAGCCTCCGATTCGGGCCCTCCACTTGGCTCTGTATCAGAGGTCTGCAATCGGTCCTGTCGACTATGTTGCAAATGGTTAGCTCTGATTTCATCTCGCAAGCAGGGCTGGCACTTCTGTTAGCCGCTTGAAACCAGAGAGAATCTCTTCGCATCCAAAGTGACTCACATCCTTGGTACCGATGTGAGGCATTACCTGCACCAGGACGCACCCTGTGCTCTTAATAGCATCAGGAAGCACCCTTTCCACGTCTGGAGTGACTCCACCCGATGCCCACATTGGATTTTTTCCCCTTTTTGGCAGCCATATTCGACAAAAAGTTGTTACAGTGAACATCGTGACGAGTAAGAAATCACCCACAGATGGTCTTTCCTTGTTATTTACGGTCTTCTATTAGGCGGCCAGGAATCCCAGCGACCACACACCTTTCGCTATGCCAACAGGTGGGCGAGTGTGTCAACACTACGGACAGAGACGTGTAGTTGCAGTTAGGTGTCTGTGATCTGCCGATGAACTCGAACGAGGGTGTCCTTGCGACCATTGCAGGAATCACAGCTGTGTGCAGCCGGCCTGCACGCAGGAGCTCCGACAAGTTTATGCGACGTTGTTGCAATGAATGCAGTCACTCTGCGCAACGATTCACCATACTTTTGTTCAAAGGCGTTCTACAAGCGTTTGGGAATAAATTCGACTCTCTGGTTTTCCGCCAAAAGAAACTCAATGACAGCTGTTTGCTTGGATCGCACCTCCGTCACAGACGCCATTTTCCAGGCCGCCACAGACTAGAACTAGCAATAGGGGCTGAAGCGAGAATCTTCCACGATGTCCCACAACGAATTTAGGATTTTTTTCAATCGAAATTGGCCAAGAAAAAATGTTGGATTTCTTATCGAACGCCCCTCGTAGCCTCGGCTACAAGATTATCCAGACAGAATTCAGTGCTGGAAGTAATCCACCACAATTACGATAAGAACTGTTCAGTGAGGTGGACGTGAATATTTTGCGAAAACAAATCTACGCAATACTCACAACTACAGTGCGTTTCAAAGGCGAGCTTTTGACTTAAAATTTCATGTCAAGAACTATTACAGGAGGGATTACAGAAGAGGGAGGCACATTAGGGAGTGCTTAGAGATATTTTTAAGTTTTCAAACAAAACAGTAATGATTTACAGTAACTCATGTTAGCATCTTTCACGAACCCCTGATGTCCATTTTTCTAAATCCTTTAAAGACCGGGAGGACGACGGTTCAATCCCGCGTCCGGCCATTCAGATTTAGGTTTTCCGTGATTTCCCTAAATCACTCCAGGCGAATGCCGCGATGGTTCCTCTGAAAGGGCACGGCCGACTTCCTTCCCCATCCTTCCCTAATCCGATGAGACCGATGACCACGCTGTCTGGTCTCCTTCCCCAAACAACCAACCAACCAACCAGCCTTTTAAGATTCGGTTTATGAACAGCAAGCTACTTGTGTCAGTAAAAATTTCGTGTAGTAATTTTAATAAAAGAGTGATTAAGTACATCTGTGAGAATCCGCATTGCACTATTCATTGGTTAATTCTATTTGCTTAGTTTGTCTAGCAAAAATAAAATTTAATAGTGCAAATGGAGTAATTTCATTTATGTTTGAAAAGCTTCGTTAATATTATTGCTAAATCTGTAGCAAATTTAAATCTTATTCTAAAAGAAGAGTTGCAGTCTTGAAGGGAAATTTCACTAACGATTCTATTAAAAGACCATTTCTCCTAATCTAAAAAATGGCTCTGAGCACTACGGGACTTAACATCTGTGGTCATCAGTCCCCTAGAACTTAGAACTACTTAAACCTAACTAACCTAAGGACATCACACACATCCATGCCCGAGGCAGGATTCGAACCTGCGACCGTAGCAGTCTCGCGGTTCCGGACTGGTTCCGTCTAGAACCACTAGACCACCGCGGCCGGCTCTCCTAATCTGTCCTTTAAAGACTGGTGACTGATTTCTGCAGTTAGTGGTATCTACTTACAGAAGGGAAAAACATAAAGAGCATTTGTGCTGGTCTGTCACACAGTTGTAAACGCTAATACTATCTTTTAGCGGAAAAATACTGAATTATCAAAACAACTATGATAACAGTGAAGAGATACATGTTTCTTTCTGTGGATAACGACCTTCTTAAATTACACTAACACTATCGGGGAAGTAGCGATAGCCTTTAAATAGTCACACACGTTTTACACACTGCTATCGTTCTTTAACAATTCATTTTAAGGAAAAGCAATTCTCATAGCTTTCCAAGAGTATTTTCAACAATATTTTCGATTGCATAGCTTACCCTACAATAACAACGCAAAAGGTGATAGTAAATTCTTGAAACCTAGTCAATGCAACTAGTCATTTGTAAAGTAAACGATAAAATTTCACGACGTTTAGAGAAAACAGAGAGCAGGGTCTTTACAAGTCCACACCAATCCGAACTGAGATCAAAACATTAACATGAAGACACAACGTAGTCCACAAAGAAGTTAGAACGAAAAGAAAAACATAACAATAGAACAAAAATGAGTACACACTGATACTTTACAGGTTCAAATGGCTCTAAGTACTATGTGATTTAACATCTGAGGTCATCAGTCCCATACACTTAGAACTAGTTAAACCCAACTAATCTAAGCACAACACACACATCCATTCCCGAGGCAAACCTGCGACCTTAGCAGCAGCGTGGTTCAGGACTGAAGCATCTAGAACCGCTCGGTCACAGTGACTGGCGATACTTTACAGACTAATGGCCGTAAGGTTTTCAATAAGACTTAACTTACTATCAACCTTCGCATGCCACAAAAAGCGAAGAAAGTAACTCGTCGAACATTTAGTCCATTTGATGACAGTAATCGTTTATGGAATAGGATTACGAGAACATGTAGAGTCACAAGATATTTCGCAATATACAGAAGGAGAATGAAGACTACCATCAGCTAATTTAGGCCTCTAAACCATTGACAACGATATCGTTCAGTGGAAAACGAGATCATGAAACGGGAAAAGAACTAGCTTTAAGCAACAGTTAAACGTTAAGCCATCCTTAACCCTCCTAATACCGTGGGGTGACCCCAGGCCGTAATTTTCTGTAAAATATACCCTATTTCCTATTCCTAAAAATTATGAAAAATTCGTACTTTTCCTTAATTAAGGAATGGGTTCGTAATATCTTAATGTAACTTTTTTTTAAAAAAAATAAAGTTTTGCAGAAAGTCAAGAGAGATCCACTGAATACCATTGGGGTTAAGTGCGACCCCATTTCTCTCTTGCGGTGTTATTACCCAATAATGCCTTTTTCACTTTGGCGAGAGAACTTCTGAAAATCAATCTCACACTCTTAGGGATAATTAGAAAAAATAAAGGAGAACTACCACAAGCTTTCACTCAGACCAAAGATCGAGCCAAATATTCATCTATTTTTGGATTCCAAGAGCATGCTTCAATTGTTTCATATTGTCCACAAAAGTGAAAATTTGTAACTTTGCTCAGTACAATGCATTCAAGGAAGGAAGTGGAAGATCGTAAAGAATGCATGTCAGTAATGATTCTGGATTATAACAAAACAAAATCAGGAGTAGATACCATGGATAAGCTGGCTAGAACGTACACTATAAAGAGGATGAGCAGAAGGTGGCCAATGGTATTATTTTACAACATGATTGATATCAGTGCACTGAATGCATTTATCATATGGCTACATCTTACACCAGACTGGGCAGAAAGGGCCAACTATAAGAGGCGGGCATTTCTCATAGAATTAGGAAAGCAGCTCGTTGGAAGAAAGCCAGACAAAATTATTTCCCCAGTACGTCCATCAACAGTAGAGACAAAACAAAGAGGAAGGTGTCCGTTTTGTAAAAGGTCTGAGGATAGAAAATTCACCGATAAATGTTCAAAATGTAGATGTTCTGTGTGTAAAAACCACTCTGCAATTTATTGCTGTAAGTGTAATGCCTCATAAATGTCAATTCGGAATTTAATGAAAAATGTTTGTAGTTTCATGAGAATCGTTTGTGAATTTTACAGAAATAAATAACTTAAAAAAAATATGCTTCTTAATTAAATGTATTGTCACTGACATGATGTTTTAGATTGTGGAAAAAATAAGGGATGTGATTTTATTCTACCAGTGTTAAAACTATTCTTAATAAAAAATCAATTCCGTTGGATATTCTGTCAGTCAAAGAAAGTTTCGAAACTGGATATGTAAAAATTCGATACGACTTAAGATGGCGGTTTTAATACTGATGAGTCTTCCTCCCACGCACAGAACTTTCACACAAACATGTGGGTTGTTCGTCCCGCGCACCTAATTGGCTTCATTGTCAGTTACGTACTCAGAGAGTTGATTCTTCCTGTGAATTTCTGTTCAAATGGTTCAGATGGCTATGGGACTTAACTTCGGAGGTCACCAGTCCCCTAGAACGTAGAACTACTTAAACCTAACTAACCTAATGACAGCACACACATCCATGCCCGAGGCTGGATTCCAACCTGCGACCGTAGTGGTCGCGCGGTTCCGGACTGTACCGCCTAGAACCGCTCGGCCACTCCGGCCGGCGTGAATTTCTGTACTTTGTCGTTTTATGGTCGCGTTGATAACACCGAGTCTCGTCACCTGTAAGGATTTTGTGTGACAATAATTGTCGGATTTGAATTTCAACCAAGTTGCCGTAGGTGTCCACACGTCGTTGTTTTTGTTCGGAGCCGGCCGCTGTGGCCTAGCGGTTCTAGGCGCTTCAGTCCGGAACCGCGCTGCTTTTACGGTCGCAGGTTCGAATCCTTTCTCGGGCATGGATGTGTGTGATGTCCTTAGGTTAGTTTGGTTTAAGTAGTTCTAAGTCTAGGGGACTGCTCGCCTCAGATGTTGCGTCCCATAGTGTTTAGAGTCATTTGAACCATTTTATTTTTTGTTCCGAAGTGATAGTGCGTGGGACGCACATTTAGGCACCTTTGTCTTCTTCAAAACGTTGCGGGTAATGTCTTGGTCACTTGATTTCGAGATGTTCAGTTCGTTCCTCCATTGCGATTTGTCACATAACTTTGACACACTGTATCGACACGTCTACTACTTAACACTTCCCGCTCACAGCAGACAGGTCAAATGCACGTCTGTTGTTTGCAGTTGTTAGCTCAAGCTGCCACCGTAATTATAGCGCTGACGTCAATTATACGATAGGAAGAAAGTAAGTCACGCACTAAATGGACTGATAGTGTACACGCAAAAAGCTAAACGCAACTAAACCCAGGGAATATTTTCAGGTTTCCATGTCATCAAGTCATATGAATGGACAGAGAAGACGGATTTTACAGGACGGCGTTAGTCTTTCACAACACATTGTGTTTAGTCAAGTCACCATAAACAACATACCGAGAGGTCTGGAAGCACGCACTTGACGAATTAGTATACCTACTGTAAGCTTCCCTGTTGTCTCCATTTACAGGGTTCTTCATATCTTATTACCAAAGGAATCAGTACGAAACATAATTCGACCGAAAACCTATGTATTTCACATGAGTTAGAGCTCCACACAGAATAAGAGACTTTAGTTATACTGCCCGTGCGACTTCCAAGTTGGTCTGGCTGAGTATCTTCCGGGCGCGAGAGACCTGTACCAGGAAGGGAGTGGACACATTATTCCTTTGGCCGACCAGGATTGGAGGCAAGCGGCGGGTCGGCGTCATCCACTCGTCTTTTGGTGGCTCCAAGTTTTCTACTGTTTGTCATCGAACAGCGGCTTTGTATACTCGGCGAGATACTTTTAGCTCGTTACTTTGGTGCCAGGACCACGCGACATGCTTGAAGGCTGGTCTTGCTTTCCGCTGTGACCGCTATAATTGACCGGTTCGCTTCCTGCACGTGTTTGTGCCCTGCTATTTCTACATCAGATTCGGTTCAGCCTTCTGTTCTCTGTTGCTGCATCTGGCCAGGTAATTTGAGGATCGTGTCGCTCGTATCAAAACAAAATAGCTTCCATTTTGTAATGAGTCGGCTGCGTGATTGTGGATCGACTCTCGATGTGTCTTAGTGTGTGCTTAGTTACTGTTGCGTATCGTTCAGGTCTTTTTGCAAGTGTTTGTCAGGCTGTGTGCGTAGTTGGTGTTATTTCCACTGATATCTGTTTTAGATGTTGTCGGCATTCGGAAGAGTTGGTCGGTTGCTGCGGACCAGCGGAATTTCCTGCCTTGTGGCCGTTAGTGTTCTGGTTACCTGCCCTGGCCACTAACGTAATTTCAGGCAGCTTCCTTTCCTCACCTGTTGTTGCTGTCCAACATGGTGTGTAATTCTGACAAGTAATTTATACGCCATTGTGGATTACCGCGTTTGTAAGATTTTCTGTTTGAGTTCTCATGTCCTGATTGATGGGAAGCAAGTCGTTGTATCGGTCGGTCCGTGGCTGTCCCTTGGTTGGGTTCCGACGTATCAAGAATAGTTGGGCTCACCACCTGTCTCGCCTAAGTAAACGAGGGCAGACAGAGCTCCCTGGAGGATTCTGAGTGCCACGGGTGTTTAATTATCTGTTGTCAGCTATTTTAAATTTTAGTCTTATGGCTATTTGTTTTTTTTTAAATTTTGCTAGATTAATTCTCAAATTTATCTTTGAAGCTTAAACACTGCGACCTTCTGCCTTTAAAGATTATGGTAATATATTTTATAATTTTTGAAGTTTCACTGTAGCCCTCAGCCACTGGTATTACACCTTGCATATGTTGCTTCTTTACAATTACTTAATTGCTTTCTTAATTGGATTTAAACATGCTGGCCCTCTGCCTTAAAAGTCTATGGTAATATGTTCTGAAGTTCTGAAATTTAATTGTGGCCTTCAGCCATTTGTGTAGCACCTTGTATATGTTGCCTTTTGGGTTTTAAATTATTTTATTGGTATCTTAATTGAATTTTTGACCTTTTTTAGATGTCTTGTTGGCATTCTGCCTTTAAAGGTCTATGGTAATATGTTCTAAAATTTTGGAAATTGTGGCCCTCAGCCACTTGTTTTGCACTCTGCGTATGTTGTTTTTTGAACCACTTTATTGCTATCTTAATTGGATTAGATTCAGAAGGATGTAGATTGCAGTAGGTACTGGGAGATGAAGGAGCTTGCACAGGATAGATTAGCATGGAGAGCTACATCAAACCAATCTCAGGACTGAAGACCACAACAACAATAACATTAATTGGATTTTTATCTGGTTAAGATTGCTTGTTGGAGGCCTTCAGCCGTGAAAGAGTTGCTAAATTACAATAAATGACAAGTAGAAGCAGAAACTGATTTCTGCCCTTGGTCTTTCCACAATACTATTACCCGTTCTGCCCAGCGGGTTTAGAGGGCGTTTCATTGGTCTTTTGTAAATTGCTTTAATGTTTAATGCGTCATTATTCAGGACGTTTAAAGTATTTTTTGTCGGGTACGTTGTGCACTAAATCACCAAGTCCCTCTCTCTACTTATTAGGAGATCGCAAACTTATGCAACTTACCAGGGAAATCTTGCTGCGTGTATTTTTGTGGTTTATGCTTCAAAGGCAAGCTTGTATTTACGTATGTGAAGTTCATCAGCCAACCGTTCTTGCCTCCCTTCCACCTATATTTTCTCTCCTGCGTGACACTTAAGTTTTTACCGTTTCTGCCTCATCGCGTCATTTGACGTTGAATCTCGGTTGGCCCCTGAACTTCTTTACTATCCGGTGTAAGTTGAGTGTGTCTACCTTGCCCAGTTACCTTAACTTTTAGCAACGTTTCTCAACTGTTTCGTACGTAATACCAGCGTGTAATCTGATGTCAGCTTTTAACTCATTTTACTTAAAAATCACTTCTCTGTTTATCACACTATCGATGTATGTCTGTGCCTGGACTGAAACTGTAGTGAATAATTCATGTACTAAATTACAGAAATTTGATAGCAAAGTAAAATTTACTCGTGTAGGTACATATTGTACGTCTAAAGTCCCTAGACTGTAAGTTAAGGGTTTTTAGTTACAGACCTGTTGTTGATTACGTAAATTGAGAATCCAGTCTACGAAAATACCGGTCAACATCGCAGTTTTATTTTGTTTCCCTCATATTTGGCTGTTAATGTTTTAACATTTTTAATGACCATAGCTTTAAACATGTCACAGTAACAGATAATGGTAGTTACCAGAATGATACAACCGAATTATACAATATAGTACCGTAGTTATTGGCTTTAAGATGTCGTGTAGTCTCCCCTCCCCCTTCTCCCCGGAAAAGATAAAATTTTATTGGATACACAGGGTATATAAAAAGCCTTTTAGTTAGAAATACGGTATCAGTAAAAATCCCTTGCGGATAGCACTCAACACATCGTGTGAATAAAGAGCTACTTGTGGTTTTCAAGAATGATTTTCTCAAAATCAATGTTGACCATGTGCCAATAGACCGATCCCTACGATGTAATACATAATGTATAAGTTCTAGAATCCTGCTGCACATCGAGGTTAATGATATGGTCTTGTAATTGAGTGTGTTTTTCCTACTACGTCTCCTGCATATTGGCGTGACCTGTGCAACTTTTCAGCCTTTGAGTACGGATCTTTCGTAGAGCGAGCCGTTGTATATGATTGTGAAGTATGGAGCTATCGCATTAGGATACTCTACGTAGTTTGTAAGCAGTCTGGACGTGAAGACTTACTTTTATTGAATGATGTAAGTTGCTTCACTTCAGCGAGGATACCTACTTCTAAAGTACCCATGTTCGCAGCTGTTCTTGATACGAATTGTGGAATATGTACGAGGGCTGTCCAGAAAGCAAGTTACGATCGGTCGCGAAATGGAAACGACTATGAAAATCCGACAAAGCTTTGCAAAGATGTGTTGGGCAGTGTCTCTAGTATGACTCTAGGTACAATTATGTCGCTCTTTTCATTCCTGAGCTCTTAGTGACCGCGTAAAGATGTTATAGAAAATAGTGTCCTCCGCCAAGTACGAGGGCCTGGTGAGAATTTTCCCCTGAAGATATGCAACCAACATTACATAACTGTCGTGCGGTTTCTTCTTCAAGACAATTCTCAGCCTCATTCTGCAGGGGCAATGAAGATGTTCGTGCATCGTTTCAATTGGAAATGTTTGGTTACCCACAATACAGCCCGTAATTGTCTCCCACTGAGTTTCATCTCTGCTCAAACGAACCGCTGGCTATGAAGACATCATTTTGGCACAGACAACGAGCTTTAGGCCAGGGTAGAGAATTGGCGGAAAGCACTGGTGGCAGCCTTCTATGATGAGGGTTTTGGAAAGTTGGTACAACGCTACGACGAATGTCTGAGTCAGAACGGCGACTACGTAGAGAAGTAGCTGAAAGGTGTAGCTAACTGTTACAAATGAAACATTTCTGATTTTCACTGTGATTTTCATTTCGCGATCAATCGTAACTTACTTTCTGGACAACCCTCGTAGTTCGTCTTCGTTGGTGAAGGAATTTCGGATGGCTGTGTTTAGTAACTCTGCTTTAACAGCACTGTTACCGATAGTGTTTCCATTGCAATCGTGCAGAGAAGGAATTGATTGTGTCTTGTCGATGGCGTACTTTACATACGACCAAAATCTCTTCGAATATTCTGGACAGGATTCGAGACAGTTTCTTTGTGGAAAGTGTTATAAGTCGCACTGAAGTCCATGCTAGATTTCAAGCTTCTGTAAAAGATCTCCAGTGTTGAGGATATTGCGTTCCTTTATATTTGTCATTCTGTTTTGTTGTTTCTGCAACAATGTTCTGATCTGTTTTGTGTACCTGAGGGATCAACTCCGTCGTTTGTGTGATTTCGTAGGTGCCTGCAGAACGTCCGAGACGTGTCAGTGAAGAAAAGCCCCGTGGGTCGATGGGCTAGGCGACTGTCATCATCGCAAAAATGTCGCGTAATCCTGTCTGATCTCACGCTTGCCACCCGGCCGCACACAGCTGTGACTCCTGCAGTGTTGAAGCGTGCGGACAGTCTCATTCGACATGATCGACGGATCACAATCAAACACTTCGCTGCATGAGTGGACGTCTCTGTTAGTAGTGCTGCTGACACACTCATCCTGCACTTGGATTACTCGAAGGTTTGTGTTACCCGCGGGATATTTAAGAAACGACTTCAGCGTGTTCGTCGCCATAAGACTGCAAATGAACTTTAACTTCCCCATGATAAAGCAAGGTCTCGCAGAAGTTTGTGCATCCGAGAGGAGCTCAAAAATCTTCATTGGACCGTTTTCCCTCATCCAACCTACAGCAGGGATCGCGCATCTTTCGACTTCCATAGATTTGGCACTATGAAGGATGCACTTCGCGGAAAGCTACGAGGATGATTGAAAGGTTATTGATGTACCAAGACTTTGGCTCCGACGTCGGCTAGTAAGAGTGGCACCGTGCGGCCGTACTGTCCCTCTCAGCAGGGTGGCATTAGGCGGTGGCATCGAACGGAGTGTGTGTTGAAAAATATGGTTTTGTTTTCAAAAGAGTGGAGAATAACAAGGTGTGTTAGGTACTGAATAAAACAAACTAAGTTCACTAAAAATGTGTTGCGTTACTTATTAAAAGTACTTCGTAATTTTGCTAAGAAGCACCGTAACTGTAGTTTAGGGGTTGGTAGTATGAAAAAATAACTCTCGCCCCGAAATTTACGTTAGCTGTAAAGGATTAGGTTTAGTGTGCGGTGAGCAGGTCCTCTACAGCTGTTCCGCGATTCGACTAGACGTCGCCGAGAAATAAGGTATACTTGAGACGCCTTGCTAAACCCGCAGGGCAGGGCCGGTAGTTTAATTGTGGAAAGGGGCGAAAATAAGCGGCTGTCAGTTACACACAAACATAAAACCTTTCATCTGATCAAACATTACAAGAGCCAAGAAATTTTTTTAATGAACACAGCTTTAGTTTTGGGACTTGATTAGATAGACCACTTTAATTGAAAAACGGCTGAAAGCCAATAACTTAAAGCTCAACCAAAATGAGAAGTTTAAAAGGCAATGCCTTATATTTAAACATTTCCTTAATTAGGCTGAAGGGCCAAAGAATCTGACACTTTAAGAGCAAAATAACTTAAATTCAAAATCAACTGAAGGCACAATCCTTACGACTCAACTAGTTTTAAAACTGCCAAAGACTTTACGTAAAAATGTTCTTAATTACGCTGAAGGGCCAAATCTTTATCTAAAAATCTGCTAGAATCCATACAAGCACAAACAACAAGAGCAAACAAGAAAATGCAGTACACCCAAGGGCGCTCAAAAGTTCCGAGTGTCGGTCAAACACTAACGCTCCCTTAGGTGAGACAGCCAGTCGGCCCAAGCATTGTAGATCCGACAACAACCCAACCGACAGATTGTCAACGGACCCACCGACAAGCTAACCTCTGCTCCACCCAACCAGCACACAACACGGAGTCCAATGAAACAACGTAGAAGGTATTGACGCCCACAACCAATTACACGTGGAGCTGTCAAACTACACACTGTGCTGGACAGCGACAACACAATGAGGAAAGTACACTGCCTGAATTTATGTCAGCCACCAGGACAGGTAACCGGAATGTTCACGGCCACAGGGCAGAAGATTCCGCTAATGCACTTCAGTTCAAATAACCAAGTACAGTTAAATTCCACTGGAGGATGGCTAAAATTTGCCAACTTGAAAACACACATTGTTGCTTTCAGGAATATCCCAACAGCCGACAACGAACTCCAAACGACAGAATGTGAACCGTCTTGACTTGCTGGTACATTAAATCAAAACTCAACTTTCATGTCCAGGACCGGTGAACCACGAACCTCGTAGAAATGGGGACAGCACCAGCATAGAGGCGGCCAGCGGGCCCGGCCAAACTACGCGCTATGGAGATTTCCTCGCTGCTCCATGCCAACCGACCAACTGCCCAGGCCCAGAAACAGTGAAAGGACGGAATATACGGCTCCTGATAGACGACCAACCAACGGTCGTCACGCTCCAGTCTCCCTCCTTCGGACAGTTTATGTATCAGAGGTAAATAGCACCAGGCGTCTACGCATAGGCCACGCAATTAAATTACTGATCACTGCTTTATCAGCGCGGGACTTGGACCTGACACCGTCCCAGAGGTGACCCATCGGTTTCAGATGAGGCGAATTTGGTAGTCCACAGGTATCACGGTCCCTCCGATTACCAAGGAGAATTTCCTCCGCAGCATAACACGGCCGCCAGCTGCTAGCATCCGTGGCGTGGGTCATGTTTGGAACAGCTGTTCACCTGGACGGCGACCTATTCTGACTCTCTCATCAACTTGGTATAACAAGAAACCTGATTCATTCGACCGTACGACACGTTTACATTGATGAACGGTACAATCTCTATGATCCCCCGCCCAACACAATCCCAATAGACGAGGTCGTTTGGCCAACATGGAAAGACACAGTCTGCTGTGGAGCCCCATGTCCAACAATATGCGCTTAGCAGTGTGCTCCGAAACAATTGTGCCAGCACCAGAGTCGCACTCAGTCGTCGTATCTGCCACATATCGCCACGTCTCAGTTGATACCTCGGCAAACTAAATGCTTTCTCTAAGATTACTTTGAACAATTAGTTCATGAACCCACACGAATTGTAAATCGTTGCAGAAACACACTTGACTTCTTAGCTACGAATAATCCTGATCTAATAGAGAGCGTCATGACAGATACAGGGATTAGAGAACACAAGGTAATTGTAGCGAGGCTCAAAACCATATCAAGGAATGAGTGATGTCGACAAGGGATCTCAGATCGATTCCATATTCCCAGATTTCCAGAAGGCTTTTGATACCGTTCCTCACAAGCGACTATTAATCAAATTGCGTGCATTTAGAGTATCGTCTCAGCTGCGTGACTGGATTCGTGATTTCCTCTCAAAGAGGTCACAAGCCGTAGTGATAGACGGTAAATCATCGAGTAGAACAGAAGTGACATCTGGCGTTCCGCATGGTAGTGTCATAGGCTCTCTGCTGTTCCTGATTTACATAAATGATCTAGGTGATAATCTGAGCAGCCCCCTTAGATGGTTTGCAGATGACGTTGTAATTTACCGTCTAGTAAAATCATTAGACGACCAATTCCAATTACAAAATGATCTAGAGAGAATTTCTGTATGGTGCGAAAAGTGGCAATTGGCACCAAAGAAAGAAAAGTGCGAGGTCATCCACAAGTATACCAAAAGAAATCCGATACATTTTGGGTATACGATAAATCGCACAAATCTAAGGGCTGTCAATTCGACTAAATACCTAGGATTTACAATTACGAGCAACTTAAATTGGAAGGACCTCACAGATAATATTGTGGGGAGGGCGAAACAAAGACTGCGCTATGTTGGCAGAACACTTAGAACATGCGAAAAAAACCACTAAAGAGACAGCCTACATTACACTTGTCCGTCCTCTGCTGGAAGTTTGCTGCACGGTGTGGGATCCTTACCAGGCGGAACTGACGGAGGATATCGAAAAATTGCGAAGAGGGGCTGCTCGTTTCTTGTTATCGCGCAATAGGGGTTGGAGTGTCACTGATACGATACGCGAGCAGGGCTGGCAGTCACTGAAACAAAGGCGGTTTTCTTTGCTGCGAGATCTATTTTCGAAATTTCAATCACCAACTTTCCCTTCCGAATGCGAAAATATTTTGTTGACACCAAGCTACGTAGGGAGAAATGATCAACATAATAAAATAAGAGAAATAAGAGCTCGAACGGAAAGATTTAGGCATTCCTTTTTCCCACGCGCCATTCGAGAGTGGAATGGTAGAGAAGTAGTATGAAAATGGTTCGATGAAACCTCTGCCAGGCACTTGGAGTGTGAATTGCAAAGTAACCATGTAGATGTAGATGTAGATGTAACTCCACATTCTTTGATGAGGCGTGATGACCAACCCCGTCGTTTTACAGATGCTCGTTCTCAGGCACCTGACCCCAACAATCTGCCCTTTATCAATGGATTTAACCAGCCCATCTCTAGAATAATTTTCCATTCATCTCTGCTCCTCTTATATACTTTCCTTACCCTGTCATGTTTCCAGTTGGTTACCAGGAACATTTCGTCTCGCGGTGTTTTAACATCAAGCAGGCAGTGGTTTTCGCTCAAAGATGAGATGACGATAGACATTTAATATCTAATACAGATTTGCTTTAATGGCATATTATATGCCTCTTGTTGTACCGTAAACAATACTGAAGACTATTGCCATGCACCATTTGTTAGCGGACATGTAAAATATGAACTTATTTAACCTCACCTGGTGAATCATATACATTCACTCCCTCTTGCCTCCATCTCAACAGAGTGTATAATTTAACGTCCAAATCGCGGCCCAAAAATGTTTATAGTTATTTATTTATTTGTATCAGAAGTACCAGGACACAGACTGTGCTGATTTAAAAGTATAGATATTTGTATACATAAGTAATTCAAAGGCATATAAAGTCATAAAATGAGCACACAGGGAAAAAAGAGTAAGAAATCAATGTTTACATAATACACACAATAGTAAGACATCAATATTTACATAATACGCACAGGAGTGAGAATTCCATTTTTAAACAATAAACACATTTCCACTAGTTGTGTCCAGCATTTGGCTACACTGACTACGTTCTACAAGCCAATGCCAGTTCCAGTCCTGTACAAGAGTATAGGCAGAGACGACACTTCAGGAGATGGCTTGTAGTTTGTTCATCTCCACACTCACGCAGTGTGTCTCCGCATTGTGCGATGCCCCATTTCTTCAAGTTGTCCTTCGCTCTTGCAACGCCGGAGTGCAGTATGTTCAAGGACTTCTATGGTGCACCATCGTTCTTGGTGACCAGGTGACGGAATTTCTTCAATTACGTCTCGCTACGGATGGACAGGATGTCTTATTTTCCACAGTTCAACCCTGGCTATACTTTGATCTCTGTCCATTGGAACATAAGACTGCAGAAAGTTCTTCCTGGACTTCAGTCGAGGTGGGGGTGGCTAATGTTCGTGCAAAGGGTGGGCCGGGTAATTGCAGGTCTTTTGCCTCTCGCTGATAGCAGCTATCTCGCGTCTAAAATCGGGTGGGGATATTCCTGCAAGTCTACAAGTCTATACAGCTTCTGTATTGGCGTTGGCCACAGATCAGCCTGTGATCAGCCTGCAGGTTTCATTCAGGGCGGTGTCCAATTTCTTTTTTTCTTTTTTTTTTTCTTTTTTTGCACGTACAGGTTTGTACCACACTAGAGCGTCATATTCGGCAGCGGAGTAGCTGAGTGCCAGAGCAGTTGTTTTTATAGTTTATAGTAATTATACACAATTACAATTAAGCAGCTTTTGCTACAGTTTAAATTATTCTTAATTTCTCTTCCAATGGACTGGAGTGTCCATTGGAAAGCATCTTTATTGTTTGTTGTTATCTCGAGCGTTGCTTCATTATTATTATTCTTTACTGCGAGAATTCTGAGGCTGTCGCGTTACTTTAATAATCGGAATTCCCGCATTGTCACATCGCGCTATGCTTGAAGACATCCGCAGCTTTGCGAATGATTACGATGACTTTGGGATTTATACAACTCACCCAACCACTCCTCCGATGCTGCCCGTTAGACAGAAAGCAATAGCAACAGAAGAGTTGGCAAACGATATTTTCCAGAGAATTGTTAACTGGTTGCCTGAAAATCTTTTCTCCCCAAATTAAAAAAAAAGCACATGCAATGATGTAGAATATGAGAAGGAGTCAGTAGATAGTGTAGAATGCTCTTAATTTTCGGGTATACATATTCATGAAAAACTTGAACTGGAAGAAGTGTATTACTGTACTTTTCAAACAGATGAGTTCAGCCACTTTTGCGCTTCGTATAATCACAAATCTTGGAAACAGACGTATCAACCTCTTGACATATTTTGCATGTTTCCCTCAATAATGTCTTACGGAATAATTTTCTGGGATAACTCATTACTTACAAAGAAAGTACTGATTAGACAAAAGCGAGTAGTAAGAATAATATGTGGTGTTCACACACGGACGTCATGTAGGTGGCTCTTCAAGAAGCTAGGCATTTTATCTTCGCCTTCAAAATACATATGTTGAGTACGAAATTACTCATAAATAATCCATCACAATTCGAGAATAACAGTGCTCTCCATGCCTACAACACTAGAGGGAAAAATGACCTTTATTACACATTCTTAAAGCTGTCAGCGGCTCAGAAAGTATGTCCATATGCAGAAACAAAAATTTTTCATCATCTGACCCATAATATAAAATGTCTGACAAGAAGCGATGCAAGTTTTAAATCTAATTTAAGATCATTTCTACTGGAAATCTCAGACTAATTTCTACTGAAAAACTGGTAGTCAGTAAAAAATAAATAAATAAATAAAATAAATTGAAATAAAATACAATAATAATAATAATAATAATAATAGTAAAATTCAGTCTACTAGCGTGAGAAGCAATAAAAGTATTGTGCTTATCAATGTTAACACTGACCATTAATGTATATCTTGCAAACTGAGTCATTCCACATCATTTCGATAAAAGAATCGTTCAGATGCTTGTAACTAAACACAAGAGAAAAAGAAATCCCTATGCCAGCTTCCCACCTGATGCCCACCTGCTGAACCATCAGGAGTGTCAACATGATGACGTGATACGATCTAAACTCCGAAGATATTTTAACCTCCGTTATTGTGACTTGATATGTCGGCAGAAAGTATTACTGCTTCTAATTCCCTTCCGCGAAACTGAAGCATGGTTGTGACTGTAATCGTGGTGTTATCGTAGTGTAGCCTGTGGGTCGAGGCTGGCTTACCTGCTGGACTGACACGTGTTGCAGACGCACGCTGGCCAGACAGTACTTGCCGCCGGCGTCCAGGCACTCGTCGAAGTTCCCCAACAGCACCGTGTTGCCCTCCAGCAAACCAGAGACGGGCAGCTGACCCCACGACTCCAACACTGCAACACAGTTCAGGCTGACTTGGGTAACACGGCAAGACTACGTCACTGGTCACTGCCGTGGTAGCCGTAGCAGTAGCGGAATGAGCGGGTGTCAAGACTCCATCACCCGCGCCACTCACTGGTTCACAGTAATTGTACCAGACAACACCTTAGATTTGGATAGGATACTTCTGGCAAAAGTGTAACGCAATCATCAACGGTTGCATAGGCATCGTAATTTCGACAGCTGCAGAATGCCTCTATAATCGAGTCAGATTGGCTTCTTACGGTAGCACAGAGAATGGCGTTAAACGGACAGGTATGTTAGAAAATTTGAAAAGGGAAATGGATAAGGTGAAGTTATATGTAGTGGCAAATAGTGAAGCTCTGTAACAGCAAGAACAGGACGTCTGGTCAGGTAAATACATCCAGAATGAGATTTTCACTCTGCAGCGGAGTGTGCGCTCATATGAAACTTCCTGGCAGATTAAAACTGTGTGCCAGAAGGTAGGAGACGAGGTACTGGCAGAAGTAAAGCTGTGAGGACGGGGTGTGAGTCGTGCTTGGGTAGCTCAGTTGGTAGAGCACTTGCCCGCGAAAGGCAAAGGTCCCAAGTTCGAGTGTCGGTCCGGCACACAGTTTTAATCTGCCAGGTAGTTTCAGGTAAATACATGGTTATAAATACAAAAGTAAAATAGGAATAATACAGGAGAAGGTTTAATAATGAATAAGAAAATAGGCATGCTAGAAAGCCACTGTGAATAGCATAGTGAACGCATTATATTAGCCAAACAGACACGGAGCCCAAACCGACTACAGTAGTTCAAGTTTGCACTGATGAGCCAAAACATTATGACCACCTGATTAATAGCTTGCTTGTCCGTCTTTGGAACAACGAAGTACATCACTGATTCGGCACATTACGTATCCAACGGTTTGTTGGTAGGTTTGTCGAGGTATACGGCATTGTATGTCTACGTTTAGGTCATCTAACTCATGTAAATAATTGGCTACTGTTTACGCACACGGTGACTGCACCCTATAGCGACCCAGATGGGTTCAGTAGGCCTTACATCAGGCACATTTGGTCACCGAAACGTCAACTGTAGCACAGTTCTGGCTCCGACATACGGACAATTAAGGTGCGTTTACAACTGTGCGACTGGGCTTGTACCACATGCAAGTAGCGGCACACGTGTGGGTGCGTGCCTCTTTCGCAACATGTGTGAACAATTGATTCCATTCACAACTTTGTTCATCCTGGGCGCCTGTACTTCCGTGTGAGCCAAACTACAGCCGCACTGGGACTAGCCCCAAGAAGCGCAAGTTTAAACGCGCCTTATTACTTCTGAAAGATGACATCGCCGTTGGTATAGACATCAAACATGAGGGGATGCGATTGGTTCACAGCTGACAGCGTGTTCCATGCAAGCGCAGGAGAATATCTCCCTTAGCATAATAATGCGTCCGTGGTTCGCTGCACGTTTCGAGCCGACGTTCCCCTCGATGATTGCGTCTGTGGACACGGCCATCGACCTAGTGTAGCAAAAATGTGATTCACCCGAGTAGCCGACACGTTTCCATTGAACGACGATCGAATCTCGATGGTCCCGAGCCCACGGCAATAATAACTAATGAGGTCGTTCGGTCAACATTTGAACACGTACGGGCGGTCTGCTGTGGAGCTCCTTGTTCGCCAAAGTACGATGAACGGTGTGCTCTTAAACACTTGTGCGAGAGGAAGCATTTTGCTCTTACGGCAGAGAGTCCACAGATCACCATCTATCCTACTTTACAGAGCAGACAAGACAGAGCAGACAAACCTCAAACTTCACGTTCTGTGAAGAGTCGTGGACGTTCAACCATTTAACGCGTAGTGGTAGCTTCACCGACCTTCGTCTCTCCGTAGATGTTCACGACAGTAGCACGTGAGAATTCGCCCAGATTAGCCGTTTTCGAGATACTCGCTCACAGGATCTGGGTGATAATAATATGCCATTTTTCAGAGAATCTTATCTCAATGGATTTCTCCATTTGCAGCCCATTTCTTCTTTAGGATGATCCACGGTCCGTATCTGCTCTGCTTGTATGTTTTTATTACCCCGTCACGTGCCCACAACGCCACCAGGCGCATCCAATGTATTGGTCATAACGTTTTGGTTTATCAGTGTATAAGCACACTAGCTTCGCAGATGACGAAGAGATTGAAAAATGTAAGATGAGAAAAAAAATTCTTCAGTTAGTTAAGGGAGTCGAAATTTTACACTACTGGCCATTAAAATGCAATTGATAATTGGTCTTCATTGGACAAATATATTATACTAGAACTGACATGTGATGACATTTTCACGGCATGTAGGTGCATAGATCCCGAGAAATCGATACCCGGAACAACCACCTCTGGCCGTAATAACGGCCTTGATACACCTGGGCAGTGAGTGAAACAGAGCTTGGATGGTGTGTACAGATACAGCTGCCCATGCACCTTCAACACGATACCACAGTTCATCAAGAGTAGTGACTGGGGTATTGTGACGAGCCAGTTGCTCCGCCACCATTGACCAGACGTTTTCAATTGGTGAGAGATCTGGAGAATGTGTTGGCCAGAGCAGCAGTCGAACATTTTCGGTATCCAGAAAGGCCCGTACAGGACCTGCAACGTGCGGCCGTGCGTTATCCTGCTGAAATGTAGGGTTTCGCAGGGATCGAATCAAGGGTATAGCCACGGGTCGTAACACATCTGAAATGTAACTTCCTTGTTCAAAGTGCCGTCAGTGCGAACAAGTGGTGATCGACAGGTGTAACCAATGGCACCCCATACCATCACGCCGGGTGATACGCCAGTATGGCGATGACGAATACACGCTTCCAATGTGCGTTCACCGCGATGTCGCCAAACACGGATGCGACCATCATGATGCTGTAAACAGAACGTGGATTCATCCGAAAAAATAACGTTTTGCCATTCGTGCACCCAGGTTCGTCGTTTAGTATACCATGGCAGGCGCTCCTGTCTATGATACAGCGTCAAGGGTAACCGCAACCATTGTCTCCGAGCTGATAGACCAGGCTGCTGCAAACGTCGTCGAACTGTGCGTGCAGATGGTTGCTGTCTTGCAAAAGTCCCCATCTGTCGACTCAGGGATCGAGACGTTGCTGCACGATCCGTTACAGCCATGCGGATAAGATGCCTGCCATCTCGACTCCTAGTGATACGAGGCCGTTGGAATCCAGAACGCTATTCCGTATTACTCTCCTGAACCCACCGATTCCATATTCTGCTAACAGTCATTGGATCTCGACCGACGTGACCAGCAATGTCGCGATACGATAAACCGCAATCGCACTGGGCTACAATCCGACCTTTATCCTAGTCGGAAACGTGATGGGACGCATTTATCCTCCTTACACGAGGCATCACAACATCGTTTCACCAGGCAACGCCGGTCAATTGCTGTTTGTCTGTGAGAAATTGGTTGGAAACTTTTCTCATGTAAGCAGGCTGTGGGTGTCACTACCGGCGCCAACCTTGTGTGAATGCTCTGCAAAGCTAATCATTTGCATATCACAGCATCTTCTTCCTGTCGGTTAAATTTCGCGTCTCTAGTACGTCATCTTCTTGATGCAGCAATCTTAAGGGCCAGTAGTGTATTTGTGGTTGGTTGCTTGGAATGAGATAGTAAGAAAAGGAAGAGAAGGAAAAATAGTAGGTGAATATGGAATGGGGAATAGGAATGAAAGTGGAAGCTCGCAGGTAGAATTTTGCATAAGTTAATTATGTCTAACGCTTGGTCTAAGAATCATAAAAGAAGGCTGTATGATTGGAAGAGACGTAGAGACAACGGAAGGTTTCAGATTGATTATATAATGGTAAGACAGAGATTCTGGATGCTGATTTTGTATTGTAGGCTATATACCCAGGGGCAGACATGGATTATGACCACAATTTATGGGTTACCAACTGTAGACTAAAACTGAAGAAACTGCTAAAATGTAAGAAATTACATAGATGGAGCTTGCATAAGTTGAAAGGACCAAAAGTTGTTGCGTTACAGAGGGAGCATTAGGCAACGTGCTGATATAACTTTCGAATGCAAGACAGCTACGACTACATGTGGCATGGCTTCGCCAAGTCCTTTGTCCTAAGTATGTGGCACCAGATGTCACGTAATTCCCGCACAGTAACGTAATTCCCGTAAATTACTGGAAGGTACAATCGCTATTGGAGAAGACCTAAAGCATGAAGGGATACAGGCACTTTGCATGTTATGTTTGATTGTTACCACAGGTTTCACGGAAGCCAGGTTAATACCTTCCCGTAACGTGGTGCTGGTTTCACCGCGTGCGTCCTTGGCGTGGTGTTTCTCTCGAGCAGCTGTTGCCCTGGATGACGACATCAGCTAATGACCATTGACCTGGTGTAACAAGGAACGTGATTCAGCCTACAAGGCGACATATTTCCATTGATCCGTGGTCTAATCTAGATAATCCCGTGCCCGCTGCAATCGTAATGAACGATGCCTTTGGATCAACAAGGAAGCACGTAAGAGTCGCTTACTGCAGTGCGCGCTAAACGGTTTGAGAAACACTTATTCCTGCAAAAGCTTTGTATTCTGCTATCACATCTACCACATATCGTTCTTATCCTGTTTTACAGAGCAGACAGCTTTCGATTTTCGATCTCTACGTTCTTTGGTGAAGAGTAGGCGTCCGAAACCTTGTCTCCTACTGGTGGTTTCACCGTCCAGATGATATATGTCTGTAGCCGATCAGCTTCACCGTTTCCGAGAATGTTGCTCCCAGGCGCCGAACTATTGCTATATGTCCTCTGTCAGAGTCGATTATACCAGTCGATTTCCCCGTTTTCGGCCTGTATTATCGCTAGAAAGATTTCGCAGTCGTCTATGCTACGCTTGTATGCTTTGCTGACCGTAATACGTGTCCGAAACGCCACATGGTCGCTTAAAGTTCTCCCTGGGTAGTGGTCATAATGATTTAGCTCTTGAGTGTCTGTTCAAAGAGTCACATGTTAGCAAACTATTTCTTCTGGTGATAGTCGGAAACAAAGGGACCTTAGATATGTGAACTCTTCTGTCTCTAAGCAACACCACAGTGTCACAAATCTGTAATTTGTTTTAACAGTGGTACGAATATGGATGTTAGAATAACAGATTCGGTTTGATATTTGGTATAGATACGAATACATCAAACTGTATCTATATTAACATTGGAACAAAAATATCGATACCGACAGCATCGTAAGTGCTGACTGTCTTTTTATGCATTTTTAGCTACTTATTTAGAAGACGTGACGAAATATAGAAAACGCAGTCTTTCCCACACGTTTGTCACAAAGCTACTTCCACAGGTGCTACGGATTTTGAAAAAAGGAATTCACAAATCACTAAAGTTGTCACGTTGTGTAAATGGTTTCTTGCCTATTTGTATTGGTTTTCATGTCTCCTCATTATTTTTCTGGACACAAAGATACCTCTGACACACCATCTCTTCTTTTCTGGCTATCGGTCAGCTCCTTATATGTGTATACCAAAAATAAAACTTATTTACAACAACTTATGCCTCAGACTGAGCGGAAGAACTTTCTCCAGACGAAGGAGTTTACTAGTTTTTTCGGTTATCAGGTAACAGCTATGGAAGAAGGAATATCCGTAATGCTGCTGAACGCAAAAACGGGTTCTGAAATTTCCAGTCTTTCAGTAACTCAGAGCGGGGAAAGACGGCTGAAAAATACAATTACATTAAATTACCAACGCCTTCCTGAAGTTATATATATTTCAGACGTATTTGAATATTCCAACATTTTCTAAGGTTTTGATAAATACTTAATATTGCTGTTGTGACAGGGTGTAACAAAACGATACTGGCAAACTCTGAAGGCTAGTAGAGGATGTCGCGACTAGCAAATTAATGACAGGAATCCATGACCGTAAATGTCATCCCACGATGATCCTACAGAGGATTGAAGCTATAAGGGTTAATAACAACTGCAGATAAACCACCCATTCAGCAAATAGTCGACGTTTTACGGCATTGAAAGCAGTTAATATTTTTGTGATAAGTATGGGCCATTTTACTTTTTACATTCCACATTTTACAAAAATGTAAAATGCTACAAAATGTTCAAAATTCTGAGAAAACTACGGGTAAGATATAGGGAGGGACGGATAATATACAATGTGTACAAGAGCCAAGAGGGAATAATGAGAGTGAAGAACGAAATGCTCGGACCAAAAAGGGTGTAAGGCAGGGATGAAGTCTTTCTTCCCTACAGTTCAATCCGTACATCTAAGAAGCAATGATGGAAGTAAAAGAAAGGTTCAGTAGTGGAATTAAAATAAAATGTGAAAAGATATCAATGATACGATTCGGTCTGGAACCGCGCGACCGCTACGATCGGAGGTCGAATCCTGCCTTGAGCATGGATGTGTGTGATGTCCTTAGATTAGTTAGGTTTAAGTAGTTCGAAGTTCTATGGGACTGATGACCTCAGAAGTTAAGTCCCATAGTGTTCAGAGCCATTTTTTGATACTATTCGGTGAGGACACTCCTATCCTAAGTGAAACTGAAGAAGAATTGCATGATCTGCGTGGAATAAACAATCTAATGAGTACCGAATACGGATTGAGAGTAAATCGGAGAAAGACGCAAGTAATAAGGAGCAGCAGAAATGAGAATAGCGAGAAAATTATCAGGATCAATGGTCATTAAGCAGATGAAGTTAAGGAATTCTGCTAGCTAGGCAGTAAAATAACCAATGACGGATGGAGCAAAGAGGGCATCAAAAGCAGACTAGCAATGGCAAAAAAGGCATTCCTGGTGAAGAAAAGTCTACTATTATCAAAGAAAGTCGTTAATTTGAGGAAGGAATTTCTGAGAACGTATGTCTGGAGTACAGTATTGTATAGTAGTGGACTGTGGGAAAACTGGAACAGAAGAGAACAGATGAATGTTGAAAACTAGATGGACTGATAAGGTGAGGAATGAAGAGGTCCTCCACAGAATCGGAGACGAAAGGAATATGTGGAAAACACTCATAAGTAGAAGGGACAGGATGATAGGATATTTGTTAAGTCACGAGGGAATGACTTCGATGTTACTAGAGGGAGCTTTACAGGGCAAAAAGACAGAGATTGGGATACATCCAGCAAATAATTTAGGACGTAGGTTGTAAGTGCTACTCTGAGATGAAGAAGTTTGCACAGGAGAGGAATTCATGGCGGGCCGCATCAAACCAGTCAGAAGACCGATGACCCAAAAAAAAAGTATACATGTTCGACGCCATCTAAAAACACAAACCGTCTGAAGCCCATTTCGAGAATTTAATATTAATTATTAAAAATGATAATGTCCACTTTGTATTAGGTACAGAAAGCTGGCTGAAACTAGAAATGAATAACGCCGAAATCTTAAATTCAGGTTGGGTTATATGTCGCAAGGATAGGTTAGAGACCGATGGCTGTGGTGTATTAATTGGCATAAAGCACTGGATAATATCTAGTGACATTAAACGTGGAAGATCTGTCAGACATGGTAATGGGATGCTGTTATGAACCACCTGACTCAGGAGCTGAAGTGGAAGAGCACTTCAGAGAGAACATGCAGAATATCATGCATACGGTTCGTGATAATGCTCTTGTACGTGCCACGAGTTAGAAATTTCACGGCGCTTTTGAATCCCATACGAACCAGCTGTTTGTGTCAGAGCAGTTCACGCAGTAGGCTGGAGACAGAGGGCACGAATTTCTGCTAGTTGATGAGTGCGGTTCCTCGCTGAGGACAGAACTGGCGTCCTATATGAGCAGATTAGAGTATGACAACTCGAAGGGAATCGGGTTCATCAACATAAGCTGGGAGGTAGCGCCTTCGGGGTGCAGTCTGCAGCATACAAGTCTTCGAAGCAGAGATGCGGCCATGCATGGCGTGCACACCGAGATAGTTTTGTATTAGCGTGGGTGGCCCAGCGAGCTGCCACTGTGAATGCAGTTCTGTGGATATAATGGGCAACTTCTGGAGGAGCGACAGTGTAGCAGAGTGTAGCTGCAATCAGCCAGAAAATTTGGAAGAGCCAGCAAGTTGGAGCTTCAGACGGTCCACTTGACATGGAATGGCAGAGCAGTAAGACAGATCGCTGATGGACAGCCACGGCTGGCTGAGACTTGCTGTCAACTTGAGACATTGTTCGGGCTGGAGCTGCGGACTGTGTTGGCTGTTTGGCTTCGTAAGGAGCGCGGCACGTAGGGAGCGAGGGAGGGCTAGCTGAAGTGTGTTCCCATTACGACAAGGAGAAGGCAGTGTGTAGCTGTGACTTGCATTATCCTGTCACGTAAATTGTTGAGCCTGTGCTGCCATGCTTAAGTAGCCAAGGGTTTAATACGATGAAACATGGCGGGGATGTTGTGAGGCCTGGAATTTGCAGAACAGTGCTTTGTATCATTTAATTGTATTTTGATGAAATGCAGTGAGGACGTTCTCAGGCCAGGAATTTGTGGAATCGTGCTTTATCTGATAGAATAGTGTTTTAGTGAAGCATAGCAAGGCTACTTGTAGGCCAGGAATTGTAGGGCAACGCTTTATCTGATTGAACTGAGTTTTGGGAATAAGTTTGACTGTACTTTGCTAATTCCCTTTGTACTTGCTGTAGAATGTACGTGTGTCTATTCTTTCAATGTACAATGTGTCCGTATCTTTCTGTTGTCTCTTTGGTGTTTCCATAAGGTGTCGGCCTTAGTTGCGTGTAATTTATAATTTGGTTGTAGAACAAGGTCCATGGTTGGGTGTCCTAGTGGTCGCCTGTTGATACGTGTGTTATTTTATGTGATAATTACTGCTCCCTTTACTGCAAAGTCTGGTCTCAGAGGAGCGGAAATATTGATGTTTCATGCAGTGTTAAGGTTTTCCGATTCCGTATGTTGATCTGTACCTCTTTTGTGAAGTCGATTACTCCCATGGGAGAAGGGCTTATAGAATATGATTTTGTTTTGCTAGGTATCAAGGTCATATTCTAAATTTAGTGCTCTTTTCTCGTTCACGTTTTGTAATGCTTCAGTTCTGACTTATTGTATTTTTCACATTGTTTAACAAAAATTATTTGCATTTGGTTAAGAGTCTAGGCCTACACAAACCCCAGCCACTTACCACTCCCAACATCATCCTGCGGTATATGTAATAAGGGGAAACTATTTTTCCAAATGTTATGGGATTAAAATTGGTGTCAAAGACAATAATTCGTACGAGACTGATCTGAATGAGTTGTCTTAGAATTACTTCGAGAAGACTGTTAGATGTCATGAAGACAGAAATAAACTGAAGAGCCAAAGGAATTGGTACACTTGCCTGATATGATGTAGAGCCTCCACGAGCACGCAGAAGTGCCACACCACGACGTGGTCGTGGACTCGACCAATGTCTGAAGTGGTGCTGAAGGGAACTGACACCACGAATCCTGCAGGGCTGTCGATAAATTCGTAATAGTAAGAGGGGCTGGAGATCTCTTCTGAACAGTATGTTGCAAGGCATCTCAGATATGCTCAAATAATGTTCATGTCTGGGGAGTTTAGTGGTCAACGGAAGTGTTTAAACTCACAAGAGTATTCATGAAGCCACTCTCTAGCAGTTTTTGAGTGTCGCATTGTCCTGCTGGAATTTCCCAAGTCCGGGGGAATTCAAAATGAACACGAATATCTGCAGGTGATCAGACCTGTCAAAGTTGTATCCAGACGTATCAGTGGTCCCATATCACTCAAAATGCACATGCCTCACACCATTACAGAGCCTCCATCAGCTTTAACAATCCGCTATTGATATGCAGGGTCCATGGATTCACCAGGTTGTCTCCATCCCGGTACCTGTCAGTACAATTGGAAACGAGACTCGTCCGTCCAGGCAACATGTTTCTATTTATAAACAGTCCAATGTCGGTGTTGACGAGCCCCGGCGAGACGTAAAGCTTTGTATCGTGCAGTCATCAAGGCTACACGAGTGGTTCTTCGGCTCCGAAAGCCTGTATCGATGATGTTTCGTTGAATGGAACGGAACTGTTGCACTTCTGGCAGTTTGAACGATTCTCGTCAGTCATCGTCGCTCCTGTTCTTCCAGGATCTTTTGCCGGCGGCAGCGGTGTCGGAGATTTGATGTTTTACCGGATTCCTGATGTTCACTGTGTACTCATGAACGTCGAACGGGAAAATCCCCACTTCGTCGCTACCTCAGAGAGGCTGTTTCCCATCGCTCATGCGCCGACTATGAAACAACGTTCAAACTCACTTAAATCTTTACAACCTGACATTGTAGCAGCAGTAAGCGACGAAACAAATGCACCAGACACTTGTAGTCTTATGTAGGCGTTGCTGACCGCAGCACCGTATTCTACCTGTTTACATATCTCTGTATTTGAATACTGATGCCTATACCGATTTGTTTGGGGCTTCAGTCTATTTGGGCGCCTGGCATGAAATTGGTATGAGATGATTGTGGTAAAAATTATAACGGAGTAAAGAAATTTGATAATAGAAAGTAAAATACTTGTTAAATCTTCTCTCATAAAACACACACACACACACACCAGCGAATTGTCCTGTGAGAGCAACGCCTTAGACCCCCCTTGCAACGTAGAGACCATAAATTTCCAATAAGTTAACATAAGGGAGGGCATTGTCTTTCATTAGGGTGTGAGTGATTAGCAAGAGTGACAGGAAGCGAACTGCACAATATGTAAGTAATCAATATCAAATATTCAGTTCTGAGAACGAAGATGTGGAGCACATATAGATAAAATTCAAAAGAATCGTGAAATACATTATAGACCAGTGTGTGCCGAGCTAGTTCGTGAGGAGTGAGAAAGACCCACCGTGGTTCATTTAACCGAGTTAGAAACTTGGTACCAAAGCTAGGAGAGCTTCATAACAATTTTAAGTGAAGTCAAAGCCTAGTTAATTGAACGATCCTAAAGTTGATCGTAAGGAGGACAATGCGAGAGAAATGAATTCGAAAATAAAACTTTGCCAACCTGTCTTATCAAAAGTCCTTTGGAAATTCATCTATTCAATCTCTTAGTGATCCTACTGAAAGCGAAGCGTAAGATGACAGACAAGACCGAAATACTGATTTCATGAGATCGCATTACGGGTTTTCCAGTCAGTCAGTGCTGGGTGGCCGAATTGGCAGATGTTGAATAAGCGGTCGCAAAGTAAAATCAACTAAAACTGTTAAACAGTGAGAAGGTATCAGATGAGCTACCTGTAAAGTTCTACAGATAATGTAGGAGATAGCTTGCACCGCTTCGAGCAGTAATTTATCGTATGTCAATAGAGCAATTAAAGATGCAAATCATTACAATTATCATGAAGGATCGTCGAATGCCTGAAAATACCTATGAGTCTACACAGGTTACGTCAATCTGTTGCTGGATTGTGGAGCGCCTTTAATACTCACACATAACGAAGATTTTGGAAAAAGAAAATAGGCTCTACATAAATCAACATAGATTCCACAGAAAGAGAACTTGTGAAACTCAACCCTTCAGATTCGTCCATGACATCCAGAGTACCAGAGACAAATACGCCCATGTTGACGCCACGCTCCTTGACTTCAGGAATGCTTTAGATTCAGTTCCGTTCTGTCGTTTAGAGCGCAGAGTACGAACTTATCGAGTATCGTAGAACATCTCAGACCAAACTAAATATTCTAGAAAACAGAACTCAGCTTATCGTTATTAACGGAGAAAATCGAGAAATTAAAAAAAAAATTCATGGGGGTCGTTACGGTTTAACACACATATAAATGATCTAGTGGATAAAGTTGGAAGGCAGTAGTGGCACGAAGAAGAATCTACAGAACATCGACAATTAGTGTAGATACTGGCAGTTGACCGCAAATGTAAATAAGTACAAAACACTGCCCAAGAAGAGATGCATTACCACAAAATGAGGTGCACACAAGCCGACCTCCAAAAATGTTTCATGCCATTGTATCGAAAGACAAATAGGATACCATTCAAAGATTTGTTTGTCTAAGTTGGTAGTTAGCCAGTCTAACGGGCAAATTATGAATTTCAGAGTTGGCGACACTTTCAGTTGGAGTTTTGTTCACTCTATGATAAACACAGGATGTAATATTCATTTTAAATTGTCTTATTTTAATGTAAATAGATGATAAACAAATCTGATATTCCGTTTCGTTAAGCAGTAGTTACTTTTAATGCATACAGTCTTCTGACTTGTGTTTCGGCTAAATGAAAACGCAGTGTTATGTTTACTGAATTTTTGGGGTGAGTAGAAACAGTTTCATCGGAAGAAGACTGAGAATTTGACGGAACTGAAGGACCATCTGCAAGTGTTCTCAACCTTGGATTGGAGATGATGCTGTGATTAAAGTATATGGCAAATATCATTTCGAAGGCAAAGTTTATCTTGATGTATTTTTGGAGGAAAAAAGGCCGATTAACCACATATATTTTAACAGATGAGGAGCAATGTTTTTGTCAATGAGATGGTGTTCGACTGCTCTACCTTACTTCTGGGGTTACAACGTGGACTTTCTAAACCACGGTAGGGGGTATTAATAGACCTTCCCTTTTGCAGCTGATTGGCTGTTTATTATTTCTAGAAGAAGACATGAAGATTCAGAGACATCATTTTTAAACATGCTTTAGATGACTTAATGTATTAACAAACTAACCAACTTCATAACTTTAATGTTACAGGTAAGTAACTAGATATATATCAATTTTTATGGGAAAAACGAAATAAGAAATCAAAATTTATACTATTTTTTAGTTTTCTATTGAATAAAAGAAGTTTTGAAAGAGATAAATTTTGTTCTGGTTCTCCTAGATCCAAAACAGGTTCTGACATGTACCTATAACTCCAAAGCCGAATAAATAGGAAGATTAATAATATTCACAGTACTGTTTTTATTCACCCCTCTGTTTGGAATAAATAGATATACCAAAGTTTTTAATGTTATAAAAACATGAGCTAGGCTCCAACTCTACTTATAAGTTTAAGCTTAGACACAAAATCAACAATCCCATATAATTTTAATTTTCATATATATTTTCAAAATCATCAGTTTTAAAAAGTTGAAAACTGATTCTATTCACTCCATTTTACGACACTTCGATTACGCTGTTGGCGAGAAACCATTGGAACCAGCAACTTCCTTAGGACACCTAGGAGTAACTAAACGGTGGCACCTAAAATACAAAAAAATGGCAGGAAATCGGGTGCCAGACTTAGGTTAATTGGGAGAATTTCAAAGAATTGTAGTTCATCTACGAAAGAAATGAATTATAAAACACTAACCCGAACGACCTAAAACGAAAAGACTACAAAAAACAAATTGCAGAAAAAGCAGATGCCAGAATTAGACTTATTGGGAGAAGGTTGAAGAAATACAGTTTATCCACGACAGAAATGTCTTGTAAGAGACTTAGTCGTCCGATTCTTAATTATTGGGACACGTACTATGTTTAATACAAGAGACTGAAAAGATCGAAAAATGAGCAGCGAGTTTCTTCACGGTATGGCATAGGTGGCGCGAGAACGTTACGAAGATGCGTAGAAAACTTCAGTGGCGCGCGTTACAATAGATATGTTGTACACCACTACGCAGATCATTGTTTTAGATTCCGACAGCGCTCGTTCCAGGAAGAGTCGGCCAGCATTACACCCTTCAATACAAGAATCATGGAATGACCACAACAAGAAATCATGCGGATTTGGTGCTATGGCGGAAGTTTAACAGCACTCGTTCTTCCTACGTATTAAAGGAACAGGGAAGAGAGGAGGTGATAATGGTAGCAGACGTGCACTCCGCTGCACATGTTTAGATGACTTATTTAGTGTAGATGTAGTGCAAGCATCCTCGGAATTTTGTGGAAAACATTGAGTCGTGGGCGTGGGACCAGAGATCGAGATACTGCCTTTGTCTTGGCTGCCGTGGACAGATAGAACGGAAACCCTAGCTCATTGTGACACTTGGAAACTTTCAACGAGTGGAGAATATTTTTCTTTGATTTTTGTGTTAGCCCTTGGCCCGATCAATATTCAGATGGTTTACTCAGGGGACCCCGTGAAGTTTTCAAGTTATTAACTAGGAAAAATAGATCGAGTGATTGTTCTACGAGGAACTGAAGGCTTTTTATTTGCTGTGGAAGAGGCTGATAAGGCGAGAATGGTAGTGGGTAGATGGAGGCTTTCTTTACGTCCTTCTGCACAGACATTTTCGTCATAGATGTACTCCGGTTTGCAAGGTTAATAGAAGCTTTACCGGACGTCCTGCCTTCATTATAGTGTGCGATCAACGCCTGCAATTGAAACTATAGTCATCAAAATTGACCCGTGTTACTGTCTTACTGTTTCGTGTAGTATTCGTGATTATGCTCTAAGTTACGAGGTGTATGAAGCACAGTCAAATGAAAGCCGAACACTCACTGCAACCGGACTATGGAATGATTCCACTCAAAAGTAATCACCATACACGTAAAGACACTTATCCCACCCAGTGACAGGACAATCAATGCCTGTTTCGTAGAACATGATCGGCCGCCCACGGATTCACGACTGCACCCCACTCTTGTACTTCCCCCTCCGTCTGAAACCGTCGTCCTCATATGCCTTTCTTCAGGTCGCCGAAGATATGAATGTCACACAGTGAAAGATCCTGGCTTTATGGAGGCTGCTGCAGTGCTTCTCAACGAAACTGCCGAAGTGTAGCCTTCGTACGAATGTGGTTCCATGCCCCAGCTACTTTTTTCATGTGATCGTCGGAGTCCGTGTGGAGAATGGGCGAGGAATCCAGGCCACCTCTCCTACACAGCTGTCTGAAGGGCAGTCGAATTGTAGGCGTTAGCCGCATGGTACTGTGACAGCTGAACGAACACGCAACGCGAGTCCGCCAACAACGAAAGTCATGACTCAGCAACTACGTGAACGTGTGATACGGCTCTATGCTTTTCCCCCAACAGAAGGGTGGTCATTCCCTGTGTAATTACGTATTTTTAATAAATAATATATCGTTTTCGTATTACCACCAATATAGCCTCATGTAAGTATAGGAGGAACTTCCATATATTATTATTTAGATATGGTAGCAACATTGACGTAATGATAGTTTATGCTTCCGTAGTTTAAATGAATGCTATAGATAATTTTGATGTGGAAAAATGAAGTTTTGGGGACGGTGTGTCAGTTGGGCTTACACCAATATGATATAGAGATGTAACTGAGCCCTTTGACGAGTGCTGCTTCATATGTAATTTTAGTCATTGAAATAACATTGACATACACATTTTGTGTGTGTGTGTGTGTGTTCACTTACATATAGTCGTTGGTAAGTGCAGCTTGACATGTGCTAATGTATTACATCAGTATTCTCAATATATTTGCGAATTTCTGACATATAACAGAATACTTTTGAATGCGCTTAATTCAGGTGAAGCGCACGTATTTTTGACATGCAAATACTGCGCTGAATAAATATCTTGACATACTTCTAATAAATAATACAGACGCTATAGATACTTTGAACATGAGGAAAATTTTCAAATGGTCCAGATACTCACCCTTCATAATATGATGTCATAGTGGCAACAACCATGTGAGGAAATTATGCGTTTTTAAAATTTTTATTTTTCATATTTTTTGACTTTTTTATTTTTTAAATTTCTCTCTAACAAAGGCGAGACAGCAAGAAAACTGAACCGCACACAACATCACCAGATGCTATGGCACGAGAGGGGGCTAGGGAATGACGTTTGAGGAACATTACCACCCTCCACTAGGAAACCATGCGTACTATAACTATGGCTGCACGGTACAGAGCGTATTAGACCGCAGCCTCTGTAGCCAAGTATGATTGAATAAGTGGTATCTAGCATATTAACCATGCATTTTCGGCCATAAGTTCATTTGACCTTTTTTCTTCTGTATCCTCTCATCGACCAATCCCTAGAGATTGTACATAGTGGAAAAAATCGTCCTGCATGTTTCCTTCACTTGGAACTCATTTTATTAGAAAAAATGTTATGTAAAAAGTAAGAGTGATCTGACTCGTTTCATTAAAATTAGTTGAAAGTACTCGGATATTTTACCTAAATGAGAGCTTATGGTTAAATGACTATCAAAACTATGATTATATAGCAGTATGTAGTAATTGGAACTCACCGGTCATTTATCTGTGAATACAAACTTCGGAAAGAAATAATGGAACTGTTGCCTATAGTGAGTTAATGGAACTGCTAAATAATCAAAGACATGATAACGCCTCAAAAAGAGACAAACGCCCATAATCAAAATGTGGTAAAGGGTAATATTTTAGAAATGGTCGTTTGACTAGAGGGAGTTGAATGAGAATTTTTCGCACGTTCGTGAATTGGATACAGTAGCTCTACAACCGTATAGAGAAGTCAATTGTTTGGTTAATGTGTTGTTATCACAGATCTACAAAATCTGTTGGTACCGTTCGGCTGTAGGGGACTATAAACTCCTTAAAATGCACAATTAACACCCGGAAACAAAATACGATGTGTAAAATCTGTGCCTGACAGTGCAACATTTACTGAACACATAAAACCACCGAACAAAGTTCATCTACATCTACATCTACTTCTACATCTACATCTACATCCATACTCCGCAAGCCACCTGACGGTGTGTGGCGGAGGGTACCCTGAGTACCTCTATCGGTTCTCCCTTCTATTCCAGTCTTGTATTGTTCGTGGAAAGAAGGATTGTCGGTATGCTTCTGTGTGGGCTCTAATCTCTCTGATTTTATCTTCATGGTCTCTTCGCTAGATATACGTAGGAGGGAGCAATATACTGCTTGACTCCTCGGTGAAGGTATGTTCTCGAAACTTCAACAAAAGCCCGTACCGAGCTACTGAGGGTCTCTCCTGCAGAGTCTTCCACTGGAATTTATCTATCATCTCCGTAACGCTTTCGCCATTACTAAATGATCCTGTAACGAAGCGCGCTGATCTCCGTTGGATCTTCTCTATCTCTTCTGTCAACCCTATCTGGTACGGATCCCACACTGTTGAGCAGTATTCAAGCATTGGGCGAACAAGCGTACTGTAACCTACTTCCTTTGTTTTCGGATTGCATTTCCTTAGGATTCTTCTAATGAATCTCAGCCTGGCATCTGCTTTACCGACGATCAACTATATATGATCATTCCATTTTAAATCACTCCTAATGCATACTCCCAGATAGTTTATGGAATTAACTGCTTCCAGTTGCTGACCTGCTATTTTGTAGCTAAATGATAAGGGATCTATCTTTCTATGTATTCGCAACACATTACACTTGTCTACATTGAGATTCAATTGCCATTCCCTGCACTATGCGTCAATTCGCTGCAGATCCTCCTGCATTTCAGTACAATTTTTCGTTGTTGCAACATCTCGATACACCACAGCATCATCTGCAAAAAGCCTCAGTGAACTTCCGATGTGAAGTTCTCCTCTTCTCTTTCTTGAACAGATTATTCCCTATTACTAGCTGAAATTTATTGAGGAAGTCAATTAGTTTTTTCCCCTCTTAGTCCTACTACAAAGCCCATATTCTCCCGCATCCTTTGTTCTACTCCTTCCCCTACGCCCATAACTATTAGTTTTCGTGTCTCTTTGCGTTCTGAATACCATTTCAGTATCCTCATATACTTTCTCTATCTCTTCATCTTGTACTTGCAACGTCGGCATTTATACGTGAGCTACTGTTGTCGGTGTTGGTTTGCTGTCGATTCTGCTGACAATAATATCACTCAATTGTTCAAATAAACTTGCACTCTGCTCTTCCTTCTTATTTATAACGAATCCTACTCCAGTTATAACACCTTCTGCTGCTGTTGTTATTACCCCGTGTTCTTCGGAGCAGAAATTCTTGTCTTCGTTCCATTTCATTTCAGCTGATGCCCTCTACATCTAGACTGAATGTTGGTATTTCTTTTTTCATATTTTCTAGCTCTCCTCCCTCCGATTCGTAGAATTTATTCCTTCTTTGCTTATAAACATTTTTCTCATGGTCACCACGCCCATGGCCGTCGTTCCCGGAGATCAGAATTGGGGACTAATCCGTAGCCTTTTGCCAACGAAGAGATCATCATGACACTTTTTCGGTTACAGCCCACATGTCGTTTGATTAATGCAGTGGTTTCCATTGCCTTCTACATCCGCATGCCGCTGATAATTGCTGATTCAACCGCGTTTTAGCAGCAGCCTTTCGTCCCAACAACAAGGGAGTTCCCTTGAACCTCAGTCCTTTCCTCCGTCCTCGCCGACCATTGTGGCTGTGCGGCTCTAGGCGTTTCAGTCCGGAACCGCGGTGCTGCTACGGTCACAGGTTCGAATCTTGCCTCGGGCATGGATGTGTGTGATGTCCTTAGGTTAGTTAGGTTTAAGTAGTTCTAAGTTCTAGGGGACTGATGACCTCCGATGACCCATAGTGCTCAGAGCCATTTGAACCATATTGAATCTCCGCCCTCTTTGACAAGGCCGTTGCCAGAGCGAGAGTGACTCCTTATGCTGGAAGTCTTCAGCCCCCATTGGTGATGATTTTTATTTAGAGTTTAAGTAGTGCATAGGTTTGAACCTGGGGGCCAGAATGTTTTTATGTCTACTCAAAGGAGCTACCCGTAGACCATGGGTCCATACCTATTTTCGTATTCTTAAACCAAATGTGTACTCATTAGGGGCAGGTGTCTCCACTGGCCGTTCCCAGAAACTATCCGTGATTCACATTTAAGTAACATAATGCACCAGATTCGAAAACGTTGCAACGAAAACATAGCGGTCGCTACAAATTTGTCTTGTGCGCGTATTGGAACACTTTTGTTACTTATGAAATTGTGGTTAATAATCTGACTTTTCTTTAAACTTGGTAGGGGATCAATATCTGCCTCAAATTTCGAGAAAATGGATTTTATGTAGCATGCTCAATTCCGATCCCATGCACGTGAGAATGAAATGTTCCTAATATTCCTCATATCACAAATATTTCGGGATATCAAATCGAGATTTTGTCAAATGACGGTACGCAAAGAGGGGAGTATTTTGACATCTGGTTAAAATGAGGAACTTCCGTATCTGCAGCGATAGATGAGTAATTACAGGCTTTTCAATCGAATAATGTAATCAGTAGCTGGTGAAATGAACTTTAGTGTGATTTTGTACCAACATAAGTCAAGAAATTACACGTTTATTTTTATAACAAAGACGTGGTTTTGCGAAACCTATTAACCTAATTTGTCCTGAGTTACTTTCTTAATAAAGTACTGTTTCAGGAAGTTCCAGACGCAGAAAGAAAACAGTATGGTGAGTTTCAGTACCAGCTGTTACTTATCAAAAACTGGATTACAGGATTCCTCTGAAACTGCAACACAAGGAGCGATTTATTTTCTCCTCACATGATAACCTTTTCTCTTTCAAAAAGCTTAATCAGTGGTGATGTTTGACTAAAGCCTACATTTTCCTTGTTACCATATTACACAATGTCACCATACTAACGTGATAATGCAGTTGCAAATCCATGAGAAATTTGAAACAGTGTTTTATTAAAGAAGGAACTGAAGACGGATCAATTCAAGCATGTATGAAACATCGCTCATATATTGTTCGCCAATCGAAACTTAAATCATTGTATATATTAACATGTATTGACACCATACAGTGCAGGCTTTCACGGCCGGAATAGTCTTCAGTTAAAACTTCCGAGCTGAGAGGCCGTGGTCGATGTATAAAATTTCCACATGACGTTTCGTCTCCAGCTGCGGGAGACATCTTCCGAGGTCGTCCGGCTACTGCCACTGAGGCTCCAGGTACTCTCGCATTTATAGAGCGCATAGAGGGCACCACCATTCGTCACGTGATGCCGACAGTATGCCTATCTTTGGAGGCGTCATTATTCTCGATTAAGAGTAATCGATTGTCATTCTTCTTGCGCAACGTCGACATCCATATTTTGTCCAATTTTAAAACTTCCTCTTTTCTATTAAAATTGTTGTGGTGTTTGTAGATCTCTATTGCTTCCCTATACATGCGTGCATGATAATGGGATGTTCGTGCTAGAACGCTAGTCTCATTAAATTTAATTTCGTGGTTCCCATCTCGAAAAACATGCTCAGCTACGGCCGATTTTTCGATGTGTCCTAAGCGACAGTTTCTCTTATGTTCGGCTAAGCGGGTGTTTACACTTCTTTTTGTTGTTCCAATGTATACTTGTCCACAACTGCATGGAATTTTGTATACCCCAGGTGTTGCTAGGGGGTGTCGAGCGTCTTTTGCAGTTCTTAAATATTCCTTAATCTTCTTGGTGGGTCTGAAGATAGTTTCGATCCCATGTTTAGCCAAAACTTTGCCGATGCGGTCCGTGACTTTATTAATGAATGGTAAGAAAACTTTTCCAGTAGGTGACCGTTGTTGCTCTGGAATTCTGGCTTCTTTTCTTCTTTGATGGAGGGCTCGATCAATTTCCTTGCTGGTATATCCGTTTTTCATGAAGGCCGAACGTAAGTGATATAATTCGTCTTGCAAGTAAGCCGGCTCGCAGATTTTGTTGGCTCTGTCCACCAAGGTTTTCATGACACCTCTCTTTTGCCTAGGATGATGGTTTGATTCCTTGTGGAGGTATCGATCCGTGTGAGTGTTCTTTCTATATACCTTGTGGCCCAGCGTCCCATCCACCCGTTTAATTACCGACACATCCAGGAATTTGAGTTGACCGTTGCTCTCTTTCTCCATCGTAAACTGTATCTTCGGGTTAATACTGTTCAGGTGCACCAAGAAGACATCCAGCTCTTCTTCACCATGAGTCCACACTACAAATGTGTCATCAACATAGCGGTACCATTTAGCTGGCTTTTTACTGGCAGTCTGCAGCGCTCGCTGTTCGAAGATCTCCATAAATAAATTGGCAACTGCTGGGCTGAGAGGGCTTCCCATCGCCACCCCGTCGATCTGTTCGTAAAACTCGTTGTTGTACTGGAAATAAGTTGTCGTCAGGCAGTGTCTAAATAAAGCCACTAAGTCAGTGGGGAAAATATCTGCTATATATGAAATAGCTTCGTTTACAGGCACCATGGTGAACAATGACACTACATCGAAGCTCACAAGAATATCACTTGAGCTTCGATGTAGTGCCATTGTTCACCATACACAAGAAGATACACAAGATATAGTATTTTGTTACTTCAGCATTTACAAAATTCCAAGTTTTATATTTTACGAATGGAGTAAAACCACGAAAAGACGACCGCGAGTCGGGAAAAGCAGAAAAACACTCATGCAGACATAAGATACAACTGTAAATAGTTGCACCTCAAACGCATCTATCTGTGTGTATTGTCTATATAACATACTAGCTGTTACCCATGGCAGCACTCGCATATACGGGTAAGTAGTTTTGTAATGGTGAGTGACGGTGAGTAAGCAAGCTAGTTCTTTGCAGAAATCTGGACATATAGTGCTGAAGATACGTATGTGTGCACGTATAAACGTCTGTAGTGCCGGTATGTAGGTGCATAATGAATGTGTTGCTCTTATTTTGTGTGCCGAATGTTAGTTAAAATATTAGAAACTACAAACACTTCTTTTGCTCATAAATTATTTACTACAAGACTTTAACGCATCCCTGTAAGCAACGTTTTTGGCCTTACCTTCTTTTGCAAGAACATAAGGACTTAGTGGGTGTGCAAGACACAGAAATTTCCTTGAGAAGAGCACAATTTTTCTAACTGCACATTGGCAACTTTGGATGTTTGCCCTTGCGCTCTATCTATGGTCATACCAAAAGCAATTGGAACTACAATAATTTTCAGGTTTATTGATAAAGCAAATTTGTCGGAATGATTCGGTACAGATGTGTGATTTTTGGGTGTGTACCGTTGGAGAATCTGGTCGCATCAAGATACTGTATGAACGAGCAGAACCCAACCCTCAGTTTACGAGAAGCCATTCCTGGCGGTCCCAAAGAGTTAAGAAATTCTATATGGTACGTGATAACTTGTTCAGTGCCCACAATATTACAGACAAGTAGATATTCTATAATGTCTTCCTCTACTTGTGGCATAATTTTTTCATGTCCTACAAATTCATTAGTCGGTGCAAAAAATTGTCATTTCACGCAACCATTCTTTATCTCTCGTATTCGCTTGCAGCACTCACCAGTTATTCTGCACAGGGCACAGTACCAAATTCACGATCTAATAGAATCATACCGTTCGCAGCTGCATCAGCTGTCTTCACCGATTCTCTGAAGAGCGCCTGCATAATGTCCTGATTCTGTTCCGTCGTGCTGTTGTACGTGCATATTACTTGTTAAATTAAATTTCTAGTTCAGTGCAGTAAAAATTTCATGATTTAAGGGCACTGCTGCAGCGTGTATACAAAGTACCGCGACTCCAATGCGGGTATGTAAGCACCAGTAGGCAGGGTTTTGGTGTGGCATTCATGTCTTTACAATACGAGTGAGGTAAATGCTGCCATGTGAACTATGACGACATTACCAAATGCGTCCAAACAGGACCAACCTGCTGTTATTTTTTTCATGGCTGCAGAGGGACAAACACTCGTAGATATCTATCGGACATTGTAGAATTTCTATGGGCAATTAAGACAAAACGTGCGAGAAAACTGCGATAAGGGGTTCTGCTGCTTCATGATAACGCCGTCCCCACATTTCAAAACTCTTAACACAGAAGTTACGTGAACTCAAGTGGGTGACACAAGAGCACCCATCATAAGGCTCTGATCTCTTCCAGTGCAAGTGTTACGCCTTCAGTGCCTTAGAAAAGGTCTTGAACGGTCGGCGATTTCCGTTGGGCGAGGATATGCAGTAGGCAGTTAAAGACTTCTTCCCGCAGAAGAACAGTGTTTTACCAAACGTATATCTTCACTGCTCACGGCGGTTTTGCATGCTCGGCGTACCGATTCTGGATTGTACGGTCTTCTAACCGAAATTTTTTGATTGCACCTTATATTTGGACGTGCAGCAACGTCAACTATCCTCGCGTGTCTGCCTGTTCAGATAAACATAGCTCGCAATTTGCATCCTTCCCCTCCCTCCCCCTCAAAAACAACCACATACCATGACGCATCACACTGCTGAGCAGTGCAAGTTGGCTGGAGTGCACATCTATGCATTGGGCTCTTGAATACGTGTACATTAAACAACGTGTATATTAAACAACAAATTCAATAATTTTTTAACGTGGTTTATGTTAAACGGTTCAAAAAACGATGTTCCATTCTCTCCTTCATCCTCTTAGAGTTCTATATTTCTTTTAATTCCTAGAGTAGCCTACGATTTTGCCGATGGTTCAGGCTGCCTCTGTACCAAATTTCATCAAAATTGGTTCAGCATTTGAGTAGTGAACGTAGCAGACAGTTTTTTCGCTTTTATAACGTCTGTATGGATTTTCTTGTTCAGTGTATGAGGAAGGTGCTCTATATATTTGGCCACTTACAAGTATACTACGAAAATTGCACTGTCAGCATACAGTGTGAAGAAAAAATGCTGCAGTTAAAGGTCGGCATGTGATTTCTCATACCAGTTCAAGTAAAAGTGTATCTAGCAAAACCTAGTCCCACCAACACGTTTAATAGAAAAGTGACTTAAAAACCAAGGCTCTGGTGACGCTGTAACTGCATGCAGTGTGGCCAAGAACAGGTAACACGAACTCTACCCTCTGCCGGAGCTGTCACGTTAGCTAATTGAGAGGAGCCAATTCTGTGGGGAATGAATATGCAGACTCGTCTATTTTCAAGTTGCGCGCGGAGCCAACATTTCTTTTTCAGTTAGATCATCAATTTGTATCTAATTTACAGCTCGTTGTGTATTTCTTTCTGTTTTTGTTACTTCTATTCAAACATTAATAAGTCATATGAACTTCTTACAGACGTACGGGATCACTTTAGTTCGTTCACGACGCAGATAAAGCCACCAGAAAATTACATTCGATACACTGTGATACAAAAAGTGCACTAGATGGGCTACACTAGATTGCTCATTACGTTTTGTATGTCTGATGCCCAGGCTTACCTTTACAGAGTTAGTACGTAGAAGTACGAAAAGCGTTCACATTGGAAAACATGTTCAAAGCGACAACCTTGCGTTTGCAAACACATCGACACTCACTGGATCATACTTTTCTGGATCCTACGTAATACACCTATATCCACTATAGCTGAAGCAGCATCCTCACGAACTACTACAACGTGTACATCCATGGGTGGAGTACTGTAAAGTTCGGCTGTAGTACTATAAAATTGTTTCTTTAAGTGTCAGCACAAATAAAAATGTAGTGGATTAGACGCCAAAACATTGGACGTGCACGACCAATCCTTTTCCCTGGAAACCTTTCATTAAAATGGTGACGCACCATTATGCTCAAACCATAGCTGCCGTCGAACACTAAGTGGCTCAGGCAAAGTATTGCAAAGACGCGTACGATACATGGGCACGTATAACTTGTCTGGCAATAAGTAAGCTCTCAAATGCACACCTCCCACGATTCCAAACCTGGAGACATGTTCGTTGGGTTCCGACCAGTATGGCTGTCGTGGAGGTTGAAAATACTTTCATGAGTGATGCCAGGTTCGTCAGTTATTTATAAAATGTTCGTTACCTTCCACTTGGTGCAAAAGCCATTCGCAAAACTGTACTCGTCAAGTTCAGGCTTCTGGCCACTGGTGTTGAGTTAACGGGTGGTGATATACAAGTTTCTCTGTACGTGTTTCCGCTCTTTATTTTCATCCGTTTTCAAAACGGAACCGATCTGATTTTATTGCATAAACTTTTGAATCTGGATGAGGAATTGCAAACCGACGTCTAAGTGTGGCATTTTCTCTCCATCCTGTCTATCGTTGACATAGTGATGGTTAGTTGTCGGAATTCTGCACTCTGGCTACCCGCGATGGTTGGTTCATTACAATAGTCATTTTGGGATCCTCTGTATTTAGTACAATTTACTATACGTCCTCTTCCGCGAGGCAAGGACTCCGAGGACTCTGGGGAAGCTTCCCTGCTTGCATGAGTGTTCGACTACACGAAGGCATGCAGCAATGGTATTACTTCTGCATGTCCAGCCCAGACAACAGTATTTACACCTCCTGGGACCCAACAGTCGTTACCTGGACAGCTGAACGATGCTAGAGGCTCACCGTGTACCAGTCGCCGTCGTTAAGGCATCCAGCTACCTACGAAGCAGCTGGCACCACTGCCACGTAGCCTCGAACTTCAGACTGCTGCCTGATTGTCCAGGTACTTCGCAGCGCTACAGTCCGCCGCCATCGCGAAGGAACTTGCCCCCCTTCTTGCAGCGGTGTACCGTAGGTCTCTAGAAGAGCGAAGCGTTCCAAAGGATTGGAAAAGGGCTCAGGTCATCCCCGTTTTCAAGAAGGGACGTCGAACAGATGTGCAGAACTATAGACCTATATCTCTAACGTCGATCAGTTGTAGAATTTTGGAACACGTATTATGTTCGAGTATAATGTCTTTTCTGGAGACTAGAAATCTACTCTGTAGGAATCAGCATGGGTTTCGAAAAAGACGGTCGTGCGAAACCCATCTCGCGCTATTCGTCCACGAGACTCAGAGGGCCTTAGACACGGGTTCACAGGTAGATGCCGTGTTTCTTGACTTCCGCAAGGCGTTTGACACAGTTCCCCACAGTCGTTTAATGAACAAAGTAAGAGCATACGGAGTATCAGATCAATTGTGTGATTGGATTGAGGAGTTCCAAGATAACAGAACGCAGCATGTCATTCTCAATGGAGAGAAGTCTTCCGAAGTAAGAGTGATTTCAGGTGTGCCGCAGGGGAGTGTCATAGGACCGTTGCTATTCACAATATACATAAATGACCTGGTGGATGACATCGGAAGTTCACTGAGGCTTTTTGCAGACGATGCTGTGGTGTATCGAGAGGTTGCAACAATGGAAAATTGTACTGAAATGCAGGAGGATCTGCAGCGAATTGACGCATGGTGCACGGAATGGCAATTTAATCTCAATGTAGAGAAGTGTAATGTGATGCGAATACATAGGAAGATAGGTCCCTTATCATTTAGCTACAAAATAGCAGGTCAGCAACTGGAAGCAGTTAATTCCATAAATTATCTGGGAGTACGCATTAGGAGTGATTTAAAATGGAATGATCATATATAGTTGATCGTCGGTAAAGCAGATGCCAGACTGAGATTCATTGGAAGAATCCTAAGGAAATGCAATCCGACAACAAAGGAAGTAGGTTACAGTACGCTTGTTCGCCCAATGCTTGAATACTGCTCAGCAGTGTGGGATCGGCACCAGGTAGGGTTGATAGAAGATATAGAGAAGATCAAACGGAGAGCAGCGCGCTTCGTTACAGGATCATTTAGTAATAGCGAAAGCGTTACAGAGATGATAGATAAACTCCAGTGGAAGACTCTGCAGGACAGACGCTCAGTTGCTCGGTACGGGCTTTTGTTAAAGTTTCGAGAACATATCTTCACCGAAGAGTCAAGCAGTATATTGCTCCCTCCTACGTATATCTCGCGAAGAGACCATGAGGATAAAATCAGAGAGATTACAGCCCACACAGAAGCATACCGACAATCCTTCTTTCCACGTACAATACGAGACTGGAATAGAAGGGAGAACCGATAGAGGTACTCAGGGTACACTCCGCCACACACCGTCAGGTGGCTTGCGGAGTATGGATGTAGATGTAGATGTAGATGTGCACCACCAGGATCCAGTCGCCTTCGTATATCCTGCGGCTCCCAATGAGAGCCGCCTGCCCCGTGCCGGTGGGGCATGGCACAGCCTGCTCTGAAGTCTTCTGCGTAGCAGACAACGTGGCTGAGGGGCTCATGGCTAGTTATTCCAGACATCTTCTGGCACAGTCACAGTGATGGCCAACGGTCTGCACGAGGAGGTGGAGGCACTGGGAGGCGCTGTAGGGGCGTATCTGCCACTCTTACAATAAACTAATTCTTCTATTCAGGAATCGCCAGCTTCTGTTGCAACCTCATCCTTCTCAGCTGGAGAATCACTTGACCACACTAAACCATCTCCGCACCAATTGCATCGCTTTGAGATAAGTAATGTGTCACGAAAATAGTGGGTATTTCAGGTAGTATGAGATCTTGAATGAACTTCGTATGATGACTGTGTATGATGACTGTGTTTGTAAACTACTTATATTGCTACATCTATTGTCAAGGTTGCTACTTTTTCAAATGCAAGACAAAATCGTATGTGACGTATCTTTGGTGAATTTTTTCCTTTGGCGCTATATGAGATTGCTGGAGAATAAAAGCTCAGTAAAAAGTGAATTAAAACTGGTTGGTACTGTGCTAACAACGTGTCTATTTGAACTGTAAGTGGGAGGGATGTTTGTGAGGTTGTGGCAAAATTTTGTGCTGTATTTTAATTCGTGCATTCAGAACAGCAGCCTGATTTGTTTTACAGTTTTATGAGCTTAGTTCTTTATGCAAATAGAAACTAAATATTATTTTCCTGCAGCTAGTGCTTTATACTACTCGTAGTCAGTTTACAACCTATAGTCATTAGTACAATTTTGATATTAGGGGCCCTGGGACTCTGTATTAAATATGTATTTGGATTTGAGAGTGTGTATGTGTGTGTATGTGTGTGTGTGTGTGTGTGTGTGTATGTGTGTGTGTGTGTGTGTGTGTGTCTGTATGGATGTGTTTACTTAATTCTAAAATATACGTAGCTTTTTCATCTTGATTTGGCACAAATGTGACATACGGCACTTAAAAAAAATGGTTTTGTGGTGGTAATGTCTCTAGTATCCTCAGTGATTTGATCGAGAGAGAAAAAGAGTGAAATTTACAAAATATAAAAAAAACCGTACTGCCGTCGAGTCGGTAGTGTTGATACCGATAGACTGATACATGACTGTCCCTGTCGCAGTCAACCTATCTAGAGTTGACTGGGATATAAACTAATGCCAAATTACAAAATGCAATACAACTCCATGTTAGGAAAGAATTCATAGCTGTAAGTGGCGGTAGGATGATTCATGACAGTCTTGAAAACATTTACATTGTAGCTAATTCGAGTACAGTGGCTACAATTTAAGGCTTTCTTTAAATTTCAAGAAATTTGTTATCAATTCAGAAAAGAGTAAACGCCTAAGGATTAATTTCGCTTGCTCTTCCATTCGGAAAAATCATTCATCGACATAAGCTCACTTCATATACAAACTCACGTAAAGAATTAGTTAGTTGAAATAAATCACTTTACATGATACGTTTACAAGATTAGTGTTAACATTCATGACCACATTGTTTTTGACTCCTACTCATGCCACTATACTTAAAACAAACGATTTTTTTCTTTTTTATTAACAGGCTACGACTCTTTAAGTGTAAGTATGTTCATTCAATAGCAGTCGCGCTGGAAAAATGATTTTAGGTCACCGGTACTTTTGAAATTTGCTTTCTACCTGTCAGACATTTTATGTTATTGGACAAACGATCAAACATTTTGGTTGTTGGATATTGACCTCCTCTGTGAGTCACTGAAGTTTTAATAACAGGTAATAAAAGTTAATTTTTCCACTGCTGTTGCAGATATGGACATCACAGTTCTTTACAAGTTCTGATGGTTTATTTTATGACGAATCTTAGTAGCGAATATATGTGTTGTGAGGTACAATTTAAGTGCCTAACTCCTTAAACAGTTATCTACATGACGACTACGGATAATTCTACCCATTACTCTTATTGCTCGCTTTGTCGAAATCCGTATATTTTTGTCTAAGTGGTGAGTTACATCAGCAAATTATTTCCTAACACATTACTGAGTGGAACTACGCCAAATTAGTCACGAGTTTGATTCTTTTGTTTCCAAGACTAGCAATTATGTGAAGAGCAAAAGTAGCTGAACTTAATAGTCTGAGAAGCTCAGTAATATGATTCTTCCAGTTCCAGTTTTCAACAATATACACATCCAAAAATTTGGATCATTCTACCTGACTCCTGTTCGTGTGCTGTATCAGTTATTGGTATCTCTCTCCTTGTTGTGCAAAACTGGATATAGTGTTTTTCCTCAATATTTAAGGGGAGTCTGGTTTCAGAAACACACTTAACAATTCCTTGAAAAATATCATTGACAGTATCATCTGTCGCTTTCTCTCCAATTAGATTTGTTGCAGCACTAGTATGGTCTGCAGAAAGTACCATTTTAGGTTGCTGAATGTTCCATATATGTAAGGAATAGGAGTGGACTAAAATGGAACACTTATGGTTGCTCCCCAGTTACTAAAATTTCCTCAGTTTAAAAATTACCTTAATTACTCAGCATCACTTTTGCATTCTGTTTCTTAAGTATTACGGAACCCGTTGTGTGTAAAGCGATTAATTCCATACAGCTTCAGGTTTTCCACGAGTGTAACATGATCGACACAATCAAACACTCAGGGAAGACCACAAAAAATACCAACAGGTGATATTATATTATTAAGACTTGCAATATTTGATGAGTAGCATTCTCAGTTAAGCAACCTTTCTGGAATCCTGATTCTGATATGGTAACCGTTGGGTTGGTGTATAAGTTTGTAGCGTTTTTCCAAGTTTAACAAATACAACAAATACGCATAACAGAGACTTTATTCATCAATAATATATTCTTCTTCACTATTTACTACAGTCTGTTACCGCTGGGGGTAACTTTTCGATTACGCGACAGTAGAAATCACGAGTTTTGTGTGAACAACTCTTCGAACCATGTTCAGAGCGCATTTCCATCCGGAAAGGAACTTCACGATCCAATTGATGACGAGCAAGCAGATAATTTTTATGATTTTGGCTTAGAGCATGCTGTACCCACACACTCGATTTTTTAACCTTCCTCATTGCATGCAATAGTCGCGCGGTGGTGGAATGATTACAGTTCAACACATTTGTCAGTTTTGGAGTGCACTGACGTGGATAACTGTAGATTAATGCGTTTAAACGTTCTTCATTAACACTGAGGCTTTTCCTGAACATGGTGGGTCACTTATGTCAAAACGATCATCCTTAAAACGAGAAAACCATTTTATTACCGTGCTCTATACAGTGGCAGCATCCCCATACACAGCACATATGTTTCTGGCTGTTTCCGCTACCGTCACCCCTCTACTGATCTCAAACAGAAAAAATGCTCCGATTGACCCACTTGGCACTCCATTTTCTAGCATCCTCAGTCCCACTCACTGCCTCCAAATGGCAAAATGTCAGTATGTAAACTTAAATAACAACAGTGAACTAAAAATAAAAAAAAGCCACTCAATAAATATACCCTCAGCAACAGAAATACCAGGTTGCAAAACAAACACGCTACGAAGTTGTGTTGTTGTTGTTGTTGTGGTCTTCAGTCCTGAGACTGGTTTGATGCAGCTCTCCATGCTACTCTATCCTGTGCAAGCTGCTTCATCTCCCAGTACGTACTGCATCCTACATCCTTCTGAATCTGCTTAGTGTGCCGGCCGCGATGGTCTAGCGGTTCAAGGCGCTGTGTGCGGAACCGCGCGACTGCTACGGTCGCAGGTTCGAATCCTTCCTCAGGCATGGATGTGTGTGATGTCCTTAGGTTAGTTAGGTTTAAGAAGTTCTAAGTTCTAGGGGACTGATGACCAGAGATGTTAAGTCCCATAGTGCTCAGAGCCATTTTTTTCTGCTTAGTGTATTCATCTCTTGGTCTCCCTCTACGAATTTTACCCTCCACGCAGCCCTCCAATACTAAACTTGTGATCCCTTGATGCCTCAGAACATGTCCTACCAACCGATCCCTTCTTCTAGTCAAGTTGTGCCACAAACTCCTCTTCTCCCCAGTTCTGTTCAGTACCTCCTAATAACTTACGTGATCTACCCATCTAATCTTCAGCATTCTTCTGTAGCACCACATTTCGAAAGCTTCTATTCTCTTCTTGTCCAAACTATTTATCGTCCAAGTTTCACTTCCATACATGGCTACACTCCATACAAATACTTTCAGAAACGACTTCCTGACACTTAAATCCATACTCGATGTTAACAAATTTCTCTTCTTCAGAAACGCTTTCCATGCCATTGTCAGTCTACATTTTATATCCTCTCTACTTCGATCATCATCAGTTACTCTGCTCCCCAAATAGCAAAACTCCTTTACTACTTTAAGTCTCTCATTTCCTAATCTAATTCCCTCAGCATCACCCGAGTTAACTCTACTACATTCCATTATCCTCGTTTTGCCTTTGTTGATGTTCATCTTATATCCTCCTTTGAAGACACTGTCCATTGCTTTCAACTGCTCTTCCAAGTCCTTTGCTGTCTCTAGCTTCAACATGAATTTTTTTTGTTTCCTTTACTGCTTGCTCAATATATAGATTGAATAACATCGGGGAGAGGCTACAACCCTGTCTCATTCCCTTCCCAACCACTTCTTCCCTTTCATGTCCCTCGACTCTTATAACTGCCACCTGGTTTCTGTACAAATTATAAATAGCCTTTCACTTCCTGTGTTTTACCCCTGCCACCTTCATAATTTGAAAGAGAGTATTCCAGTCAACATTGTCGTACGCTTTCTCTAAGTCTACAAATGCTAGAAACGTAGGTTGGCCTTTCCTTAATCTAGCTTCTAAGATAAATCTGCTTTCCCTTCTTTGCTTAGAACTGGGTTTCGATCTGAGCTCTTGATATTCATACAAGTGATTCTCTTTTCTCCAAAGGTTTCTTTAATTTTCCTGTAGGCAGTATGTATCTTACCTCCAGTGAGATAAGCCTCTACGAAGTTGTACACCAATCTAATAAATCGTTTTCATTTAAATGTGAGACTACATTTGATTTTATTACTGTTTCAAATATTTTGGAAAAAGTCAGTAAGGGAAGTGAACGATAATTACTTGAGCCTTTCGTGTCACCTTTCCTACGAAGAGATTTAACAGCTGCATATTTTAATCTGTGTGGAAAACTAGTTCCCTGTGCCACTGATGCATCACAAATATTACTATGCACATTACTTATTAAGTCAGAACGACTTTTCAGAATTGTGTCTGAAGTTATGTCAACACTGTATGAACTTTGGTTTTTTAGAGTTTTTTTTATTCTGCTAATTTCCGTAAAGGCTGGTTGTTTAAATTTTTGTGGAACGGCTTTTTTAATATATTCTCTTATTCTTTTGGACTCGCATTCGTGAGGACGACGGTTTAATCCCGCGTCCGGCAATCCTGATTTAGGTTTTCCGTGATTCCCCTAAATCGCTACAGGAAAATTTCGGGATGGTTCCTTAGAAAGGGTACGGCCGACTTGCTTCCCCGTCCTTCCTTAATGCGATGAGACCGATGGCTTCGCTCTTTGGTCTCTTTCCTCAAAGAATCCAATCCAAAATCTTGTTCTTTCATAGGATCGCCACATTAATAGGAATGTGTATGGTACATTTATGTCACCGAAGGTAAAGGTTACTCATTATTACGTTCCTTGCATTTTTCATAGTTGGTGTAGGCTACATGTACATATCATACGCCAAACTATTTGCCGCAGATTTGTCAGTTATGCAATACAATATTTCTGAGCTTGCCTTGCACATTAAGTTTTTATACAACGATAACGACATCAAGTATCAAGAGAACAAACACACTGCGCTATGTTACAGAACAACCTGTTACAACGACCTGAACGTAGTAACGCAGTGGGAAGACGCTGGACTCATATTTCCGGAGAACGGCGGTTTAAATCACCATCCTGCCATCGAAACTTAGGTTTTCCATGATATCTGTAAATCGCTTAAGGCGAATGCCAGGATGGTTCGTTTGAAAACGCTCATTCGATTTCTGCCTAAATTATTCTACAATATAAGCGCGCTCTCCATCTCTAATTATCTCACCTTGGGCGGGGCGTTAAAACTAAATCTATTTATCCTGTACAAAACGTATTCGGCCATAACATATTTTAGTTTCACCTCACCACAACGAAACTGTCGCCATCCAACGTAGCCTAGAGCTCGGGATACGCTAAGACTTGTCACCATAACCCAAAAATTGTGTGGGGAAGATGAGGGGTCACTGTTACTTTCTAGCCGTCATCGATTGATTGAAAGTAATAGGTCACTTAGATTCAATCACAAGCTAAGTGCTTTTATAGGCAAATGATTAGCATTTAATCACAATTGTACAAAGTAATTATCAAAGCAAGAATTAAGCGAAATCACATTTTTGAATTTTATGTATTGCACAGAAAAATGTTTTAGGGTGAAACATCTACCAAAAGTAGTCGGGTTTCGATAACGACAGAATCTTGTCTCTTCGAGACTGTGATTTACCGTTCTGCGATACTGTTGCCTGTGTTCTTAGGCATTCCACAACAGTAACGTGAATTGTTTGTTCGTTTCATGTTCCATGGATAATTTTGCACGATAAACCGTAATGATGTGAAACGAGTCTTTTTACATTCACATCACAGATTAATTTGTAATGGCTACTTTTATAAGGTTTTTTTAAAAATATTTAGTTGTTAATAATCCCTATCCGTCATCTTGTACACATTACAATAGGAGGAATCCTTCAACAGAATAGAAGGAGCTGTAAAGGAGAAACTTTTTCAGTTTGTTTTAAAATTTGGCTTTGGACTCTAAGAAACATTTTATATCACTGAGTAAGTCATCGAAAATTTTGGTTGCAGCATTGTGCATCACGTTTTGTGTTAAAGACAACCTTAATATGGAGTAATGAATTTAATTTTTCCTTCTGGTGTTGTAATTCTTCCTCTTAAACTGCAGTTGATTATTTACAAGAGACTTCAAGAGGGAATACATATTCTGTGAAACAGTAATCAGAATGCCTAAATTCTTAAACAGGTGTGTGCAAGATGATTGTGGGTAAGCACCGCCTATTATTCTTACGGCAAGTTTTTGAGAAATGAAAACTTCCTTTCATAATGATGAGTTTCCGCAGAACATTATTCCATACAACTGTATTGAATGAAAATGTTCAGAATATGTTAGCTTACAGATCTGTCTCGCTTCAAGAGCTGCAAGGGCTCAACGTGATATATGGCTGAACGAAGCTGTTTTAGAAGTTCCAAAATGTATTTTTTCCAGTTTCAATTCTCATCAATGTTGACACCTCAGAATTTTAAAGTTTCCACCCTATTTATTATTTCTTCGCCATGTGCTACACTTATCACTGGTATAGCACTCCTAGATGTGCAGAACTGAATATCATGTTGTTTTTAAAGTTGAGAGTGAAACTATTCGCCGAAAACGAATCATATTTTTAAGGATATTGTTTACCTTTTCTTCTGTTTCTGTATGCATGCTTGGATTGATTACAGTATTAGTGTCATCTGCAAAAAAAAAAAAAAAAAAAGATTCTGCTTGTTGTTTGTTAGATGGAAGATTGTTACTATTGTAAGGAGCAATAGTGGACCCAAAAATGAGCCTTGGGGAATCCGAAACGTGATTTCTCTCTAGTCAGAATAATGTCCCCGGATTACGTTTATTGAATTACTAATTTCAACTTTTTACATTCTTTTGGTTAGAAATGACGTTCTCCATTAGTTGCCTTACCATCAGTTACATAAAACTCCAATTTATGAATCAGAATCCTCTCAGTCAAATGCCTTAGATATATTGCAGAAAATACTAACTGGCACTATTTTATTATTTAATGATTGCAGTATTAGATGAGTGAACGTGTAAATGGCTTTCTCAGTAGAGGAACTCTTCGGAAACCCAAACCGTGATTTGCTGAGGATATTATTGTCGGTGAGGTGAGCTACTTCTCTAGAATATATCACCTTCTCAATTTTTTTGAAAATAATGTTAGCACAGAAACAGGTTTGTAGTTTATTGACAGCTCCCGAATCACTTTTCTCAAATAGGGGTTTGACAACGTCGTATCTCAGTATCTCTGGAAAAGTGCCTTGAGTTAGGGAAGCATTACATATTACAGATAACACTTGAGTTTATTTTATGGGAATAGTATTCTACTGGAACCGCCATCAAAACCAGATGAGATTTTTTTGGAGAGGGTGTATAATTCTCTTAATATCAGAAGGTGAAGTTTCTAAGTTGCTCAAAAATTCATGTGACTGAATTTTCTGAGAGATGTTTGTTTAACAGAGTGCTGTGATTTTTCTCCTTAGCTGTTTACCCCTATATTTTCTACTATATTTAAGAAATGATTATTAAACTATCTGATACCTATGACTCATCACTTAAATCCGTTTCGTTCAATTCAATAGTGATATCATCCTGTTCTGTTCTATAGCTGGTTGTCCTGTCTCTCGTTTAACTACTTTCCGTATGGCTTTAAGGCTATTGTCGGAATCACTGGTTTTTAACATAATGTGGATGTTCCTTGATTTTTTAACAACTCTTCTTATTAATTTTGAGTAGTGTGTAACTACTGCTGCAGGATCTTTATTTATTCTTGCTCACGGGTGCATTTTCCTTTCCCTTTCATAAGATACTTTAATCCCTCTAGTGACCCATGATTTTTACGTGGCTGTTTAATGTAGTTTTGATTAGCTTTTGTAGAATACTGCTTTCAAATAGTGACATGAATTTATGTAAGAATTTGGTTCGTTATAAATTTGGCGCCACGTCATCTTTTGTAAGGTACTGTTTTCGGGAGCATTAATTATTCTAACTGATTTCCAGTGAGGAGAATTCATATTGTAAGACGCTCTCTTATTTATCCTAACTAACTGAGCATCACGATCAGAGAGAGGCTTTGTTACTAGGTAAACAGTTATTTTATTGCTTTGAACCTCACGAAAAGAAAATATTATCAGTTAGGATTCTACTGTCTTTATTCACCCATGTTGGGAAGTTGATTACTGAGATCGAACTGTAGGATCTAAATACGTTTTCCAGACAATATTTAGTTTCAGAATCCTTTAGAAAATCTACAGGGCGAGCGAGAAGTCCCCGCACCGCTCTAACCACTGTTTAGTATAACATGTTATTAAGAAGATTGGTAGCTACGTCACTTGTTATCAGTTGTTAGAATTCATGTTTACATGTTGTCGTAAAATCAGTCGAGTTTTAACTTACAGCCATGGCAGATGTGAGCGGTCATAGTCACATTGCTGAGGATGCTTAGTGACAAATGTGTATTGTGCACGAATGACAACACAACAGGGAAAACAATAAGGCAGATTGTGGGTTCATTCCAGGAAGGATTTAACGAGCGTTCACCGCGAAAGCTACACTTCTGGATTGGGAAAGACGTGCTTTTGCTTCTGGCAGTGTTAAATACAGGACGTGTAGTGGACGGAACAAAACGCAGGAAGGAACATGTGCCACAGTCTCTGCTTCGGTTGAACAATCTCCTATGAAGTCGACACGTCAACGTGCTTCGAAACGCGGTATACCGATAACACCAAGGCGAGAGCACATGAAAAAAGACTATAAGACCATACCTTAGAGACCAATGTTCGCAAACAGGTTACCAGAAACAGACCGGAATGGGTGCGTTTCAGCATGCCTCGCTTCGTTAACTCAGTTTGCAAATGCACCGAACCGTGCGAAGTCTTATGTTTTTACATGAATGTGCCATTCATCAGAGCTCACGTGCTAGAAGTATTCTCGTTTGGGCCAAGTAGAATCCTCAATACACAGACGTGTTAGGAAGGAAACTGGCTTACGTGTGATATACGCAACGATGACATCACAATATCTGTTTGGACTGTACTTTTTTTGAAGAGACAGTGAACGGCGCAAATTATTTACACGTGTTACAAACATGATTAATACCTCAGCTTGAGAAAAGGGACCTCGCAGGCCACTTATGGTTGTAGCAGGACGGAGCGCCCCTCCTCACTCGATACAAGGGTGCACGGGGACTTCTTACCAAGCCTGTACACTGAAGTCACCACAGACTATGTGGCTGTCTGACAGATAGAATAGTGAGAAATCCAGATTCCTTATAAACAGTTCAAAATATCTCAGCAGGAATCTGTTTGTAATTATAATTAAAATTGAACTATTTTTCATTATTAATTCACAAAAGCAGTGTTCTATATGATAATCACTACAAAATGTATTAGTCTCAATGTTTTTGATCGTGTGTTCTGTCTTACTATATCTAATAACTCCTCCTTTTCGCATATTAATTCTGTGAGAGTAAGATACTAGAATACAATATTTTATATGTAACTTGAGTGAAGAACGCAGAACATAAGGCTGATATACACAAGGGGAGTCGTATATTAACCAATGCGCTTAAAGTGTGAAATTTTTATACGGATATCAAGTAAATACACAGTTGGTCGGGATCCGATTACTGTGAAGCTAATGTGCAGTCGATAGGTTCAGCAGCGCCATACTCAACACCTTGGAGGATCTGAAAGGCACCACGCGACTGACGCTCTAGGGAACAGTATGTTGTTTGCGGAGTTGTTGTATAAGATCGTGGAGACACGTCAAATGATTCGAGTTAGCCAACTGTCTAGTCTGCAGCAAGGAAAGTATCCACAATAGGTGTGCGAGGATATCTGAAGCATCACGGATCTCAGCTCGACAGCGACTGCTGTGGATCCCGTGACGTGGCAACGGAGAGAGGCCCGACGACGGTGGATGAACACCGACAACACCGGGGGAAGGAGTACCTACGTCCCTCTTTTGAGAAGGGCCCTAGTACAGATTCACAAAATTATTGTTCTGCATCGTTGACGTTAATCTGTTGTACAATTATGGAACATGTGTTAAGCTCAACAATTATGACGTTTCTGGAGACTGAAAAAATCTCCTCTATTAAAATTAAGATGGACTCTGCCAACAGATACCCTGCAATACTCAGATCGCTCTGTTCCTCCTGATAGCCACAATGCCGTACACAGCGGCGCACAAATTGATGCAGTGTTCTTTGACTTTACGAAGGCATTTGACTCCGTCCCGCACAGCCGTTTAATGAAAAAAAGTACTAACTCATCGAGTATCGGATTAGATAACCGATTCCATTGAATACTTCGTTGCAGATAGAACTGAACATGTCACTCTTAACGGAGCAAAATCGACAGATGGAAGGTAATTTCCGGTGTAGCCCAAAGAAATATGCTAGGAGCGCTACTGTTTAAAATATATATAAATGGTCTAGCAGAAAGCGTCGGATGCTCTTTAAGACTGTTCGCAGATGATGGTGCTGTCTATAACAAAGTAGCAACGCCAGAAGATAGTAACAGTCTGCAGAATGACCTCCAGAGAATTGATTAATGGTGCTTCGGCGGTTGACACAGGACGTAAATAAAAGTGACATATTGTCCATACATAGGAAAAGTATCCATTACTGTACCGCTACCCTATTGACGACAAACCGATGGAAACAGTGTCCACCGTAAAATATCTGGGACTAACTATCCAGGGAGACCTTGAGTAGAACGTCCACATAAAACCAATAGTGGGAAAAGTAGATGCCAGACTGAGAGTCATAGGAAGAATCTATTGTAAATATAACTCATCCACATAAGAAGAGGCATATAAGGCGCTTTTTCGACTGATTCTTGAGTATCTTTCATCTGCCTGGTATCCCTACCAGGTAGGGCTGATAGAAGAGACAGAGAAAATATAACGAAGATTTCATCACGGGATCATTTAGCGGGCGCGAGAGTGTTACAGATGCTCAACGAACTCCAGTGGCAGAAGTTAAAAGACAGGCGTTGTGCATCAAGAAGAGATTTACTATTGAAATTCCGAGAGAGCACTTTCCGGGGAGAGTCGGACAATATGCCCCCATACATCTTACGTAATGACCACGAGGAGAAAATTAGAGAAATCAGAGCCAATACAGGGGCTTAGCGGCAGTGATTCTTCCCAATCGCTATTCGCGAGTGGAACAGCTATGGAGGTCTCAGTTAGTGGTACAAAAAGTACCCTCTGTTACGCACCATTAGTTGGCTTGCGGAGTGTGATGTAGATGTAGATACAGTTTGATAAAGAACTTATCCCTGCACGAGAGCTCCAATGAGGAGAAACTTTGCCTGATTGCATTCTTCACTGTCATATGGGTCCAGCATCTTGCCTGACGGTGTGGCGTGCAATCGAATACACAGCATGATCATCACTGGTCCTCATGGCCGATAATGTGGGCAGATGCCACAACGTTTCTGACACCTACGATCGGTGGATATCTCCAGTTTTGAGGGTTGTATTTCATTATCTTTCAACGAGATGACACTAAATTTTTTCATGCTGTGTACCAAAGCCGTATATTTATCACAACAGAGACATTTTGAAGGCTTCCATACCATGTGTTATTGAAACGTAATCCCTGTAAGCAAATGAAACTTTATGTTTCCGGAGACCTTTTGAAGTCTCAGACATATGTGATGTACTTTGAAGTCTCAGACATATGTGATGTACTCTGAAGCGCCAAAGAAACTGGTATAGGCATGCGCATTCAAATACAGGGATTTGTAGACAGGCAGAATGCGGCGCTGCCGTCGGCAAAGCCTATATAAGACAAGTGCCTGGCGCAGTTGTTAGATCGGTTACTGCTGCTACATGCCAGATTATCAAGATTTAAGTGAGTCTGAACGTGGTGTTATTGTTGGCGGACGACCGATGGGGCACAGCATCTCTGAAGTAGCGATGAAGTGGGGATTTTCCCGTACGACCATTTCACGAATGTACCGTGAATATCAGGAATCCGGTAAAATATCAAATTTACGACGTTCCTGTGGCTCGAAGAAGATCCTGCAAAAACGGGACCAACGACGACTGAAGGGAATCGTTCAATGCGATAGAAATGCAATTCACTGATTTATGGACAGCCATACAGTATTCGTGGTGTCAATTCCTTCCAGCAATACTTCAGACATTATTAGAGTCCATGCCAAGTCGTGCTGCGGCATTTTTGCGTGCTCGCGGGGGCCCTAAACGGTATTAGTCATGTGCAGACTGAAGCGCTGAATGAAAATTTTTACCGAAGCCTGGATTCGAACCTGGATTTCCTGCTCACTAGCGAGATGTGCTAACAGATACTCCACCCTACCACAATGGCATCGCACAACTGCTCCTCGCTTCTCAGTCAAAATTCCCATTCACGCCTCAGACCCCTTGGTATTCCCCTAAACTCGAAAATCTTGTCATAGGCTCTCCAACTATGCTGTATTTGAATTTGGGTTGAGGATAAAGGTGTTGTTCTAGCGTAGTCTGCGCAGGTATGCAAAGTTATCGTGCCAGGGTTGCGTAGTGGTTATCGCATCTGGCTCGTGAGCAGGAGACCCGAGTTCTTATCCCATCCAGCCTTGGTACAAATTTTCGTTTAACACATCTGTCTGCATATATACATAATAGATGTTTGAGACTTTAAAAGTCTCTGGAAATGTGTAGTTTCATTTGACTAAAAGCACCTACGCCTGGGTTTTAGACAGGATAACACGTTTCCTACTATGCTGAGGGCTTTTTCCAATACAGTTGGAGAACCTCTGCTATGCTGTTCGATTTTAGGAAGAATATGAAGTGGATTGAGGGATGAATGAAACTTTGGACATCTAGCTAGTGAGCAGGAGACCAGCGTTCGATTCCTGGCCGTGGTCCATATTTTCATTCATCGCATCAGTTGTGTATGTATATATATCATTCATATTCACTTTATTAAAGCTCTCACGAATGGCCAATTTCCTCCTTACGGCGCCAATTTCAAGGGCACCAGGGGTATATTATGATATATTGACACTGTTATTGGCTGATTTTTAGTCTCGCATGTTTGTTTTGGTTTTATAATTATCAGAAGTTGGTTTCATCAAGGTGTGCTTCTGATTACAACTTCTTGTGTGGAATGCACTCTTTGACTTGCGTTATAAATACTGGTATTGTGATTGCGTTCTTCTCGCATCCGTAATATTGGTTGTGGTAAATGATTCCAAATTTTTCTTTTACATAAAACGGGATTTGCTTTCATCCCATGTAGGCTTTCAAGGCCTTTATATGACACAAAAACGAACATAGAATGACTTATCCCACCCAATGTTACTGATGAGAGCAAAAGTATAGCAGAGAATGAGCAACATATTTACGTTCCAATTCAAAGAGTACAATATGCACACAACGGTAGTAATCACCAACATAATTTCCACTTGATTATAGCCACACGGTTGAAACTACAATAATGGATTGAGCGGTGTTGCTGCTCGCATTGGTGCCATTGGTAGGTTGGCATCCTGTATTAGGGATAGTGGCGTCTCGTTTTCTTCTTGTGTTTACTGGCGCACCTACATTTGCTAGCACTGTCTGTCTACGAGTGGCAGCAGCAGCGGTTATCGATGTCCAGTACTGTGGTACTATCTTTGGAGGGATGTCAAGTGTTTCCGGGTCGGAGTGTGTCGGGCTGTTCAGTTGGAACGGAGCAGCAGTGAGGTACGGCAGTGGGAGGACATGCCGGGACTGCTGGCAGCATGCAGGCACTGCCAGATTGAGAGTCTGCAGTTGCGAGGGCCACAACCACGTTGTCCACCGGATCAAGGAAGTTTGAGTTGGTGTACATTAACCCAATTGTGAAACCTCCACTATTTTCAGTTCACGCTGTTTGTTCATGCGTTGCTGCTCGCAGGGTTGCTGAGACGAAGAGCAACAAGTGGAGTGTTTGGACTTGTGGAAGTTAGTTAGCCATCCTCTGCATCTTATTATTTATCATCGAATTCCTTGTGTTTATTGGTTCAACCAGCGGTGTTTTTCTGCCTAGTGGCCGCTAGTGCCCCAGTTACCTACCCTGGAGGTTATCATATTTTCACGGAGTGTACCTTTCCTCACTTTGCTGCTGCTGTCCGGTAAGACGTGTTGTTCGACAGACTCCTTGATTGTGGTTCGGATATGTTGTTTCTTTTGGACTACTTTGGTCATAGTGGTTCCTTCTGCTTCTGGATGTTCTAAACACCAGATTCTGAAGACGCAGTACTGTCTGCTGGTTCCGCCTTGCCTGGGTTATTCCATCGTTGTATTGGTTATCAAACGTTAGGTAGATTTTGTAAGAGTGTTGGACTGCATTTGAACTGCTCTAGTTTGATTTGCCATCCGGTTAAGTGAATACAACTTTTGGATGCCTGTCTCGTCGGTTACGAAGTTGAATGACTTTCCCAGGCCGATCCTTTGAGCACTGTCTGAAGCCCACTTCTCTCCAGGTTTGATAAGATGGTGACTGTGTTTTTTAAAAATATTTTACTATATCTCGGAGAAATTTAACTGTTTTAAGAATTTGCTATCCAGGCCTTCAGCCATCAAATTGTTTTTTGAGTTATTATTATTGGGGCCTTCAGCCGACAAATAATTTGAATTTCTGGTCAATAAGGCCGTCAATCGTGAATGCAATTGTCTTACAAAATTTTAATTAGATACTATCTCTTAATAGTCAAATCTGGATGATTGTGTTTAAAAAACTATTTTAGTATCTGTTGGACAAGTTCAACTGTCCTTAAGAATTTACTATCCAGGCCTTCAGCCATCAATTGTTTTTTGAGTTATTACTACTGGAGCCTTCAGCCGACTTATAATTTGAATTTTCTGGTCAATAAGGCCTTCAGCCGTGAATGCAATTTGTCTTAAGAATTTTTGATTATATATTGTCTCTTATTAGTGAAATTTTGATGACTTTTTTATTGTTAAATTGTTTTGCAATTGTTTCCAAATAAACTGTACATGATTCTTTTTAAAGTGAGCAACCAACACTGAATGCTGCCTATTCCTAAGACCCATGTTTATTAACAAATAAATAAAGCACCGAGTTACCAGACACACCGATAAAGTATAAATGAAAAATATGGTCATCTAGTGCTCGTATTTTGAAAAGCAATAATACGAATTTCCGCGCATTATTTCTCGTGCTCAAAGCTGACTGCCAGGCCACTTGAAGCGATGCTATCGTTCTGTTTCCGAGTCGTAAGACGGGACACTGGCGTTACACTTCTGATATTTTGGTGTTCTGTGGGCTACAGGCAACGTTGCTGCCAGAGCTGTGTTGTTCCGTGTACTGAACTTCGCACGTGCGCTGTGTACTAACTTTTCTTACCTGCAAATTAAATCGTATGTCGTTCCTACACTTCTGCATTCGCACAGTAAGTGAATTGTAGTTAAATGGTACCGTTTCCCGTTTTGCAATATTATTGGCCAGCAGTGTCTCAGAAACAGCTGTGTGACCCACGTTGAATTCCCGCATTCAGCTAGGGAGAGCGTTGCAGGGCTACTTACTGCGTATCGTCCGGAGAGATATGTTGCGGCCTGGCTCAGTTAGGTCCCTGCTGTCGGCCTCGCACTGGCTGCTCATCTCACGTGTTTGGGACGCAGCAGCAGCCGCCAGCAGCAGCAGCAGCACCAGCAGCAGCAGCCCCGTATCAGGCGATCCTGCCATGGCGAGGCGAGGCGGTGTACTCCGGTCGGCAAAGGGCGTCGCAGATCTCGCAGTGTTAACCAGACACGCAGTACTCACGTGATAGTGCGCCCGCTTTCTGTGCTCCGTCGTCTGCATCAATATATAAACGTCGCCACAAGTTATCGCTTTGAACGGCGAGAATTTGTTCATCCAAATAAAGGGAGACTAGCGAATGAGTCCCTGGTTTCAAAATTAAATATCTCGAAAAGTAAGATCGATAGACGAGTGCAACAAACGTTATGTTTATTCTAAAAGCTGTAAACATTTTATACAGCAGTTATACAGAAGTTTCGAAAGCTTAGAATAGCTGCAAACAGATGGCTTTCTAATCGCAAAATTTGTTGTTGTTGTCTTCAGTCCTGAGACTGGTTTGATGCGCTCTCCATGCTACTGTATCCTGTGCAAGCTCATTCACCAAAAATGGCTCTGAGCACTATGCGACTTAACATCTGTGGTCATCAGTCGCCAAGAACTTAGAACTAATTGAACCTAACTAACCTAAGGACATCACACACATCCATGCCCGAGGCAGAATTCGAACCTGCGACCGTAGCAGTCGCGCCGCGCCTAGAACCGCGAGACCACCGCGACCGACCTCCTTTATCTCTCACTACTTACTGCAACCTACATCGTTCTGAATCTGGTTAGTGTAGTCATCTCTTGGTCTCCCTCTACGATTTTTACCCTCCACGCTGCCCTCCAATAGTAAATTGGTGATCCCTTGATGCCTCAGAACATGTCCTACCAACCGATCCCTCCTTCTCGTCAAGTTGTGCCACAAACTTCTCTTCTCCCCAATCCTATTCAATACTTCCTCATTAGTTATGTGATCTACCCATCTAATCTTCAGCATTCTTCTGTATCACCACATTTCGAAAGCTTCTATTCTCTTCTTGTCCAAACTATTTATCGTCCATGTTTCACTTCCATACATGGCTACACTCCTTACAAATACTTTCAGAAATGACTTCCTGACACTTAAATCTAAACTCAATGTTAACAAATTTCTCTTCTTCAGAAACGCTTTCCTTGCCATTGCCAGTCTACATTGTATATCCTCTGTACTTCGACCATAATCAGTTCTTTGCTCCCCAAATAACAAATCTCCTTTACTACTTTAAGTGTCTCAATTCCTAATCTAATTCCCTCGGCATTACCCGACTTAATTCAACTACACTCCATTAACCTCGTTTTCATTTTGTTGATGTTCACCTTATTTCCTCCTTTCAAGACACTGCCCATTCCGTTCACCTGCTTTCCAAGTCCTTTACTGTCTCTGACAGAATTACAATGTCATCAGCGAACTTCAACGTTTTCATTTCTTCTCCATGGATTTTGTTTCCTACTCCGAATTTTTCTACTGTTTCCTTTACTGCTTGCTCAATATACAGATTGAATAACATCGGGGAGAGGTTACAGCCCTGTCTCAGTCCCTTCCCAACCACTGCTTCCCTTTCATGTCCCTCGACTCTTATAACTGCCATCTGGTTTCTGTACAAATTGTAAATAGCCTTTAGCTCCCTGTATGTTACTCCTGCCACCTTGCCACCTTTAGAATTTGAAAGAGAGTATTCCAGTCAACATTGTCAAAAGCTTTCTCTAAGTCTACAAATGCTAGAAACGTAGGTTTGCCTTTCCTTAATCTACTTTCTAAGGTAAGTCGTAGGGTCAGTATTGCCTCACGTGTTCCAACATTTCTAAGGAATCCAAGCTGATCTTCCCCGAGGTCAGCTTTTACCAGTTTTTCCACTCGTCTGCAAAGAATTTGCGTTAGTATCTTGTAGCTGTGACTTATTAAACTGACATTTCGGTAATTTTCACATCTGTCAACATCTGCTTTCTTTGGGATCGGAATTATTATATTCTTCTTGAAGTCTGAGGGTATTTCGCCTATCTCATACATCTTGCTCACCAGATGGTAGAGTTTTGTCAGGACTGGCTCTCCCAAGGCCGTCAGTAGTTCTAATGGAATGTTGTCTACTCCAGGGGCCTTGCTTCGACTCCGGTCTTTCAGTGCTCTGTCAAACTCTTCACGCGGTACCCTATCTCCCATTTCATCTTCATCTACATCCTCTTCCATATCCATAATATTGTCCTCAAGTACATCGCCCTTGTACAGACCCTCTATATACTCCTTCCACCTTTCTGCTTTCCCTTCTTCGCTTAGAACTGGGTTTCCATCTGAGCTCTTGATATTCATACAAGTGGCTCTCTTTTCCCCAAAGGAATTGCAATATTTAGTGCCTACAAATAGTGTGCCACATTCTGGAATGATCATTCTACCGTTGAAACGTGAAAAGGTGTTAGCGTGCTGAAGTAAAAGGTTGAAATCGTATATTGTATTGAACAACGTGTTGTTCTGGTTCTAGAATGCCACAGGTCAGCACGCGGAAAGGTTCAGTTTTCTAACACCATTTAATGTTGCAAAAGGTTCCGATACAGAAAACCATTCCCAAGCTCTTCACCAGATTCGAACGATAGGCAGCTTGGGTGAAAGATCTAGCGAAGAACGTTGGAACGAGGTAAAATGGAGTTACTCCCGAAAATATCGCCATGGGTTCAGGAACTATTCAACAAGATTCAGTGAAGAGTTGCAGCAGACACTGGTTTGAAGCTTTCGAGCAGGCAGAAAATACTGAGATGATACATACTTGCATTCCAAATCCAAAGCCACACGGTCCTACCTGTACGAGCTGTGAGTCAGAGGACTGGCTTTTCATACTACGTCTCACAATGATTGGTACTCGAGTATTTGATTCTGGCTGAATCTAGTTCACAGATGAAGCACACCTCACTGGAATGAAGCCTTGAATAAACAAAAATGGCGATTTTGGAGTTCCGAAAATCCCCATTTGTGTGAAGCGAAACCACTGCATCTCCCTAAGTTACTGTTTGGGCTACAATATACAATGGAGGCATTTTTGGACCTTTCTTCAAGGAAGATACGATCACTATTGAACGTTAACTTGCAATTTTGGAACAAGTTGTCGCCATAGGAATGGTTCATATAAAATGAGGCCAGGCTGCATCGCATCGAACAGCTGTTCCACGTTCTTGATGAACACTTTGCGAATACAGTCATTGCGTTGGCTTATTGCAAATGTTATGGGCCATGGATGGATTGTCTTCCATATCTGCCCCGTCTGATTCCTTACGACTGTGATCTGTGTGGTATCTGAATTCATTTTCGTAGAAACAGTACACAATCTGAAGGCAAATTTCAGAGTTCGTTTGCATCATGTCCTTAGTGCGAGTGGTGGACATTTAAAAAAGAGTGATGTGACTGCAAAGACTGCTTGCAAAGGACAAGTTTAATTAGCCACGTTCATACTGTATGAGGCACAAAGCATATATCGCCATCTGTTAGCTGGTTTTATATTTCGAAATTTCTGTATAAAATTTTTACATCCTTCGCAGTCAACATACCCTTTCTTGCACTCGTCTGTCTTTCTTAGTTTTCGAGCTACTTAATTTTGAATTCAGAGACCCCGCGTATTGCTCGCTACTAAAATTGAAACACCGTGGAGAATGATAAATAATGAAATTTAGTTTATTAAGCATATAAGATATATTAGGAAGAATAGATGAATTGCTTTGTAGATGACTCGCGAAAATTAGTACGCAGAGCACAACCTCTGGTACGAAAAATAGTTCTGATCAGAATGGGCATCAAGTAGAACTGAGTTTGTGTTGCACCAAAATCGCCCGCCGGGAAGTCCGAGCGGTTCTAGGTGTTAGTCTGGAACCGCGCGACCGCTGCCTCGGGCATGGATGTGTGCGATGTCCTTAGGTTAGTCCTCGTTAGGTAAGTGAAACTTGAGGTATTCTATAGAATTTTGCTACACTTTTGTGGAGAGAGATCAACTGTCCCTGCCTCTCTTTGTATTCGATCTGTACATATTTAAAGTTGATACGCCTTTTGTTTCAAAACACTGTTCTGAAAAAAATTATTTGAACAAAGACAGGAATTTATTTGTAAATATTTCCGTCGCAGACCAAGTAACCGTGATTATTTTACTTGCAAACAAAGTGACTTTTAGACGGTGCTTGAGTACTTGCTGAGTGAATCGTTAAATCGAATCGTGTTCTCATCACCAGGGAACAAAATACTAAAAGGGGACTCGCTAGGCTTCACAACCAATTGCTGCAAACACTCGGCAGACCAACATGTCCGTCTGTTTTAGTGCAGGCTTTATCATCTCAGATCCACCGTTTGAAGTGGCTTCTGTTATACAGGAGGTCGTACAAAATAGTGAACACTTCTATGAGGAAGATTCATTTTGTTTCACTATGCTCAGCACTGTATGGTGATCGAATGATAATGTTGACTGTCCAGGATGGAAAACCTGCCACACCATACTTTCATGTCGGGCTGCAGTCCTGCATAATCCGGCAGAACAACCAAAATGATCTTCATCCGACGAATATTAGTCCGATAAAAAAGTTTCAATGTTTTACCTACCTTCGTGGCTGATATGTGTTTAGATCTTAGAGGTTCAGTGACGTGTACTGTTCACTGAAAACAACTCAACTTTCTGTTTGAGCAAACGAAATAGCGTAGTAGGTAAGTCAGTGGACTTGATTCCGAGCCAAAGAGATTTGAATTTTCCTATGTTGCTTTAATACATGTAAGACGGTTAGCGTTGGGATGGTTGCTTTGAAATGGTCACGTCCAATTTCTTCCCAGTCTCTACCAATTATGAGCAATTTCTAATGCTTTAATTTTCCCTCTTCTCCCGTTTCCGATGGGTGATGGTTTGGCCATCCTACTTTCCTATAGTCAGACAACGCTTCACAAACCTCTCCTCTCTGTCTTGCTATGCTTTTACTTTTCATCATTTTCACATGACATTGTTGTTGTGCCGAAACGTGTATTTTTTCAGTTACCGATACGACAGTAAAATGAGCTTTGAATAATTTCTTGGCGAAAGCGGAATGCGAAAATTATTGAAGTAAAGCTATTGTCTACAACATAGTTTCACCTATAATTGAGCGTGGCGATATCGCCGAGGTCATGCTGCTGCTCGTCTATGAAACAAAAGACTGTCAGCCTTTAAAGCGTGTTGGCGTCGCGTGCTGCAACATTGTGTTGTTCCATTCTGCCGGCAGAGGATGTGAGGGACCGTTCCACGAGGAAAACTAGCGTTTTGTAAGGCTGAAAGGGGGGGGGGGGCGGGGGGGGTTAGTGTTTAACGTCCCGTCGACAGCGAAGTCATTAGAGACGGAGCGTAAGCTCGGGTTAGGAAGGATTGGGAAGGAAATAGGCTGTGCCCTTTCAAAGGAACTATCCCGGCATTTGCCTCAAACGATTTAGAGAATTCACGGAAAACCTAAATCAGGGTGGCCGGAGACAGGATTGTACCGTCTTCCTCCCGAATGCGAGTCCAGTGTTAATGCTGAAGGCATGTGTGCACCTTTACAGTTCACGGTGAATGACGCAGAGGAACCATGAGGAAATGAGATCAGCCGACGATGAGGTTCTTAGAGACGGGGCGCTGATTACACAGGGCGTTCACAAAAGAAGGAGCTTGTGGTGGGGGGGGGGGCGTGAAACGCCACTTGACCGTGCTGCAGGTCTCGTCTCGGTATTTGTATCAAGTGAGTTAAGGACACCACAGGAAACGTAAATCATGTAAGGCGAACTGAATACCAGTCTGGTGTCTCGAATACGCCTGTTAGTCTCTTTAAGTTAGGTATAGCTTATATGCAGTGTGTAAATTTTAAGTTGACAAACCAGAATAACTCGAAAAATAAGCTTCACACGAAAAAAGGCATTTACGGACAACAAGCGGGCCGAAAGTGAGAGGTGAGGGGACTCACAGGAAACAAGCACCCCGAAATTCATTTACTTTAAGTATTTGCAAATAATCAACAATAAAACGAAACCAATCGTTCCTTTTCAGGACCATCAAATCTTAAACGATCTTTAGTTAGCGAGTGGGTTAGTCATTCCCTCTGTTAGTCTTTTACTTTGTTTACTCTGTTAGTTAATGAGTTCACTCGTTACTATGTAGGATATTTGGTTAGTTAGTTAGCTAGTCATATGATTTGTTTGATAATTAAAAGTTGTGTGGCTTCATGACCACGAAAAAACAAAACGTATCCGAATCTGCGGAAAAAATTAAATTTGGGTCAACATTTTTAAAACTCTAATTCCCCTCTCTCAAACCCCACCCTTTGGGGAATTTCTTGAATTACAGCACTAACTACCAAGAAACAAAACAAATGCTTAAGACAAAATGTATGTAGCTTTTTTATGTAGAATCTGATTCTGCAATAAAAAATTTTAAAGTTGCCTCCCGCCCCACCCCCAGGGGCTGAGGTGGCTGGCTAATTTTAGCTCCAGCAGATGTCACCCTCGAAAATAATCGACCTTTGATTCTACGCATTTTTTCGTGTCAAGTTTATTTTTCGAGTTATTCTGGTTTGTCATCACAAAATTAAAAAAATTGCTCTGAGCACTATGGGCCTTAACTTCTGAGGTCATCAGTCCCCTAGAACTTAGAACCACTTAAACCTAACTAACCTAAGGAGATCACACACATCCATGCCCGAGGCAGGATTCGAACCTGCGACCGTAGCGGTCGCACGGTTCCATACTGAAGCGCCTAGAACCGCTCGGCCACCCCGGCCGGCTCTAAAATTTACACCCTGTATATATAAATATCGATGACAAGTTACGGACAGTGTCTAAATAGATACTCTTAAGATCTGTGTAATAAATACACTTGCTAAGGTCCAGGAGAGCCTCCTGTATGACCGCCTGCAGAGACGTAGAGTCTTTCGCGGCCTTAATTCACGTCAGTTGGCCTTCCTGGGAGGTAAATAAATTAATGACGCTATAAACAGTGCACTCGTAATAGTTTCAGGAGCCACAGGCAAATATGAAATTGCAATAACCACAGACATTACATGAACCATTAATAATCTCTGGTGGTCTGGAATGTTCGGGAAGCTTAAAGAACTGGATGTACTATACCTCAGACCCTATACAACAGTTTCCTAGGCTGCTGTAGACACAGCGTTGTAGAAAGCCGCACGAGCGGTCGCCAATTTGGCAAGAAAATAACCGAGGGGGTGTTAGGAAGGACCGATGTGTGGGCCCATTTTCTTATGAGATACCTACTGGAATGAGACTCGAGAGCGGATGGAGTAATAGGATACGGGGATGAGGTACTATTTGTCAGAATAGCTGACAACAGAGACCAGCTAGAAGTGAAAGCAAGTGGAGCGCCTCATATAGTTATACACTGATGCAACAAGAACAGGTTAACAGTCGCATAAAAAAATGAAACTTCATACATTCAATGAAAGGATCTGAAACCTACCGTTATGGATAAAGGGATGTGAGGCTAGAGGTTAGGGTCAATGTAACATCATGTGTCATTTCCTGTTACCACATTGTTGACATAACACCTCTGAAACGGGTAGGCCTTTGGCAATCGCAATTTCAGTTAATTACAACACAGTTTGAGCAAAATATCAGATCTCAGTAATAGGGCAATAAAAACAGGTAGACGTTCAATAATAAATGCTAAGACGTCAAAACCCAAAACTTAACTAGAGTTTAGGAATCGTAGTTGAAGCTTTCCGGTTCCAACGGGGGCCCGGAATTTAGCACAGCAAAACTGGCTTCAACTAACTCATCGGTGTGCCACGTCCCCGAGCTGGCTGGACAGGTTGCACACGAAGACAGCACTGGAAGTCAGCCACGGATTCATATCGGCCCACAAATACGCCCAGCAGCCACTCGCCGGGCTCCGTGCCCAGACGCTTTTGCAAGTCCTCGCCTTACTCGCGGGCCGGACCTCTCACACCGTCCCCCTCGCACCGTTACCACTTCCCAAAACTCACCTTCCCACACCACGCACCGACCCATCAGGAACCTAGGGCAAAGATCTTAGTGGCTTCAAACCAGAGGGACAACACACGACAGATGGAGTTTGCTGCGACACCAATAACCCCGCCAAGGCTTACTATAACTGAAAATTGATCCCTGCATTAAACATGGGAACAAAAACATTAAACGCACAACAAGATAGGTTTTCAGCTTGACGAGAGAAACGGCTTCAACGAACATATAGACTGACGAACGATAAGGCAAAGGAAATACTACACAAAATAGCACGAGTAAACTGAGCCAGTTATAGATTACTAATCACACCGATACGAAATCAACGCTGTGCGCTCTTGTAATAAGCATTGAACTTCGCTGCGAGTGCGTAAGCACACCGTCTATGACTCGCTACGAGCAAAACAACTGTCAGGCGATGGCAGAGGAGTGTGCTGCTGAGACTATCTCGGGTATCTCGTATCACAACAGCGGAAACACTGTACGTCGTACTGAAAATATATCCAGCCGATATTACGATCAGATATCGCGCTGTACAACTTTAGGTGAAAATGGTCAGACCTGGCAGGACTGAACAAATCACTGGTGTGCCACTTCACAACAAGTGTCACCTTAATCGCTGACGGGTGGAGACTTGACAGCAAAAGTGCGAGGTTGGTGACGGGGCGCCGTGAATACAGCATATTCACTGATACAGGAAACGGCTGAAAATGAGCTGCGCAGTCACCGACTGTGGCGTGACACACTTTCTGTCCGGACACGGCCTTATGGTGCTCGCTTACACCACGTGACGCTGAATAACGACTCAAACTTCACTTGCGCTCTAGAGGTAACTCTGAACACACCATCCTGACCTGTAATCTATTCATTAAACTAGGGCAAGCAAGACAACACAGAAGTCAATTAAGACACGACACAGTATACAACACAGTGCGTAACAAAAGCGTATGGAACTCACTTATTACTCCAGTCAACACAATATCTTCAGCACTACACACTGAATGCCTAAAAGGTGACGACGCCATCGACTACAAAATACGCAGTACCAAAACAAATTGCACAGGGCAGACAAACAATGACAAAAGACGAATCCAAAATTCACGCGATACGTAATCCACACAAATAAATAAAGGCTACAAACAAACAGAGCTGGGACATAGTAACCGATCGGAAAATACACCTAATATCAGCCTAAAACACATTAATAGACACAGTAAGTAAAGTTAGATAGTGACTGGTGATTGTACCGCAAGAGGTTACTTTAATCATGTTGTAAGATATATGCATTTATAATAACTGCAATAGCACAGACATGCATAACGTAAAATGTAACATTGGAAATAAATTAATAAGAATATTATAGGCATGATGAAATTCATGGTTCGGTAAACATAGCGAGATCTTAACCCACGGACTCCTAATGTGGTGGGACAAACCTCTCATCTCTACAGTATAGTGTCAGATATTAATTTTCGACTTAAAATGGTTATATTATAATTTACTCTTTTATATTTTGTACGTACTATGTTCAGCAAGTGCAAAAACTGCATTGGACAAACAAAAAGTAAGAAAAAATAGAGCATATAAAAACACCTCGCCTCCTTTTGCCAGGAATTGACAACTATGTGCGTGGGGTGGTTTTGTATTTAGACAACCTTTTGGTAATGTCTGTGCACACTACTAGACGTAAGGACTTTGAGACCCTAAAGGTTGGTAAAACGAAACCAGGCAGCCGAAAGCACAAAAAACAGGTAAAAAAAGAAACTCCCTATGCTTTTGGTTCCAACGCAAAAGGTGCTGCCGACAACGAATCACAGTCGTACTGGCAGCCAGGCAAAGGCATCACTCCCCCCCCCCCCCCCCCCCCCCCTTCTATCGCTGTCCCACTTTGCAGCGTGAGACTTCGTGTCTTCAGTCCTGTTAAAGGGGTATTTCATGAAGTTTCGGAATTGCAGCTCTGTTCCACGACCTTTATATGGTCCTCCAAAAATACGCGAAGAAGGTCTATCATTAGGTCCTACTGTGAGCAATAACGGCGCTCTAACGTGTGACTTGGCTACACATTTCGAGTCTTTACAGAAACCTTTTTTGGGGAAGTGCTCGCATCATATTCGCAATTCCGACGATTTTATTAATAGACGGAGGGCACTTCGATTCAACGAGTCGGATTTATTAGTAAGCTTCGATGTCGTTTCGCTTTTCACTACAGAACCTCTCATGGATTCATTGTTACTCGTCAGCAGTAAGCTCACTGCTAATATAACAGCGCTTTTTTATCACGCCCTTCCCTCAGCCTACGCTCTACTGAATAGTGAATATTTTGAGCAGATTAATGGTGTTACGATGGGCAGTCCTCTCTCCCTCTGCTAGCAAACTTCCTTTTTATGGAAACTTTGAGCAGAGGGCACTTAATTCGGCAGAACTTAAACCGAAATCATCTACCGATATGTGGATGATGCTTTTCTAGTGTGGTCCCACGGCGAAAAAGAACTGTCACGCTTGTTGAAGAACCTGAATTCCATCTACAAGAATATCAGACTTGTGATGGAACTGGAGAAGGGCGATTTCTTTCGTTCCTGGGTGACCTGCTCAGTCTGAAAGTGGGTGGAACATTGCGAAATTCCGTTTACCGCCAGCCCACACATACAGACCTGTATTTTCAGGCGTATGGCAGCCACAAACTATAGGCGTACTTCGAACTTTGGTGCACAGGGCACATGTAGCGTATAATGCAGACAGCTTTGCAAAGGAGATGGAGCACCTACAATCCCTCTTCAAGAATAATGCATGTTCTCCCACATCAGTACAGCTTTGTAAGCTTAAGGAAGAAGAAACTGCACCATTTAAAATCAAGAGGAGAAGGAATGGTTTAACTCCAGGGTGTTCCTCCGGTATGTCGTCAATATGTCGTCGAAATATGGTAAAATATTAAGGTAACGTCATGTCAAAGTAGTCTTGCGCCCACCTGTAAAGACTTGTGATCTTCTCCGCTCCGCAAAGCATATTCTGCGATTACGGAAGGCAGGAGTTCACAGAATATGTTACACATATCTTCTCATTGTAGAAAAGCCTATATTGGACAAAAACGCGCCCAGTGCCTGGAAGATGCGTTCAACATGTTTGCCACACTCGCCTTTCGCAAGCAAGTAAATAAGCCATAGCCGAGCATAGTATCTCCGTAGGAAATTTCATGGATACCTCAACCACGGGGATCTTGGCTTCGAAGAGATCCTTCTGTGATTCAGTTTTAAGGAACCGGTGGACATACGTTTAGCGGAAGATGTTATTAATCTTGGTGGAGGCTTTCTACAGGATAGGGCTTGGAACCCGATGATTTCCTTAATTTATTCAGAAACAAAACATTTTATGATGAATGATACGACTAACGAGAATTAATTTCATTAATATTATCTGAATTTTAACTCCAGGAGGGCACACATGCGCATTCATAGATGGAGCAATATTCTGAACAGGAGACATTGTCTTCAGTACGTATTCCGTCTCAACTCAGTTCACACTAAATCAACCTTGCACTTCAATAACAACAATATATTGATACTACTGGAGCTACTCCAGTGAGCAGAATGCTTTCTCTCACTGGATAAAGCAACAATAACGCGCTTCCATTGATTAATTTGTTAGAACAGTGTTGTCTTTAATCGCTGGCCGTTAATTAAGAATGTAACACTAACAGTGGTATCAGAGTTAATCAATGTGCCGTTTCCCTACAGGCCTGAACTCGAATGTTGTGCAATGTGGTCGTGGATCAATGGCAGAAAGAGTGTGTGGAGGTGAAGGGCAACAAGCTGCAGGTATTGAACCTAACTGTATATCCGTGATGTTCCTCCTTCTGGTCACACAGGTGGAATTAAGTCCTATTAACACGTTTCCGTATAGCCTTATGCTCCGGTGTGAGGACCTACTCGTTTGTCAAACCTGTGGCGTACACATTTTGGTAGGTCATATGTTAATGGAATGCATTTTATATACTGACGAGAGCGCAGCAAGTGGGACTCTGCCCCCTGTTTTAGCGAATGAAGAGATGAGTGTGAATTGTTTAGAATCCAGCCTAAACTACTACGCCAGATGTTTTAGTGACGTGATAGTCAACCTTCCATGGTGGGTGGCTGGCGCTATGGATTTTATATGTTGGCAACACTTTGGGTATGTTGGCAACACTGCGGCGACGCGGACTCTTCGAGTATTTGCTGCAATAAGTAATTATAAAAAACGTTGTTATTAAGCTGTTTTTAAACGTTTACAGTTGTTATAATTATAATGTAAGTGTTGTTAAATTAGCGGAAGTGTTAGTAAAGTATAAAATAATATTAAATGGGGTAAGAAGCGTATTTTTCTTCTCGCGCCTGTAGCACGAATCCTAGGCTTAATTTCATGCCCGCGAATCGTAAGTAAACAGTGACCTAAACTTATATGTAATCATCAGTTTTTTTTATTCAGTACTCTTTCAATTTATTTATATCTGCCTGAATAGTTTTTAGTCAGTACTTAAATCAGTTTATACCATTTCCGTTTTTACCATGAGTGAGAAGTGTGTGACATGCCGTAGGATCGTTAGTTCCGGTGTGTGGTGTGATGGGTGCTGTAGTTTCTTTCACTGGGGCGAATGTAGTGGCGTGGGAAATGGGGACATAAATGAGGCTCACCAGTAGTATTGTAGGATCTGCAGTAGTGATAGGAAAATACTGGAACAGGAAGCGAAAATTACAGCCTTTCAAGCCGACTTAGACAAGGCAAGGGAGGATCTGGACAGGTTAAAGAGGGAGAAGGGTGAACAGAGGTGGCAAGTAGCAACATGTATTAGGAAGAACAGGCAAAGGAGAGCATCAGACAGCTTTGTCATAAATCTTGAAAATAGATTTGACCTGTTGCCTCAGTCAGAATCGGATGAGCCTCAAATAGCTGAAGCTGTAGAAAGGGCACAACAAGCTTTCAAGGACTTGAAAAAAGGTAGGGAAATTTGTAAAGAGAAGGAAAGTTCTGTTTTTAGGTAGCTCCCATGATAGAGGTGTTGGCCAACTACTGCAGGAAAATCTAGGTCGAGAGTACCAGGTCACAAAATTTTTCATCCTTGTGCAGATCTGGGTCAGGTAACAGAGAAAGTAGGTCCTTTATCCAAGGATTTCACAAAGGAGGATGCCGTGATTATAGTGGGTGGTCCGGAAAATAGCATTGACAGAGACTCTGAATGTTCCATAGAGAGTGACCTGATGAAGATAGCATCATCAAAGAAGCACACGAGTGTGGGATTTGTGTCTGTGTTGAGACGCCATGATCGGCCTCATTTGAACTCTCCCGTCGGGAGGATGAACTTGGAGTTGGACTGGCTGCTTAGGACGGATATAGGGTCCCATATTGGTTTGATTCCTGAGGATGCTATCGATAGGTGAGACTACGTTAGGCATGACCTTCATCTCAATAGGAAAGCGAAGGGAAAACTGTCTGGTGGATTGCAGAAAACTTAAGGGGGACAATGTCACAAGTGGTAAAATACCAGTGGTCAAAGGTGTCAGAGTGATACCTTTTTTAGGATAGGGAAGGGGGAAAGAAAACGAGTTGTAAGAGAGATTGGCAGACACACCCAGTTTCAGAAAACAGATGAGCAGGAGCCAGATTTTAGAATACAGCCTCCACTTAAACAATGATTAACAGAAAGTAATCAGAAAGTGCCAGTTAATCTTCGCCAACGCAGATGTAATCCCATTATTATGCAGTATCACTTATCATTATTACACCACAACATTCCGGAACTCAGAAATAAACTTGATGAACTACTCATTTGTATTGATAAAATGAATTCATCTAACCAAATTGACGTAATCTGCTCCCTGAACATCAAGTGACCACTGGTATAGATATGTTAGACATTTCAGGATTTAAGCTAGCTTCCTACTTCTGCAGAGTAGATGTGGATGGAGGAAGAGTTGCCACATTTATTAAAAACAGCCATAAATTCAAGAAAATTTACATTAATAAATTCTGTTTAGAGCATCATCTAGAAACAGGTGCAACAGAAGTAGAGTTCCACAACAGTTTCTATATAATAGTAACTATTTACCAAGCACCTGCTGGAAATTATAGTCTATTCATAAATCATCTAGAAGCTCTTTTGGGTTATTTAACAGGAAGAAACAAATAAATTTTGATTGCTGGTGACTTTAATACAGATTTTCTAATGCAATCTTCCAGTACACATTTACTGTAGTTAATAATGCTGTCTTTCAATCTAACTCACACTGTAAACTTTCCAGCTAGGATCACTAAATCCTCAAGGACAGCCATCGATAACATTTTTATAGAGAAATCAAAGGAACAAAATCGTATCATAAAACCTGTAATAAATGGACTATTAGATCATGACATGCAGCTCCTTGTTTTAGATGTAAATTCTAAGCAGATCATCAAGACTGCTAAATCTGCGTATAGGAGAGTAGTCAATCAACCAAAAATTGAGTGTTCTAGAAAACTGCACAAAGATATGAACTGGAAAGATGTTTATAGTGATCATGATATGAATGAAAAATATAACACATTCATGACCAATGCCAGTACGATGTTTGAAAACTGTTTTTCTCTAAAAGTTACTCAAATTAAACAGAAGTCTATAATAAAACCATGTATTACACAAGGAATAAAGATTTCCTGTAAGACAAAAAGGAAAATCTATATGACGACCAAGAATAGCTCCAATGCTGATAGTTTAGCGAAATACAAGGAATACTGTAAAATATTAAAAAAATAATTCAGACATCTAAGCAAATGCACTACGAGAAGAAGATAGCAATGTTAGGAAACAAAATAAAAACAATATGGGATATAGTGAAAGAGGAGACTGGTAGAACCAGAAAGGAAGAGGAGCAAATAGCATTAAGGGTAGATGGCACATTAGTAACCGATGGGCATAGTGGTGGCAAATCTATTTAACAAATACTTTATATCTGTTACTGATAGAATGGGATTGTCAGGATCAGTAAAAAAGGCCCTTAAAAATCTGAAACTAGCCTTTACAAATAGCTTCAGGTACATGAATATTTCACTCACTTCACCAAAAGAAATTACATCCATAATAAAATCTTTAAAAAGAAAGGATTCTAGTGGTTACGATGAAATATCAAGAAATTTAATTAAGGCATGTTCTTGTTAGCTTAGTACAATTCTAAGTTACTTGTGTAACCAGTCAGTTATAAGTGGGACATTTCCTGACTGGCTAAAATATGCAGATGTTAAGCCTCTATTCAAGAAAGGGGATAAAGAGATACCATCAAACTACAGACCGATTTCACTTTTGCCAGTATTCTCAAAAATTTTAGAAAAGGTAATGTACAGTCAGCTTCTCAACCATGTGACCACAAATAACATATAATCAAACACAGTTCGGATTTATGAAGGGTGCTGATATCCAGAAGGCTATTTACACCTACAGAGAAAATGTACTTAATTCATTAAATAACAAATTACAAGCAGCAGGTATTTTCTGTAATTTGTCAAAGGCATTTGATTGTGTGAACCACAACACCCTTTTAAATAAATTAGAGTTCTACAGTGTCACGTGCAGTGCTGCAAAATGGTTCAAGTCATACCTCGCTAACAGGAAACAAAGGGAGTCAGTGCAAGGGACTAGTGAATTAAGTCATGAGTCATCATCAGAATGTGAAGAAATTATATGTGGTGTCCCACAAGGATCCATCCTAGGGCCATTGCTTTTTCTTGTGTACATTAATGATCTCTTATCAGTTACACTGACAGAAGCAGAGTTCGTTTTGTTTGCAGATAACACAAGTGTTGCAATAAATAATATGTGAAGTGTAGTTCTAGAAAGATCTGCTAATGATATTTTCATGGATATTAATAAATGATTTAAAGCGAACTCACTGATATTAAACTTTGAAAAGACTCACTACATACAATTCAGAACCTGTAAGAGGTTTCCACTCAGCATATGCAAAAGTATAAAGAAGAGCAGATAGAAGAGGTTGACGGTCTGGGATTACAACTTGATAATAAATTCAGTTGGGAGGAACACACCACAGAACTGCAAAAATGTCTTAACAAATCTATATTTGCAATTCGAGTGTTAGCTGACACAGGGGACATAAAAAGGAAAAAGCTTGCATAATTTACCTACTTTCATTCCATAACGTCATATGGTATAATATTTTATTGTAACTCTTCAAGTCAAACAAAAGTTCTCCGAGTCCAAAACCCTTTAATACATAATATCTGTGGAGTAAATTTACGGATGTCCTGTAGAAACCTCTTCAAAGAACTCGGTATACTAACTACTGCCTCTCTGTATATTTACTCCTTAATGAAATTTGTCCTAAATAATATATTTCTTTTTTTTTTAACAAACAGCCCTGTTCATACATGCAATACCAGGAACAAAAATGATGTGCACAAGTACAAAAGGGGTCCACTATTCACAAACACTCATCCTCAATAGTTTGCCAGCAAACATAAAAAAATTAGTTACAAATAAAGATCAGTTTAAAAGGAGGCTGAAAGACTTACTAGTGGCCAACTTCTACTCCATTGACGAATTTTTTAATAGAAACAAGCGATACATTGTATATATTAATACTATTAGTATTGTTATTTCACCTTACAAAAAAAAAATATAGACCTGTTCCACATCCACGGATCTATGGAACGAAAACTAATCTAATCTAATTTCTACTCTTAAAAACGTTTTTGGTAAATAGTTCTTATTACACGGTTATGAAGTAGTTACTTCACTACTTCATAAATCACCATTACTGTGGAACCGGTGGGTGGCAAGAAAATTTTACTACTAACAAAGATAGAAAAGTTGGCGCTAGATACAGCTGCTTTAGTGTGTTGCAGAATGGCTGGCTCATCCGTTATAAGCTCAGTGGCCAGCAGACCACTATTTCTGCTGTACTGCTTCACAACTCTCATTGGTACTTTTCTGCTTCAATTGACTGTTTGCATTCATTTCAGTATGTGTGTATGTGTATGTGTTTTTTAATATATCTGTGGCCTTGCGACGATAAGATGTAAACTGTGCCCTGTCGCGGAGACAAGTGTAATAATTCTGTCCCCCTCTCTTCAGTTTTCGTAAGCTATATTTTGCTGCTATCGGACTCGACTTTGGTGGCTTTGCTGAGAGAATATGCTTCGTTACGAAAATAACCTGACCATGTGTCTAAACGAATACACGTCTTTTATACTTTTCGAATATTAAAGTCACTTAATTGAAGAATAAAAATGACACTGCACAAGTCATATTACTTTGGTTTACTGTTTCTTTTGCAAGTAACACAATTTCCCAACAACGCCTACACCGACCCAGTCTGGTTTAACAGTTACGTTTGTTTCACATTCGTACTCATATGTTCAAATATGTGTGAAATCTTATGGGACTTAACTGCCAAGGCCATGAGTCCCTAAGCTTACACACTACTTAACCTAAATTATCCTAAGGAGAAACACACACACCCATGCCCGAGGGAGGACTCCAACCTCCACCGGGACCAGCCGCACAGTCCATGACTGCAGCGGCTAAGACCGCTCGGCTCGTTCCGCGCGGCTCACATTCGTACTCAGGCAAACATTGCTAGGTTGCGTTTAAACATTAATTAAACAGGTAATTCCTGATCACGGAAGCGTTTTCATTTACGACGTGTCATCAATATGTTTGTCTAGGTCAACTGCTGATTCTCAAACACGACGCTGTATCAACCGTAAATATTAATCAATCTAGGACACCGCTTCGAGAAGTAAATGAAACACTTCCCTTCTGCAAACCAACGCAACACTTAACTATTAATTTTACTTTCTACGCAATTGTTCGTATTACTTATCCGCACGACCGGCTCGATACGGAAGCTGAGAAGCGTCTCCCTTTCCCACGCCAAGAAAGTGAGTGACAAATAGCGCTGGGGCATTGCTGTCATTATACAGCAATACAGTGCTCCGTCAGAGGAAAAGGCGCACACGGCTCCGAAAATTTCAGTAGCCAGAGAAAAATATCGATACGTTATGATATCAAAGATAGCAGTAATCCTTACAATATATATATATATATATATATATATATATATATATATATATATATATATATATATATATATATATATGTGTGTGTGTGTGTGTGTGTGTGTGTGTGTGTGTGTGTGTCTGAGTGTGTGTGTCTCTGAGTGTGTGTGTGTATGTGTCACTGTGTTTTTGATTTTTAAGTATCGGCTTGGTTTCATTAATGTTGAAACATTCATGTATTTCTTCTAACTACATTCGTCTCGAAGTACTTGTGGGAGTGCTAAAGCCATTGAAGTCATGTGCCCAAGAATATCTCTCTACCTATCTGTCATCACCATCGTTGGTCTGCCAGGATGGCATAGCCTATTTCATGCCCAGTTGTTGTGGATACGATCAGTGGGAAAGGGAGTCAGGGGTCTGCCGACGGTGACGGTGGCTACAGAAAGATTATTAATTTCAGGAAATTTCTTTACTGATACGTGAACCAGAGAAGACATGGATGTTGCTCTCCTCCAGTGGTTGTGGCCTGGCTCTGACCGCCGGCCTTCTTGTACCCAGTATAGAGAAGGGAGCCATGCCTGAAAGCCTCACACGGAAAGATTCAAGGTGCCAGGCTGTGCGAAATTGGAACGTTCGAAAAAAAGACTTTATCTTCAGAAGGGTTCTGGGAAGCCGATGTTGTTGTAGTACTGCAGAAAATGCAGAATTTCTGTGCACTTAGAATCTGGTCTGAGGTGTAAGATTATATAGTTTTGCTTTATTTCAATTTCACATAAGTAAACTACCAAAGTTTGCTGATCCATGAAGTTCTTTTCATGTAAGTGACATACCCAGATGTAGCAGGGAAAGAAGGGACCAGTAGAAGAATGGTCCTATCAGAGCACAAAGAAGGCGAATATGCTCCTATTTATTGAAAGACTAAGACTGAAAAGTGCCATACCAGCTGCATCATTCTACCTCCTTCCTCAGCACCTTTAAAAATTATCTCAAAAATTTTGGTGTGTCAACATATTACAGCTTTTCTGTGCTGAGAGAGACGAAGACAGTGGCAGTGGGAAAGAGAAGAAAAAGTAATAAATACTGAAAGACAGAAGACAGTGGTTGTGGTATACAAAGAGTGAAGCAGACAATGGGAGTGTGAGAGAAAGTGAAGAACACAGTGCCAGTGAAAAATAGATGATAGTGACAGAAGTGTGCTAGAAAAAGAATGAATGAGACAGTGCCAATGGGAGAGGATAAGAAGAAGAAAAAAGTGGAAGTGGATGAGAGCCAGTGATATTGAGAGGGAGTCTATGAAAGTGACGACGAGGAAGAGGGAGATAGTGTGATGCGATAGCAGCAGGAAGAAAGAATGAATGAGACAATAACAGTATAAGAAAGCAAGAGGGAGACGCTGAGAGTGAAAGGAGAGAGTGTTAACAGGACATAAGGAGACTGTGGCTGTGAGGCACAGGGCAGTGGCAGTTAGAGAGACACAAAGAGCTAATTACGGTAAAAGGGGCTGAATGAGTGAGTGAGAATGGACAAATTGAAGTCATGGGTATGAGTGACTTACAGCGATGGACTAGTGGATGTGAGCGAGTTACAGTAAGGAGAACTAGTCGGGCTGAGAGGTGAGTTGCAAGTTAAAAAGAACAATGTCTACAGGCCAAAAGTTTTGTGAAAATCGTAAAGGTGCTGAGGAGAAAATAATGAAGTAGCTGATTATGCCTCTTTTCAGAATCCTTTAATAAACAGGAGCATATTGCCTTTTTTGCGCTGCAATAGGAGCGTTGTTCCGTTGGTGACGAATGGCTTTACTGTCCGGTGGCGGAACACATGCATCATGGTGATTGAGGCAATGGTGCGTCGGTGCCTGGTTGCAGGAGTTCTTGTCACACGCAGACGTAGCGCCAGTTGCGGTTACTAGATAGCCAGCTAGGTGACCTCGGATGGTACGTGCATCAAAACGCCTTGAAACTCCTCTGCAATGCAATGTTCTACTCTCAGCATGAGTTACTTTTCTAAAAGACGTCACTGTTATCAACTATGACCGGATGATACTGCGATAGGAATCGACTGTAACCCTCCTAATGCGCCATATGTGAGGAAGAAGGGGAGTGTAGTTACGTAGTTAGCCTTTATGTAACAGTTACAATCTCATATATTTTCAGAATTATTTTTGAAACTGGAAAGTTCGTTCAACACTGTAAAATTAAGATCGACTAATTATCAGGTTGCATTAGCTATATTCAACAAGTTCGCCAAGAAATTATTTGTCTGTCTTCCCAAGGATTCCTGTGGACCTCACAAAAGTCCCTGGTATCATGCTATCGTTATAATGTTGGAAAGAAAAGTTCACAGCGTGTAAATCTTCCATTTACTACATTTTCCATCCTACTGTCCATTGCTTAAGTATAAGCCATTATGAAATCTTTTATTCAAAGGATTTCAGATTTTTAGTTCAAGAAGTTCTTACTATAATGTCTCCACGATCTAAATACAACAATTTTTGTCACGAGCTCCATATTGAAATCACTCGCCAGGAGCTATCGTTCAGAACTACCACTGTACAGACATGCTCCTTGGTAAAATCTGCACTAAAATTAAAAAAAAAATACAAAAAATCATTTCAAGTAATATTAATTATTGCAGCTTACAATCTTTGAATGTAGACTTACTCCTGGTTCAAAACACTAATATTTCAATTTTTTGCTCTTTTTGCTCTTACAACAATCTTTTTAGTTGTGTATTTTGATTTTAGCTTGACTAACCTCATAATTGTAATTGTTCGTATAAAATTCGAATTTCAACACAATAATTTACTACAAAATTCTAACAAAATGTTTGACATTACAGAATAGATTGGTGTATTCCTCTTAGTTAAAAGATAACGAAGTAAGTTTTGAATCTTCCAGCCATTATTTAACTTTTGGAGGAAGTGTTCGCTTAAATATTTCACACAGAACAAACCAGTTTAAATAAAATATTTATGCACAGGACCCAATTTTTTTCATAAGTCAAGGTTTGAGTGCTGTACGTATCCTATATTTGTGGTGAGAACATAAACATTCTTCAATGGCTTGTACGATCCGCTGTATGTCGACAACCATTAGTAGACAATACTATCGTCTGGTTTAACTCTGTTAGACGTCGCACCATCGTCCATCGTGGTGCTACATGTTATTTAACCTGAGGTCACGGGAATTCTATGTGATGGATATTTAATCATGCTAGTAACTTTCAGTACCCCCCACGAGTAGAAATGATAACGTTTATTCACACTCTTATGGTTTTGAAGAATGATACAGACAAGTCACTTTCGAAAGATATATATTATCTAGCACACGGACTGGAGATAACAGCACACAGAAGTAAACGAGTTTGTCTTAAATGTGCATAAGTTCAATTAAAATGTTTCATTTTAACCCTTCAACTTAATGCATCACTTCTGGAGTCAATTACTGTGCTAGATTGTATATATATTGTTCTATAGGTACCATTTCAGACCTCCAACTTAACTCACACAATGATACTTGGGATATGAGTGAAGCAAGGGCTTTTGGTATTTGATGTGGTCCAAGTTTGAATCCTTACACAGTGTGGAGTATCGGTTGTGCTGTTTCACATATCTCTAGGATGCCAGCGTCCGACCTCCGATGACGTACCGAGAATGGAAGTACTCCAAGAGATTATGCAAGTTATTTAAAGGAAATAATAATGTCGCGCAATGGAAACATCTTGCTGAGTGGAAATTAAAAGTGTTAGCTCAATCAAAGGTGATAATATGGGTACCGAACCATGCATATAGACATATTAATGAGAGGAGGGAACATGTAATATATAACAGAAACAAGTGGTCACTTAACAATGAGACATGTGCCGTGAAGTAGCGTACATGAGTTATCCACTGACTTAAACAACTGAACGTTAAATACTGGGAAATGGAGGTTCTAATAGTGACCTGTAACCTTGGCACAGGTGGGTGGAGGCGATAAAAGCAAAGCTATGCAGGTAATACTCGAATACGACCAGTGGCTATAAGCACCGTTAGTGCATTACTGGAAGAACACGAAAAAATAGGATTGAACGCCGGTTAGGTCGCCAACGCACACATTGAAAACAAACTAGCTAGCTGCGAAGTATTAAAACGGAATAACTACCTGCTGAACGGAGTCAACTAATATTGCCTTTTGCAACAATTGCGATCTTACCAAATTCGTAGCGTAATGTAGAAGACAGTGGCAGCAGAGACTGGCTATTCAGAGTTCAGATCTCTTTCTGCGCTCAGTGCTCGAGCGGAAACATCCGTACGACCGCAAGGCTCGCCACGTCAGTCATTGAGCAGCCTCTGTCATTACTCTTCCGTAGCCTAGCCTGGAGTCATCACTCTCCAATACCCTAACGAAAAGCTTTCTCTTTTATGACGCCCTGTAATTTGGTTGTTTTTTGCCAGAGCAGGATCTCATCGCCCAATAATGGCAAAGATTGCTAATTCCGTCCAATAAAATTTTAAGTAAATATATTAAACAATTTCGTACTCTCGCGGAGTTTCACGTTTTTCAGTGAATAGTGCTCAGAGGTGGGCAGGAGGGCAGAAAATCTCTCCAATTACTGGTCACAACATCCAAAAGGACGTATAAGAAGCCTGACGTGTAGGCACGACCGAGAAACTGCATTGTCAAGGAAAAATTATAACTAGAACCAACCAGAACTCTGGATTCCGGGAGTTTAATCCGGACTTTATTTCTAGGCTTTGGTTCTCTGGGAAACAACACCTGGCTAGAGAACTAGCTCCTTTTAAGAATACTGGGTTTTTTCGACACAAGGCGACCATCCCAAATCCTGGCTGGAGAATGTGGAGTGAGAGAAAGGAATGCCTGTTCGTCTACCTACGGATGCGATTTCGCCTCGACTTTGGAACATTTTTATAGTGCCCAGTTCCGGTTAAATGTATTCTTATCTGACGGTAGCTACCCCGTAGGCTCCCTACTGAGCAGCCCCTCCATCATAGTAAAAAAGAGAAGTGAGCATAAAGCAATAAAAGGAACATTCACTGGAGGTGTTTAATCTCGATAGCAGTTATTATATACACTGTCAGTAATCGACTATTTCATCGTGTTGAAAGATGCAGCCGCCATCCCCGAATTGCTCTTCAACAGTGGGAAACAAGAAGGTGCTTAAGACATCAATGTAGGCCTGTGATGTGATAGTCGGCTACAATGAAGGTCCAGAATTATTCCAAAAGTACTGTAAGAAAGAGAGAGAGTATTGGCGATTAAATCATTAACTTAAAATTTTATGACATCCTATGACAGCTCCAAGATAGTATTCCGGTGCATTTTGTTGGCTACAAGGTATGCGATAGCACTAGCTACTCTTTGCTATGCCACAATCATACACTTACGATCAGATATCCAATTATATATACTCCGTTTTGTGCAGAGGTATATAAGCTATGTGATCAAAAGTATCCGGACACCTGGCTGAAAATGACTTTAAAGTTGGTGGCGCCCCTCATTGGTAATGCTGTAATTCAATATGGTGTTGGTCCACCCTTAGCCTTCATGACAGCTTCCTCTCCCGCAGGCATACGTTCAGTCAGGTCTGGAAGGTTTTTGGGGAATGGTAGCCCATTCTTCACTGATTGCTGCACTGAAGAGAGGTAACGATGTCAGTCGGTGAGGTCTGGCACGAAGTCGGCGCTCCAAAACATCCCAAAGGTGTTCCAAAGGATTCAGGTCAGGATTCTGTGCAGGACAGTCCATTACAGGGATGTTATTGTCGTGTAACTACTCCGCTACAGGCTGTGCATTATGAATAGGTGCTCGATCGTGTTGAAAGATGCATCCACCATCACCGAATTGCTCTTCAACAGCGGGAAGCAAGAAGGTGCTTAAGACATCAATGTTGGCCTGTGCTATGATAGCGCCACGCGAAACAATAAGGGGTGCAAGCGTTCTCCATGAACAACACGATCACACCATAACACCACCGCCTCCGAATTTCATTGTTGGCACTACACACGCTGGCAGATGACGTTCACAGGGAATTCGCCACACTCACACCCTACCATCGGATCACCACGTTGTGTATCGAGATTCGTCACTCTACACAACGTTTTTCCACTGTTCAATCGTCCAATGTTTACGCTTCTTACACCAAGCGAGGCGTCGTTTGGTATTTACCTGCGTGATGTGTGGCTTATGAGCAACCGCTCGATCATGAAACCCAAGTTTTCTCACCCCCTGCCTAACTGTCATAGTACTGGCAGTGGATCCTGATACAGTTTGGAATTCCTGTGTGATGGTCTGGATCGATATCTGCCTATTACACATTACGACCCTTTTCAACTGTTTGTGGTCCCTGTCAGTCAACAGACGAAGTCGGCCTGTACCCTTTTTTGCTGTACGTGTCCCTTCTCGTTTCCACTTCACGCTCAAATTGGAGACAGTGGACATAGTTGTGTGGAAATCTAGCGTACAGACGTATAACACAAGTGACACCCAATCACCCGACCACATCCGAAGTCCGTGAATTCCTCGGGGCGCCCATTCTGCTCTCTCACGATGTCTAATGACTACTGAGATCGCTAATATGGATTTCCTGGCAATAGGTGGCAGCAAATTGCACCTAATGTAAAAAAAAAACGTAGGTTTCGGGGGGGGGGGGGGGTGTTCGGATACTTTTGATCACATAGTGTAGTATTCCGGTGCATTCTGTTGGCTATAAGGAATGGGATAGCACTGGCTGCTCTTTGGTATGCCACAATCATGCACCTAAGATCAGATATCCAATTAAATACCCTCTGTTTTGCGCAGAAGTATATACATATGTGGAGCACAAGATATATGAGAGATACACAAATTAGCCGAATCTTTATGATCACTGCTGACCGTGAGACTTAAATACCGCCCGCTACTGTTGAGTGAGTGTGACGCAGTAAGAGAAGTACACACGTGATACAGGGACAAATGGATAAAATTTCTAGTGATATTACAGACTGCGAATGGGGAAATTCACTAAGCTACTTTGACATGGGCAGATTGTTGCGGCGCGGCGTCTGGTTACTACCATCTCGGAAACGACGAAGCTGGCCGGCCGTTGACGCGCTACTGCAGTCAGCATCTATGGAAAGTTGTTGAAGACCGACGAAGCCGCGAGTAGGCGACTAGGTGTGAGACGTCCGCGCCGTTTCACAGAATGTGGCAGTCGGGGCCTCGTCCGCTCTGTAAAGCAGGACGGGAGGTGATCTGTGGCGTAACCTCAACATTCTTGTGAAGCTCCTGCATCCCTTCGCGCTCGATGTCTTCCTTGACGGTGATGGCATCTTCCAGCAGGTTAACTGTTCGTGTCACGAGGTCAGAATCACGCTACACTGGTTTGAGAAGCAGGACAGTGAATTCACGTTAACGTCCCGACCACAATATTTGCCTCATACGGACTCGATCGAACACTTCTGGATCACCATCGAGAGCCACGTACGTGCCCACAAACCTTCGGGAATGACGTGGCCTGAGCGTAGACGTATGATGCGACATACCACCGGGAACTCACCAAATAGTATTCCGGTGTTGCTTTCCAAAGGTGGATGAACGCGCTATTAATTTGGTGACAACAATGTTCTGGTGCGTTCGAGATACGAATTTATCCGTTTGTTTTCTGAGTATACGTTTTAAGCCACTCCTTGCAAGTACTAAAAGGGAAGCCAGGCCAGTGTTTTTAGAGTACCTCGTGCGACTCAAAAATCTACAGAAGGAGGTAACATTCCGCTTGTTCGCAGGCTGTATGCAGTCGACTGACGGGGGCAGTGGTCATGGAGGTTTACACGGTCTGTTCGACCGTCAGTGAGATTGTACTTCACTTTCGTGCGGCTAATAAGGGGAGTACACCGTTAGTTCCTAACGTATTTCTATGAGCTGTTAACAGGACCGACTTATTTTCAGTTATCTGTGTTGTTACTAGCTAATTTTTGTAATTTCCTGCGTGTTTGAGTACTTACTAGGCATAGCCTTTCATTTTAATAGCAGTGTAGCGCGCAGTACCACTGTTTTCATCGATGCTTGCTTCGACCCTCGTATCGTACAGGCTTTTGCTTGTTTTGGTTAGAACAGCTTAGTGTCGGTTTGACAGTTAGTGAGAGTGCACCACGCGTTCGTGCTTCGTTTGTTACATATTTCTTTGAGCTTCAAACAGGAGCGACTTATTTTCAGTTTCTGTGTAATTACTAGTTTATTTTTGTAACTTCTTGCGTGTTTGGGTGCTCTTTCGTTTAAAGTCGTTAATTTAATGCATGCTTATTTATCAGACATAGTTCCGCGTTTGGTAGCTGTATTTCTTTCGCTGTCTTTAGTATGGACAGAGACTGTGATTGCTGTGTACAGATGGGTGCTGGGTTGATAACTCTTCGCTCACATGTCCTGGCTGTGTTGGGTTCCGTCACACAGCTTGAAACTACTGCCAATGTGCATCACTGCGGGGGAACGAATGTGGCGACAGAGTACATCCCACGTGTCCCCCGTTCGGTCAGCTACTGTGACCGCCCGCCCCGATTACTGCCTGCACTGACACTGACCCCTCACCCATGGTCGAGGGGGAGGACGTTCCAGGTCTGGCAGGCATCGAAAGTCTTTCCGTGGGGCCGATCGGAAGGCAGCCCAGGATCGCCTGATGAATATGTTTCAGGCGCTATCTGTGGCTGATGATTTCCCTGAGCCAGAAGCAGATGCTCCACCTGTTCCAGAGGAAGTCTCTGGGCATTCACAGACGGTGAGTTTGCTTGTAGTTGGGAGCTCCAACGTTAGGAGCGTCATGGGGCTCCTTAGGGATATGGCTGCAAAGGAGGGGAAGGAGTCCAGTGTGTACTCCGCGTGCATAGCAGGTGTAGACATTCCAGATGTGGAACGAGTCCTTCAGGATGTCATGAAGAGCACAGGGTGCAGCCAGCTCATGTCGGTACCAACGACGTGTGTCGCTTCGAATAAGAACAAACGTTCTCTGGTTTCGGCCGGCTGGCTGAAGTGATAACGACCGCCAGTCTTGCGTGCGAGATAAAGGCTCAGCATCTACAGCATCATTGTCAGGACCAACAGTGCTCCTTTGCCCCAGAGTCGAATGGAGGAGCGGAATCAGAGGCTCAAACGGCTGTGCAAACATGTAGCTGCTGATTCCTCGACTTGCGCTATCGGGTGGTGGGTTTCCGGGTTCCACTTACTAGATCAGGAGTCCACTACAAATAGGAAGCGGCTACACGTATAGGGAGGGTTGTGTGCAAGGGACAGGACGGTTTTTTAGGTTAGAGGGTCTCGGGAAACTGCAGAAAGGGTGTCAGTCTAAAAGGGCGCGAGGAAAATACATGAAGGTAGACGTAGAAACAATCGCTATTGTAGCTGTGAATTGTCGTAACTGTGTTGGGATAGAACCGGAGCTCTTAACGCTAATAGAGGGTTGTCAAATTGATTCCGTATTTTTAGATTTCTAGTAGGCTTTTGACACCGTTCCTCAAAAGCGTCTTCTAATCAAATTGCGTGCCTGTGGAGTATCGTCGTAGTTTCGCGAATGAATTCGTGAGTTCCTATCAGGTAGGTCACAGTTCGAAGTAACTGACGGAAAGTCATCGAGTAAAATAGAAGTAGTATCTAGCCCCAAGGAACTGTTATAGGCCTTCTACTGTTCATGATTTACATATTTGATATAGGAGACGATCTGAGCAGATATCTTAGGTTGTTTCCAATGATGTAGTCGTTTAATGTATTGTTAAGTCATCAGATGATCAAAACCAACTGCAAAATGATTTAGACAAGGTAACTGTATGGTGCAGAAAGTGGAAATTGATTCTAAATTGTGAAAATTGTGAAGTTATTCACGTGAGTACGAAAAAAATCCGCTAAATTTCGGTTGCACGATAAGTCACACAAATTTAAAAACTGTAAATTCATCTAAATACTTAGGGATTACAATTGCGAATAACTTGAATTGATACGATCACATAGATAACGCTGTGGGTAAAGCAAATCAAAGACTGCGTACACCACGCTTGTCCACCGTCTTCTGGAGTATTTCTGTGGGGTGTGAGATCAGGTGGGACTGGCGGAAGACAACGATAACGTTCGAAGAAGGGCAGCTCGCGATATAGGAAAGAGAGTGAAACGGACATGATGCTTGAAGCAGAGTGGCAGACATTAAAACAAAGGCTTTTTTGTTGTGATAGTATCTTCTCGTGAAATTTCAATCACCAACTTTCTCCTCCGAATGCGAAAATATTCTGTTGTCTCCCACCTAAATAGTGAGAAATCAGAGATCGCACAGAAAGATTTAAGTGCTCGTTTTTCCCGGGCGCTGTTAGAGAGTGGAAAAGTAGAGAAATAGCTTGAAGGTGGTTCGATGAACCCTCTGCCACGAATTTAATCGTGAACTGCAGAGTAATCATGTAGATGTACATACCAAAGGTGAGACAATGTAAAGTCCATCTACTTCCTGAACTGCTCGCTGCTGAGGCACATAGCCATACATCACTGGCGTGAAGGACAAAGGGGCAACTGGGAAGAAAATGGGGTCGATAAAATGTACTACTAGCCATGTCGTAGCTTTTTCCAGCCACTGGGATGAGACGAAGTGCTGTAAATTTGTCTTGGGGATAGTCATTGCCAACTAATGCAGAAATTCCTTCTGCAACTAAAGGGACCTTTGGTATATGACCGCTGGTACCGGAAGAGTGTGCTATGTTTTCTAATGGGACTGAGAAGTGTAACGCAATGATGGGGCGCTGCACCAAAATTAGAGAGAGCGGCGCTTCGAATCCCAGACCGGTCACCATGATTTACGTTATATGTCATTAAAACAAAGGCTTTTTTGTTGTGATAGTATCTTCTCGTGAAATTTCAATCACCAACTTTCTCCTACGAATGCGAAAATATTCTGTTGTCTGTTGTTTTAATCTCTTCCGTATTATATCGGAATGGTTCATTTGAGAAGCAGCGACTGATTTTCTGCCTGACCATTGCACAACCCGAGTTTGTGTTTCGTCTCTTTCTTTCCTTTTCTAAAGGAAAATCATTTCATTAGCTGCCATGGGACTTACACTGTATTACCTTGTATCTTTAGCGATGACACAACCAGTGACAAATTCACCACATTCTCTTTGATAGCTTTTTAACTGTAACCGTTTTGCCTAACAAAAGGAAAGCATTTACTAATTCGTATTTGTAACATATGCAGGGCTTGGCAAGAAAAGAAAGTGACACAAGCGAGAAAATCAGATGGTCAATAGTTAAAGAACAAAAAAAGCATTTTTACGCTGGTCGGGCGATGCTTGAGCGATTTACGTTAGCGTAGTTTCGGGGCAGCTGTTGGAGCTGCGGCTGGAGACAAAACGATAATCCGAAGGTCCTGGGGTCGATTCAAAATGGTTCAAATGGCTCTGAGCACTATGGGACTTAACATCTATTGTTATCAGTCCCCTAAAACTTAGAACTACTTAAACCTAACTAACCCAAGGACATCAAACAACACCCAGTCATCACGAGGCAGAGAAAATCTCTGACCCCACCGGGAATCGAACCCGGGAACCCGGGCTTGGGAAGCGAGAGGAGTCGATTCCATGAGTGGAAACTTATCTAATTTCTTTTTTTTTATTTTTACTTTTCTTACACTGCAAATAAAACGAAATATTTCTCAATGAATATAGACTTATTTATATTTACATAGAAGACACTAAAAGAAAAGGCAAAGGAAACTTTTGAATCCAAATAGATTTCTAAGGAATAGATAATATTCCAAGAAGAGACTGTAATATGTGCGTACAGGACTTCGTATTCTGTTAGTTTCATTTTTACCTTCCAAGAGCCCTCAGCAGCTGCGCGCGAACAATATGTTCCCTGAATGAGATTTTCACTCTGCAGCGGAGTCTGCGCTGATATGAAACTTTCTGGCAGATTAAAACTGTTTGCCCGACCGAGACTCGAACTCGCGAAAGGCAAAGGTCCCGAGTTCGAGTCTCGGTCGGGCACACAGTTTTAATCTGCCAGGAAGTTTCAATATGTTCCCTGTTCAGGTAATGTCAGCCCACCGAGACAGAGAGAGAGAAAGAAATCACATGCCGCGAAGACAGCCTCAGAATACATTATGCTGTACTCCACCAGCTATTCTCGTCAATATGTGGCAAATGATGCATTACGAGCGGTTGGCTGCCAGACTTTGCAATGAATCTATACCAGGTTCCTTTTCTATTGAAATTTTAAAACAACAGTGTTATTGTTAAAATGCGATGCTTATAATGTGTACAAGATGCCGAGACGTTTACTACTTCCCTTGTTGTTACTATGAATATCAACCCAGAGAGCGTAAATCGTCAACTGCAAGATAAGAAAAGTACGTAATTTTACATACTAAGTTCTCGAGCACGCATTGAAATCCCTTCGTGCAAGTTTATTTACAATCCAAAATTTTCTTTTGTATTTCCTTTTCATTCTTCTTATGACAATATTAGTAAATACATTGTATTGGGCATTATTTCAGTTCATTTTCAGTGTAGGTGACGTAAAAGCAGAAACTAAAAAAAAGGTTTCAGCGGGGGAAGCAACCCACGATCTGTGGTTTGCATATCTGTACGCTTTCCGCGATGCTAATGGCTGCCTAAGATGTAGGTCAACATTAATGATTGATGTCCCGCTCGGGCCGTGCCAAAAGTACTATTTTTTTCTAAACGATTGGCCATATAAAGCTCCCACTTCTGTCACTTAATTTCTGGTTAATTCCTTCGTGCACCATAAATTAATGATGAGGAGTGCGCACAGTCCCCTTGTAAGTTTAGGACTCGTGATTGTGTGGAATAATTATTTGCATTTTCTGCTACCAGTCTCTCACATTTGTTTCATGTTTAATATATTTCCTCTCATTTAATCCATGTTTACCTCATCGTTAGGCATTTATGCGTACAGAAATTATTACTTATACATAAAATGTCTTACTCTATCATGGGATTATTTTATTCACTGTTCGCTGCTGGAGTGGGTAGTGGTATATTTGGAGAGAGGGGATGGGCACTGGGTAGTTAGAAATCACTACGCTGTGGTGTTTTTTGCTGACATGGACCTAAATCACGCGCGGAAGCTGTTGTGTAGTGTTACACTATTGGTCTGCTTAATCTGAAACTGACTGGCCGTAATTCGCTGCTCAAACGTTTCTACATACATACAAGGTGTAGCGGCATACCTGCATATATTTCATTTGGTTACTGAGGACGCTGTTCTGAACACATTACCTCAGTAGATACGACATTTGCAGGCTAATAATTATAGCTATAACAAGTCGCATGTTTTTGAGTTTACTGAAACGTCCCGGGTATCCGAATTTCAGGCACTCTCTCATTACGGGTATTTTACGGTGTGGACCACGTTTCGCTATACTTCACTGCATTGTTGGGTACGTATCAACGGTGGAACTCGCGCTCAATCAAGCAGATATATGTATATTCCTTGCCATCCCTGTTATTTCCCACTGTCTGCATCAGTCTTTACACACTTCAGCTGCGACTCATTATGAATAGTCCAAAAGTTTCAACGAACGCTACATTTAACTGCATGATTATTGAACCCCCTTGTGATAAACCTAAAGTTATTTCCGTTAGGCGGTGAAATAAATAGAATCCAAAAAGTATATTACAATACTAGTGATAAAAACAACGAAAATAATAAAAAGGTCTCGAAAGTGTAAACCATACTAAAGTATCCAGAATGGGGTCCCGAGATCGAGTCTCGGTCCGGCACACAGTTTTAATCTGCTAGGAAGTTTCATACTAAAGTGGTTCCCAAGTGATGACGAAATCATTTTCAACATCGTCATGAAAGGGAGCAGAACTCGTCAGGGACTTTTTGCTGTTTTGCAGCGTTGTTGATAACAGAAGACTCCACTTATCAAGGATATTAAGACACGTTGACGCCACGCTTTCTCTAGGACTGTAGCTTATGCATTGCTGAGACACAACCTCTACTTTAGCTTACTTGTTTGCGTGAACCATGGATCCTAAATGCGGCCACTCTCTGTGATTGGAATATCTGCTTTACGGTTACAGCACACTTTCTCTGCTGATCATTTTCATTGTTTAATTAAGCTGACGTTTTCTTACGTACAGTCAAAATATTCAAAATACACACACACACACTCACACACTCAAAAATTCTCACATGCGTTTTGTATGTCCATACTTTCGACTGGAGGTCTGGGGAACCACAACCGTTCACTGTTGTAAGAAAATGAAACTCCTACAGCTGTCCTTATGACTTAAGCCGGCCGCTGTGGTTCTGGGCGCTTCAGTCCGGAATCTCGCTGCTGCTACGGTCGCAGGTTCGAATCCTGCTTCGGGCATGGATGTGTTTGATGTCTTTAGGTTGGTTAGGTTTAAGTAGTTCTAAGTTGTAGGGGACTGATGACCTCAGATGTTAAGTCTCATAGTGCTCAGAGCCATTTGAGCCGTTTTGAACTGGCGAGACACTTATTGTCTTGTCTAGGCGTTGCCAACAGCAGCGCCGTATTCTGCCTTTTTACATATCTCTGTATTTGAATATTCACTATACCAGTTTCTTTGGCACTTCAGTGTATTTATTGTGTAGCAACCAGTAGCTCTCGCACAGTGTCCGACGAACACGCTCTCTCTCTCTCTCTCTCTCTCTCTATCTATCTCTCTCTATGTCACACACACACACACACACACACACACACACACATTATATTATATTATATTATTAAACCGCGGAAGTTCTTTTGTGGAATAGAAGGTGTTCTCACGTAGATAAGCTTTCAGTTTGCGATTGAAGTTAATTTAGTTATCCAGTGGAAATCTTTACGTCACTGGATATGCGATCAGATATTGTTACTGCTGACTACCTTATCCCGCTCCGTTAAAGTTAAATGACATTAACGTAAGTTATTTCTCCGCCCAGTATTGCATTTGCGTCTACGATATTGTTGTGTACTTCATTCGTAACAAATGAAAAATGCGTATCATTTATCTGACTCAGAACCAAGGTTCTGGCGTTGCGTTAGAGGGCCGTGCTCGACCCGGTGTGATGCCAGGCACCTCTCACGGAGCTTCTAAAACCTTCATATTGTCGCTGGATTCACTGAATTCCAGCCAAACACGTGACGCCTCTTCGCTCCAAGGCTGACTCATTTATCACTAGATATCGTTGTTTAACATAAATGAATTTAAGTTGCTCAGTTAGAACGTTCCACTAAAAATGTGAGCTCTAAACTAAGACGCTTTCACTACAGTTAATATAATATTTGAGGCATACTCCTTGGCACTGTGATAGGTCGTTTCTGCAAAGAATTGTAAACACCATAAGAGACTAACATTATCGCTATATTTGACCGCTTGAGGTTCTTCACGGACCTTCATATCACTCCCTTCTCCCTCAGCGTCCTTGGCAGTATTGAAGTACGAAGTAAATGGTCTTCCAATGTAACTTCGATGACTTTGTACTTTTTCTTTCTTCAAATTATACATTTGGTTACTACACACACGGGATCTTTTATTTGAAGCTGTCTGATAAAAACCAAGCCAAAATCTCTTGCATCTCAACGCAGTGTCTATAATGTTTATAGCATATACACATTTATTGCGTAAGTTCGGTATCGGAAAAATGGCTACAAAATACTACTCTATTATGTAAGGAGTACACGAAAACGTACAACGTCCAAAACCCGTTTGATAGTGAGTTGAGACTCGATAGAGAAAGGAAACTGGACGTAGATACTGTTTTATAACACCCTTCGAGATTGCGGGCTTACTTTGCAATCCGGGCTTCTACGTGCGTGCGGGGCAACGGCCAACGTCATTCCCACGCGGCCTTCACACCCTCTTTAGGAAACATAGCATTCTGGACTACTGCATTTTGCATTACAGAAGTATCGATTCTCTCTGTTGTGACTTACTTCACCTGTCGTTTTTCTAATCTCGGTTTTTTATCAGCGTTCTGACGCAAATGAGCCGAGGAACGACAGGTTTGCATCAAATAATACTAGCTATAAAGATTGAAGTGTTAACGGACTTGCTTATCTCAGGGCAGACATGTGCGATTATTCTCTCAGAATACCGACTTTTACTATCTTGTTATTCTTGAAATTATCTAGGCGAATATAATATTCCATGTTCTTTCGAGAGCGACCGCGGGGGAAAGCAGTGTTGTTCACCCAGGCGCAACACTCGAAAGATTACGGAATATTTACTGTCTTGTTGCTCGTTCAACAGACAAAGTAATACTTGGACAAAGATGTGCATTATACCTCTAACCCTACGAATACCGATTTGACAGTAACTCTGAGAGTGATTTTTAATTGATTTTCTTCTCTGACTCGCTTAGTTGGTAGGTGAAATCCTTAGATACACCCGTACTTGCCTTTTCATTTACGGATGGTGCACTGCTATACTATCTCCATTTAAAGAAAACATACACATTTTGTTGAAGACCATTCCATAGGTTTCATCGTAACATAAGATAGGTCGAAGTAATTTGACTGACAGATGAGCGTGAACTGATAGTTGAGGAGCGCCAAACGAAATAAAGAATTGCAGGCAATATTTAATATAGGATAAGAGTGAGAAAGAATTATTATTTTATGTGTGCGGTGTGTGCAATCTCCTTTTATCTGGTGTGTTAAGTTATAACAAGTGCGATTTGTCCAATGCGTACCTGAACTGTTGAATGGGCAAGGTGTCACTCCTCAACTATCTGTTGACAGTTGACAGTGATCAAGAGTGAAAGCCATAACGACGAATTATGCGTTTAAATAATTCTTTCGCTCAGAATCAAAGATCGATAATTGCATCTTCACATCAGTTTAGTATTTTATCTTTGGACTTTCAGTGTAATTATTCGTGATTAATGGTAATGACTGCTATCACTTAAAAGTCAAGTTCATACTCAAGAGTTACTTTAAAGGTCAAATCTGTTAACTTTTACACCAGTTAGTGAACATCTGATTCAAGAGTCCCGCTACTTCGAATTTCGTAATTTTTCAGTTTTAAATGTCGTGGTTTGTGTGAGTGGGAGCTGTGTAGTCCGACTCTCATTAGGTTGCAGCACTTGCTACTAAAACATCCTTACGCACCACACGGACCTTGTTATAGATACATATAGTTTGCTTGGCAAATAACAACCTAAGAAATAAACAGACACGTGTATCCCCACATATTTCGATCTACGTAATGTAGGTGATTACAAGAAGATTTGAAAGAGGGAAGACTTTCTATTAAATTGGAAATCCAAGCATTGTACAGTAATGTGTCTCATTCGTTCGTGAATAACTAATCGATGATTTTGCAGGCTATTTTGTATAAAGTAATGTTTTATAGTTTTTCCATTCCTGTTCCTTTTGCCGATTTTTATTAGTTCACCTTGCCTGTACTCTTTTGCTGTTGAATGTGGTAACTTTTTCCGTTCAAAAATAATTTCTTCTTCGCTTTGAATTTCGATAGTTTGAATGTATGGTAGCAGCTTGGAAACTAAATCTCCGTTGCAGTTTCACTCACTCGGTTCTCAATATTATAGAGAGTCTAGTACCGCAAAAGTAAAAAAGTTAACAGGAAAGCACGGCCAGTGGTATGAATGTTCTTCCGAAGTCTCTTTCGAAATAAAAATCGAAAAATGTCAAACACAGAAGAAAACATGTTGTAAGCCGAGTAGATCCAATTCTGTTGTGTGGTTGTGTTTCAGTGTTTCGGGTTCCTACTATAGAGTAAGAGTTTTGTCTAGACAGCCACATACTCCTCACCCCCCCCCCTCACCCCCCCAAAAATGACAGTTCACTCATATTTATTTCTACATCTGCTAAGCTCTGAGCTGTTACTCCGTGAAAGTGGCTACGAACACATAGAGAGAAGAGCTTGCAGTTGCTCTGTAGTGGAATGATTTAATACAAATACGGCTGAGTCTCTTTTATAATTTCGCTCGTTTGAACTGGTATGTATTTTCAGTACTGTCTCTATGATATGTTGATGTCGAGATGTAATTCTGTAATAAGTTACGTACACTATACGTTGCAAACCTTGAGCACATACACAGACAGAAAGGCCAGTCAGGATAAACCAGTGCTTTTGATTGGTGTACAAGTATGAATGGTATGGAAAGAAGAGGGACTGCAGAAGGTAGAAAGCAGAACGAGCACTAGGGGTATCAGGTCAAGAGGGTGGCTATTAGGGAGCTACATTTCCCTCAACCTCAGGGGTCTAGGGAAAATTGTTGGCAGATTGAAACCAACTAATCAGTTGGGAAATGTGACTGTTGGTTCAAACACGCATTTCGCAACAAGCAACATACTAGCAGCAAAATGGGTAATATTCCATGGACAGCAGTTTGAATTATAGCAAAGGTGTTTTCCGGTGCATATATTGTAGAGACATAACAGAAAAACTGAAAGGAGAGTGGGCACAAGAAAGAGTGACTGACATGCAAAGCATGATGGCAAGAGTAGCTGCCGGAATAACAATAACAAATGTTTTCATTCTTGCATTTAATATCACTACACACTCAAAATGTATCAGGGCGCAGTTAATTAGTTTTAGAGTGAGGCCTTGTTGTGCCTAAATAGATTCCTAGTTTACCAGCACCTTGGGACCACCACTCGAACGTGTAAAGGAGAATAAACTTATTGTGAAATATGGTAAAGCTGCCCACGATAGAGTCGTTTGTTCGCCTCCTTCGAGGAGAACTGATCTGCAGATACAGATACACTGTCTTTAGTATAATCTTTAGTATTAATTGTACTGTAAACCTAGAAGGAAAGAAGATACATGAACTTAAAGTGACGTAGTTGTTTGCCTTAGGCGAAAAAAAAAACCTATTACGCAGAGCAATCCCCAATTTTCGCTACGTAGTTTGCTTCAGCTTTGAAAAAGCTAACATCGGTGTATGTATGAGCAATTACAAAAGCACTCTTATCTCAAAGAGGCAATTCCCTCCACACAATGACGGAAGAATCCCAGTACCGCAGCGGTAAACAAACACTAACAATGACAGAAATGTTCCTTCGAAGTAATCTTCGAAGGAGAAATCAAAAGGTAAATGACAGACAAAGAAGAAAACATCTCTTGGATCGAGCAGATTCTATTCTGTTTCCAATGGTTCGGCTTCATAGACTGTGGAGTATAAAGTTCCCTGAGACACTCATCCACCTCCTCGTCTAAACCACCAACCATGATAGAATTCCCATCGAAAAAAATGTGAAGAAGTAGACGGAAAGAAAGATCTCACCAATAACATGGCTACCATCCCAAAGTGGAACATTAACAGCTTCAAAGGTCATGCAGAGAAGTTGATATAACGTGTTGTTGTATACAGGAAAGACATTTTAAGGTTTTTAGAAACACCTAGTCTTAGTGGATATGGCCTCCAAAGAAAGGACGACCTAAGTGGGGAGAGATATCAAGTTGGAACTGCCGTGCTTGCGGATGATATGTATCGCTCTTCTCTTTCTGTCCTTAACATCAACATATAAACAACTATTAACACAGTATACGTGCAACAGTCACCGTATCTTCTACCTCATCAAATAGTCGGTCTGGGGATCTCATCGCACAACTGTCCCATGTGTTTCTCCTTTGTGGGGATTTTAACGCACATATTGTACTTCGAGGCTCACCTGCCCCCTACCTGTTGAGAAACTTCGTTGATAGAGGATTTTTGTATCCACTTCAAAACTACTACGGGGTCGTTGTCTTTCGCTGATCTTTCGACACGCTCTCCAGCCCTCGCACCTATTGAACATTGCGAAGTGGTTTGCGACTTCCATACTAGTAAAAAATTTCTGGTGTGGATTCATCTGATGGACAGAGCAGTGTATGAACCTTAACAGCACGCAGCTCAGTCACGGTGAAGTGCACAGCAAATTGCTATTTTCGAACACCATGACAGCGTCCAAAACTGAGTGGATCATATGACAAAGGCGATCCATCGTGCCGCTGAAGCAACCATTACGATGTCTTCATGCTAACTTCCAGGGCAGTCTGTTCTTTGATAGAATGATCAGCGCCGCTGTTATTTCAGGGGCAGCCGGGAGGATCTTGAACAATTTCAAATTTCGACCAACAACAGAGATCCACACAGAAGTTTGGACAGTGAGGGGTATGTGCCACGGAATTACAAAGGAGAATGGAAGATCGTTGCAAAAGTTACCGAATACTATCAACCGCTCCAACAAATGTACAGCTGTATTGAAAACTGTAAATACAATTTTTAGGAGATGAAGAAGATCCTGTACTGCTGAAACAAGATATATAAATCTCCAGGGAATTGCCGAGGGGCATAGCCAAGAGAATGGCGGAACATTTCGTTAGGGTAACCACAATTGCCACTCAGTATTTAGCGCTACAGAATTTCTGCTGCGACTTTAGTTCACCAATGACGAAGCGTATAACTGCTACTTCTCAATTCGGGAGGTAGATATAGCATGTTCTGTGTCTCGTTAAAACATAATATGCTCACCATAGGAGTCCGTTGTAGCTCACTATGGCAGCTCACAGGTGACGGTAAAGCAAGTTTCCTCACCCTATTAATTTTATTCAGGCAAATGGACAAATTTCCAAGTAATCAACACATATTAAGCCCCTCCTGAAACATGGGATGGACTGTACAGCCCGAGTAATCTTTGCAGTGTTGCCCTCACTAGCTGCTTGGGATGGACTTGGGTCTCCATGTTCAACCGTCACAGTGTCTATAGTTTAGAATTCAGACAGCTCCTTACTCATTTTTGAGTATGTGTTCAACAAATATAGATCTACGGTCGATAATCTCACCTCTCTCGATGGGCTAGGCAGTAGGCTATTCAGGGCAGGCGTCACCTAGCTTTCTTCAACGTCGGAAGACCTACGATATTATCTGGATGCATAACATTCCTGGGAAGATCGATGAATGGAACATCCGGAAATTTTTATCACTCCTTCCCTCACAATATTTTAAATACAGAGACTGCATTATCTAGTCCGATGGTTCTGAACAAGAGAACGGTGTATTTCAAGGTAGTGTTTTAAGTGTCTAACTGCTACTAACAGTATGACATCCACGGTAAGGAACGGCATGAAGTGCTCCATATTCGTGGACGACTTCTCTATTTTTACTTCGTCTTTCAGCATTGCAAGTAGCAGGTGGCAGCTATAGCTGAGAATTAGGGCAGCTGGTGGAATGGGCAGATGAAAGTAACAATGTTCTTTTTCTCTGTTAGCGTCCTGACTTTAATTCGCCTGATTTGCAGAGAAAGTACACTATTTTAAACTTTAAAGAATCCATGATGTTTCTAGGCCTCTCTATGGATAAGAATTTTCTTGGCTTCCCCTGGTGAAATATCTGAAGGCAAACCGCTTTAGAACCTTCAATATTTTAAAATGTGTTAGTCACAAAGCTTGGAGAGCAGGCGGATTATATTTGTATGGATTACGTCTGCACAAGTTTTGTAGATTATTTGTACGATCCCGGCTCGATTCTGGATGTGTGCGTCTTTAACATCCATCGATGAGCAACCAAGACTTTTGTGATATTTGTTCAAGGATTTTTTAACAAATTGTTGTGGTAGGTATTGATGTTTTACATCAAGGTCAGTGCAAAAAGCTTCCTGGGCTTCCTAAGAGGCCTATAACTTTTTTTAGTACTAACTGTGTTCAAGAATAAATGCAATTTTTACTGGAGTGTGTGCAGACAGCTGAAAAAAGAATACTCTTGGCTTTAGGCATCGACTTCCCCAACGAGGTTTAGTGCTGAGCTGCATGTGCTCTTGAAGGGACTGTACCAGATGAGGCAATATCACAACAAAAATTTGTTGCATATTCCAGTTCCCTTAGCCCACGGTAAACATTGTAGCAAATGTACGCAGCAGACAAAATGATCTAGTTAAGCAAGACAGCCTGTTCCTGTTCCAACAGCAGGGGAAGTAGGTATCATTTGAATGGGTACAAGTGCATGTACGAACTCAGGGAAATGAGTTAGCAGATTTAGCAGCTAAGAAGGCTTGCAGGGAACTCGGCGTGACTCTATGTAACATTATCCTGCATGCTGTGACCACGCTGTTGACTCATAAAGTCGCGCAGCTGTGGAAGTAAGAGTGACAAGCTAAGGCCAGTGAAGCCGCTGTCCTGCCGTAGCGTACCTCTCTTATTGGTCACTCTTTTGGGATGAAATCACCCTAAACTTCTTTTAAATAGGGCATTGTTAATTAAAGGATGGCTTCCTAGTGTGCGGGGACTTCAGTCCATAATCCAGGTTTTAACACAGTGCATTTTATATTTCGTCAAGATGGCAGTACCTATTTTTAGATGTGGATTTACACTCTGTTTCACCAATTATCATGGATGTAAGAATGTTTTTAAAATTTTGTGCATTCTCTCTACTCCAGACGAAAATCTTAGGTCGCAAGCTTAAGTGTCACGCAAAGTAGCTGGATTATCCGTTTTAGTCTTGTGATCATTAAACTACACGTATCGGTCATAATCTCTTAATCATATCTCTATTGGATCTTTCTCCGTTTTTAGCTAAGTTTCAACTATTTTATTTTCATTTCTGTATAGTTTTCCTACATCTTAACCTGTCTCAATCACACTCCTCTCAAATTTTAGTACGTAATCTAAAGATTTCGCACTTTGTTCGCTTATGAGTGCTAACTTTTCTTTGTGCATCTGACATGTATAAAGAATGAAAGATTATTCCCGCTACTGTACCGTCTCGAAACTTTTTCTGGTCCGAATAAAGTCAGGCAATGAAACAGTCGTGTGTCCTGACTGAGAGTGACAGCAGTTTTCCAAAGTGCTTCACTGAAAAACACACAATTCAGTTTCTACTCTCAGTCATCACATACATATTAAAATATGGGAGCACGTAGTTGAGAAACGAACAATATAGGGCCGTGGAAGACCTGGAACGTTCGACATATTCTGTACCGAATAAACGGAAAAGTTGACACCTCTGCCAGGACCAGTTCGCCATAGGTCTGTGCAACATTGCTGAAGGTTATAACGTTGGAATGGCGCTGGTGTTGTAGGCTATATAAAGAGACACAAGAATGACTCACAGAACTGTAGGCTTATCCTATTCGCGTCAATTGAGACGTTTCTGTGGTGTCACCGCCAGACACCACACTTGCTAGGTGGTAGCCTTTAAATCGGCCGCGGTCCGTTAGTATACGTAGGACCCGCGTGATTGCAGACCGAGCGCCGCCACACGGCTGGTCTAGAGAGACTTCCTAGCACTCCCCTCAGTTGTACAGCCGACTTTGCTAGCGATGGTTCACTGACTTCTACGCTCTCATTTGCCGAGACGATAGTTAGCATAGCCTTCAGCTACGTTATTTGCTACGACCTAGCAAGGCGCCAGTATCCGTACTATTGATATTGTGAATCATGTACCATAAAGAGCGACGTTCTTCATTAATGGATTGAAGTTAAGTATTCCACCAGCTATGTCCGTTTTTCTCAATTCTAATTCCCTTGTCATGCTCCAGACCTCACGCCAGCCTGTGTGAGCTAAAACGCGTGCATTTCGGCCTCCTTTAGTTATACGGGTTGGCTCTCCTGCCAACCACAACAGTCTCTTCTGCCTCGTCCATAACAGAGCATTTCTGGAGTTCTCATTGTGGTCATAGACAAACAAACTGCATAAGGGCTGAATGGTGTATGATCTGTATGTAAACAAACACAGCCTGTCATTTTCATGGTGACTACTCCCCCTTCTCCCTGTCCTCGAAATTATCAAAATCACCCCCCCACCCCCCTCTCAGCCACTTTCTTAGGGGAATTTGGTAGTAGGAAAGTCAAAGGGACACTGTCTTATTTTCTAGTATGGCCAATAAATATTAGCTTAATGGCTGTAATGAATGGTCTACCTTACCCAATGCACTATAATTTATACCCATAATCATAATAAGGCTATCTCTCGTTAATTACTGTAAGTTATAACCCAAAATGGTATCACCGTCAAACATGGCTACCTATGGTAAGTCAATCACTTTTACATTTCAGTGGATACATGTAAAAATGAAGAGAAATTAAAAAATATTCCTAGTGATGTAGCACAGGCTATGACATGCTTCTAATAATGTTATGTAAGGAAGAAAGAAAACAAAACACCAGCACAATACTAATGCAATATTACTTACACATTATAAATAGTAGAAAAATTAAGGAACTTGACCTTCCATTATCAGTGTTTCAAAAAACAAAGATATGCAAAAATTAATGAGGAAAATAACTTGCACATTATATGTCACTGCCAAGTAACACCGACTGACGAAACTTGGACCATACATAACAAGAACTGCTACAGTATATCACAGAAGATGACTGAAAGAAGTACAGCCAGCTGGTGTGGCCGAGCGCTTCTAGGCGCTTCAGTCTGGAACCGCGCGACCACTACGGTCGCAGGTTCGAATACTGCCTCGGACATGGATGTGTGTGAAGTCCTTAGGTTAGTTAGGTTTAAGTAGTTCTAAGTTTTAGGGGACTGATGACCTCAGATGTTAAGTTCCATAGTGCTCAGAGCCATTTGAACCATTTTTCGAAAGAAGTACACAACCAGACAAACAGAAATAACAGTGTTATTAATGTCAGTAATTGCACTGAAGCCACCATCATTTACGAAGGTAACCTGGACATCACAAAAGGAGGAACATGGTTCTTAACAGAGTATATGATCAGGCCAGATAGCAATTCATGTTCTGCAACATGCTCCCATGCTGTACACTATGTTGGCAAAGAGTTATTGTAGCTATGCATGCCATTCCTCCATGGTCACATTTTACAACTGTTAGATGGACGTTGGTGTATGCACATGTGCTGCAGTGTATCTCCCCCACACATGTTCGATGGTATTTAAGTCAGGGGAATGGCAGCTAGACCATTTGCTAAATATTCTCTACTTCCTAAAGCTCCTCCACCTTTACTGTTCGATGCAGTCATACTTTGTCATCCATAGAAATGAAGTCAGGACTGACTGTACCCCTGATAATACACACATAGGGAAGGTGTACAGTGCCACAATAGCCCTGACCAGTGAATATACCTTGTTCAGTGATTTGGAGGTCAGTACACCCCCGCAACATCCATGACACCACCACAGAACGTAACATTTGGACCACCAAAACGACCATGTTAAACAGTATTCCTGGATGCATTACATGTTTTCTACTTTCACCTTATGGGGCTAAGTCCAGAATCACTCCTCAGACTGTATCTGTATCTGAGAAGAGCACAAGACCCAACTCCTTGTTTACACAGTGCCTTTTGCCACCACTGCAAATAGTGCCACCAATATGCGGGTGTCAACCAAACAAAACGTGCCGGTCGTTGGACAAAGAGACTACATCCATGCTGTCACTGTCTGACTGAGGAACATGATACTGTGTGCCTTGCAATCCTGTTAAATGTGGTTGCAATTGCATCCACTGCTTGACACGCTCCCTTGTTGCCTGTTGCACAATGTGTCAGTCATCTGACGCTGCATTTGACTGTGGATGATCATCGCCTTTTCTTTGGGGAGTAGTGCCCGTGGTTCAAAATGCTCCTTATGTAGCTGAAACAATGTAGTTACGTCCAACTCCTGGGCTACACTTTTCGCACCAGGTCTTCCTTCCAATTTCCAATGAAGCTTCCTCATGTGAAGTCATCAAAACATAGTATCTGAGCCATGTTTAATGACGAACACCACCACAAGGCACCATAACTACTACCTGATTAAGACAACTGCCTTTTCCCAGTTCTTCAGTTGCTCTGATTTGCAGGGCCAGCCCCTTGTGGCGCTATAATCACGTTGACCTCTCGCCATGTCATGCCCACCTTTCTGTGTGTGACTGGGGGACATCTGACAATATGCTCCCATGCTATATTTCATTTCCACGTAGTACGTAATACATTATTTTATTTATCTCGTCTTAAATTTTGCAGAGTCATTCGCATTACAGTGGACTTATTGAATTATTATAGCTTTAAAAAATTATCTACTGTAAGTAACCATGGGCCACACAGGCTATAAGCATTCCTCAAAGACAGCGAGAGATAAGAGTCGCCATGCCAGGTGGTTTGCACAAGTAATGAACCATACCTCACAGCTGGCGTGTCCTACAGTGCCGTGCTCTGGCCACCCCAATGTTCACAAGGGTACACACACCAGCTTCTGTGTCCCGTGCTACACAGCTCACACACATGGGCCAGCAGCAGAGGGGATAATGTACTTCACACACACTCAATTTCTCTCTCTCTTCATCTGCTACAGCTGCATTTTATAGGAGCAAGTGAGGAAGCATGCATGGTGGTCTGAAGCAGCATACCCACTTATGTCCGCATTGCATCATTTGTCACACTGACTGGTCATATTTTATCTGAAATAGTACCTGCTAGTCTTTGTCGAGAGAGATTATAAACTCCTTAAACAACCAAAGAACCAGTACTTAGCAGATTCCACCCAGTGTTTTACTCTTCAGGAGATATGCACCTGGATGAATTAAGACAGTTTCATTGCATAAGCTCAAAGATGTCATAGTAAATTTGTAACTTATTGCAAGGTATTTGTGCATTATATTGTGCCATCAGACATTAGAATCATTCTACGTTCTCAAAGGTCCCTGAAGCATTTCATAGTAAATTTAGATTTCCGTGCTTGGGTCATTTGTTCATTTTAAAATGGGCTGCATTCTATACATTTATGGACCCTCATTCATTGCTCTGAAAGATGCATCAGAGTAAAGTTATAAGTTCCTGCAGGCGCGTTCAGTAAGTAGTCCTGGGATAAGTAGGACATACTCCATATCCTGAAATCACTTCAGTGTCACTCTGCCAGCAGCATCAGAAGTTTGACAAATCTGGCGCTGGTGGTCATGGAGGGAACATAAGTCCTCATTTGGACTGTGATGACATTGCATGTATGTATTTGAAAGTATATATTGTTAACGTATAGCTAAGATCTAATGTCTCTTTATGTTACAAAGGGCAGAATGCTGTCACCACTGATGGGTGGCTATACATTAAGAGTTCCTGATGGAAATTATTGGTGTTCCTGAGGTGACTGCTTCAAAGTGACAATCAGCATTGCTAACCCACAAAGAATGTGATCGTAAGTTTGAGTCTTTATATACATAGGCACATAGACACAGGCAACAGAGCATGCACAATGTCGGCACTAGTACAGTGTATATCCACCTTTCGCAGCAAAGCAGGCTGCTATTCTCCCATGGAGACGATCGTAGAGATGCTGGATGTAGTCCTGTGGAACGGCTTGCCATGCCATTTCCACCTGGCACCTCAGTTGGACCAGCGTTCGTGCTGGACGTGCGGACCGCGTGAGACGACGCTTCATCCAGTCCCAAACATGCTCAATGGGGGACAGATCCGGAGATCTTGCTGGCCAGGGTAGTTGACTTACACCTTCTAGAGCACGTTGGGTGGCACGGGATACATGCGGACGTCCATTCTCCTGTTGGAACAGCAAGTTCCCTTGCCGGTCTAGGAATGGTAGAACGATGGGTTCGATGACGGTTTGGATGTACCGTGCACTATTCAGTGTCCCCTCGACGATCACCAAGGGTGTACGGCCAGTGTAGGAGATCGCTCCCCACACCATGATGCTGGGTGTTGGCCCTGTATGCCTCGGTCGTATGCACTCCTGATTGTGGCGCTCACCTGCACGGCGCCAAATACGCATACGACCCTCATTGGCACCAAGGCAGAAGCGACTCTCATCGCTGAAGACGACACGTCTCCATTCGTCCCTCCATTCACGCCTGTCGCGACACCACTGGAGGCGGGTTGCACGAAGTTGGGGCGTGAGCGGAAGACGGCCTAACGGTGTGTGGGACCGTAGCCCAGCTTCATGGAGACGGTTGCGAATGGTCCTCGCCGATACCCCAGGAGCAACAGTGTCCCTAATTTGCTGGGAAGTGGCGGTGCGGTCCCCTACGGCACTGCGTAGGATCCTACGGCCTTGGAGTGCATCCGTGCGTCGCTGCGGTCCGGTCCCAGGTCGACGGGCACGTGCACCTTCCGCCGACCACTGGCGACAACATCGATGTACTGTGGAGACCTCACTCCCCACGTTTTGAGCAATTCGGCGGTACGTCCACCCGGCCTCCCGCATGCCAACTATCCGCCCTCGCTCAAAGTCCGTCAACTGCACATACGGTTCACGTCCACGGTGTCGCGGCATGCTACCAGTGTTAAAGACGGCGATGGAGCTCCGTATGCCACGGCAAACTGGCTGACACTGACGGCGGCGGTGCACAAATGCTGCGCAGCTAGCGCCATTCGACGGCCAACACCGCGGTTCCTGGTGTGTCCGCTGTGCCGTGCGTGTGATCATTGCTTGTACAGCCCTCTCGCAGTGTCCGGAGCAAGTATGGTGGGTCTGACACACCGGTGTCAGTGTGTTCTTTTTTCCATTTCCAGGAGTGTATATGAGTGAACAATTTTTTACAATAACAACTATCTCATGTAACGCTTTTCCTCTTGTGGAATTGTGCAACTATGTCGCTCATGTGGTGACGGAGAAGCCCACATCATCACTTCTGCATGCTCCTCTCTCAGATGAAGCCGATCTGTTGGATGTGTATCTTCAGAAGAAAAATGATTCTCTCTAACTGTTTATATGTCTGTGTATATTTACTACCAATACTTGAAGACCATCATCTGTTGTATAATTTAGAAACATCAAACCAATCGTCGACATAGCCTATCAAGTAGGATCGCCTTTCTGTCATGTGGATTTGGTAATGCAATGTATGGCTCTGTTTTTATCTGTAACGTCATAGGGCTAATCTCAGGTTATAGATGACTGAATACTGAAATTCTAATTAATATTTCTGTAATAATGTTTTACACTTACACCCTATGCTTAATAGATGTTTTTGTTTCTAGACATGCTTGGTAATGATATTTACTGACAGAATGAGCCATCGACAATGATCACAATCAGATGTCTGAGATATTTCAATCCCAAACTGTGGCATCATTCTTGAGTGTGAGTACACAAGAATGGACCCCAGTTATAGATGGCCGAATTCATAAGTTATAATTCACATTTATATAACAATAATTTAGGTTACATACAATGCTTACAAGATGTTCTTGTTTCTAGAGATGCTTGATAAAAACTTGACTATGGTGGACATAGATACCCGTGCTGACAAACATTCAACACTTGATGAGGAGGAATTGAACTCCTGATGTAATGTTACTGACATGGACTATGGTCTGCGTCAGTAAAAGAAAAAAACCATTATTATTTTCGCTCCCATATGATTCATGATTGGGAATCGTTACACAATACTTATATGTGACATTATTTAGTTCCCATAGGACTGTTGACGGTGTTGCTGCAGGAACAACAGCACCAGGTTTGTCATATGCCAGCTTCAAATTTCTCGGTAATTAGAGGCGCATAATGAGACAGAACTTCAAACGCTCATATTGATTACTGCAGTCTACCAAGACACGATCTGTTTCCTAACCGCCTGTCTACCAACTTTGGAAACTGATCTGCCAATAATCGTAAATGGTATGTGGTATCGTGCCATTATGTGTGGCGCAGTTTTATGCTGCAAACTCACGCACCCTCTAAAACAAGATGCCGAAGGTGAAGAGAAAACCATTGTCCATCTTTTGGGGGCAGAATTGTGTGATTTCATGGAGCATCTCAATTGCCGGGAGGTCCCAAGATTTCACCTTGAGTGTTGAACTTGACCGAATTCCCTAAATGCAGGAAAGGGTGTGTGATAAGACACTCAGCTGTGTACCCCACCCAAATACTCATTTATATATTTTTCATCCATTAAATGTAATGTGGGGTCCTCCTAAATCTGCCTTCCATACGATATACTTAATGATTAATATACAAAATCTTGGTGAAGAGTTTTGTTTTGCTTGACCTGTTCTGGCTTCCGGAAGAAGTTGTAAAAAAGTTGGACAGGATATAAACAGATATCATTTGTTTAAAGTTTTCGAGCGTTATAACGTTGTTTATATCGATTTCCCCATTACACTGCTTGACATACCTAAATTTTGAAGGCACAATCCCTGCATATCAGTTCAATTTTACGATTAGAAGGAAAGCAAGTAAAATGATGTTGCTGTTACAGATCCCTTCATTTTTCTACTTATAGTGGTCAGTGTAACAGACAAGTACATTTGTTGTTGTTCTCTCAGAGGGAGAAACAACACTGTCCCAGGGTCAAGAAAATATCCTGGTTTCTTTACTCACTATTCCCAAAACAACAATATCCAAAGCATATTTGTCCTAGATGACTAAATGTATTTTATACAAGCATGCAGTCAGCGAAGCATCTTCTCGACTTCACTACACAGGAACTGGTACAGAATGAAATGCCTACCGAGGAAAGCAAACTCCTAAAATGTAAGAATATCCACCACCAGTGACACGCCCCCTTCGTATATATTGACTCTGAGTGAGTCCTCATTCCTTTGGCGGACTGTGTAAGTGGCACCACTGCCTCATATAATGGCATGTACCATATTCAGTGGCGTTTCAGACTGTATGCACATATGAGCCAAGTTGTAATTCTTTGATTCATAAGTCAAAGAAAATCCTGCGAGTTGGCTGGCATCTGAACTAGAAATACTTGCAAGGAAAGTTTATGTTTTACGTAACCGACATTCCTATTTCAAGGCCTCACGAAAATAACGAAATACGAGTATGCACTTAAGTGTCACATTTGTGGTCTCCATTGGCTCGAAAATCGGGCATTCCACATAAAGATGATTGCCGTCTAAGTAGACCTGAACTACCAGCTACCACGATACTAACCCGTTTCTTCCACAGTTTGATTAGTTATGATGGTAATTTACCTGTTGAGCACTTCGCTGATTTTGTTTTACGCAACAAGCAAAGACGTTTCTCGTCGCGGCGAGATCTATTTACGAAATTTCGGTCACTAACTTTCTCTTCCGTATGCGAAAATACACTCCTGGAAATGGAAAAAAAGAACACATTGACACCGGTGTGTCAGACCCACCATACGTGCTCCGGACACTGCGAGAGGGCTGTACAAGCAATGATCACACGCACGGCACAGCGGACACACCAGGAACCGCGGTGTTGGCCGTCGAATGGCGCTAGCTGCGCAGCATTTGTGCACCGCCGCCGTCAGTGTCAGCCAGTTTGCCATGGCATACGGAGCTCCATCGCAGTCTTTAACACTGGTAGCATGCCGCGACACCGTGGACGTGAACCATATGTGCAGTTGACGGACTTTGAGCGAGGTCGTATAGTGAGCATGCGGGAGGCCGGGTGGACGTACCGCCGAATTGCTCAACACGTGGGGCGTGAGGTCTCCACAGTACATCGATGTTGTCGCCAGTGGTCGGCGGAAGGTGCACATGCCCGTCGACCTGGGACCGGACCGCAGCGACGCACGGATGCACGCCAAGACCGTAGGATCCTACGCAGTGCCGTAGGGAACCGCACTGCCACTTCCCAGCAAATTATGGACACTGTTGCTCCTGGGGTATCGGCGAGGACCATTCGCAACCGTCTCCATGAAGCTGGGCTACGGTTCCGCACACCGTTAGGCCGTCTTCCGCTCACGCCTCAACTTCGTGCAACCCGCCTCCAGTGGTGTCGCGACAGGCGTGAATGGAGGGACGAATGGAGACGTGTCGTCTTCAGCGATGAGAGTCGCTTCTGCCTTGGTGCCAATGATGGTCGTATGCGTGTTTGGCGTCGTGCAGGTGAGCGCCACAAACAGGACTGCATACGACCGAAGAACACAGGGCCAACACCCGGCATCATGGTGTGGGGAGCGATCTCCTACACTGGCCGTACACCTCTGGTGATCGTCGAGGGGACACTGAATAGTGCACGGTACATCCAAACCGTCATCGAACCCATCGTTCTACCATTCCTAGACCGGCAAGGGAACTTGCTGTTCCAACAGGACAATGCACGTCCGCATGTACCCCGTGCCACCCAACGTGCTCTAGAAGGTGTAAGTCAACTACCCTGGCCAGCAAGATCTCCGGATCTGTCCCCCATTGAGCATGTTTGGGACTGGATGAAGCGTCGTCTCACGCGGTCTGCACGCCCAGCACGAACGCTGGTCCAACTGAGGCGGCAGGTGGAAATGGCATGGCAAGCCGTTCCACAGGACTACATCCAGCATCTCTACGATCGTCTCCATGGGAGAATAGCAGCCTGCATTGCGGCGAAAGTTGGATATACACTGTACTAGTGCCGACATTGTGCATGCTCTGTTACCTGTGTGTATGTGCCTGTGGTTCTGTCAGTGTGATCATGTGATGTATCTGACCCCAGGAATGTGTCAATAAAGTTTACCCTTCCTGGGACAATGAATTCACGGTGTTCTTATTTCAATTTCTAGGAGTGTATTTTGTAAAGCCCAATCTACATAGGTAGGAATGATCGTCAAAATTAAATAAGAGAAATCAGAGCTCGAACAGAAAGGTTTAGGTGTTCGTTTTTCCCGCGCGCTGTTCGGGAGTGGAATGGTAGAGAGATAGTATGATTGTGGTTCGATGAACCCTATGCCAAGCACTTAAATGTGAATTGCAGACTAATCATTTAGATGTAGAAGTACGCTGGTTTCTTTCCAGAGAGGCCAGGAAAATACGTTTCATTTTTTAAGAAAATGCCCAAAACATTACACGGCGCTTCCTAGACCCACTACATTTAATGCATGGACAGATTCAGAAACTTGCTGAAGCCATGCGCCAAGGAGACACGCACATCACTTGAGCAGGACATTATGATGATGCTAAGTTTCAACTCCAGACAGAAGACTGTGGTGTTCCCACACGAATATCTCTACGCAATGTGGAACCTTAGCAAAACCACATTGCTCAACAGTGCACCACACCAGGACTTTCATGGGACACAATGCTGAAAAAGATATCTGTCAACATCAAACTTCTGACTGATATTGTGATATTGACATGTTAATCTTCGTTCGAGGGATGTGTTAGAGATTTCATCAAAATGTCAATAGGAAACTTGCAAATGGTCAAAGTGTTCAATGCATCCAATAGTTTGAATTACATGCTATATATGGGCATGCCATGCAACTGTCTTTGCCAGCTGCATTTCTTGGTAATCTATCTCACTATGAAATCCTCGAATTAGGTTATTTCTCAGATATGGCAGCGGATTCCGATGCCGTGGAGGTGGATGTGACATATCCTAATAGTTAGCATGATGTTTACAGCGATTTGCTGCTATGTGTGGTGAGCGTTCGTTTGTGAAATGGTTCCCTCCCCGATGTGTTGGTGGCACTAGGGGATAAAAATTTATACGTAATGCACTATAAAAAGCCCTAGCAATGTCGCAGCCTGGAGATGAATCTAGGGACCACCAGTACTACACTGTCCTGCGAGATTAATGTTACCACCTGTCAAAAGTCTGAATAAGCACCTTCGTGGCTCAAGACATGCAGGGAGAGAGACAATGAGCTTCTGGAAGGTTACAACAAGCATAGTGAACCAGGATAACTCCAGTGCATGGCTACCTGTGCTACGTTCCTCAGTTGAGGATTCGTAGCACATTCAGCCTGATCAGGGTGGTCCTATGGACATTGATTGAGTTTAAATATGGGGATTTGTGCGTCCAGGAGAGTAAACTTATCACGTTGCACTTAGATCCATGCAGGTAGACTGAGAGCTGCATGACACATTGTTTTCGCCTTCTGGTAGATGACAACATGTCGAAGAGAAACAAACTGCATGTAGGGATGGTCGTGGTCCCCAAGGATGTACGTCTATATGTGCTCATCAACTGCATCTTTCAGAATGACGAGATCACCAAGGCAATACCACAAAAACAATCCAAAAACCATAACGTTCCCTCCTCCACCCTGGACTCTTCTGACGATTGTTAAAGGGTGTTTACCTTTAGACACTTTGCAACATACACACCCACAACCATCTGTCCAATGGAGCATAGAAGGTGATTCATCAGAAAAGGTCACCTGTCACCAATCTGTGGAAGGTCACTGTGCAAATTCCGGCGTCTCCATGGAGATGATTGATTGATTATCATTACATGAAACAGGTGCCTACTGCAGAGGCCCATGAGCAGCAACACTAGCTGAGCAGTCATTGACGAAACATTGTTGGTTCATGTGGATGGTCAGTCGCTCTACACCTGCATGTCTATTCACCCATCCACATCTCTGAAACTGTCGTTCTTCCCTGTCGCCTACGTTCTGTGGTGCGCCACAGTTGTGTCGGCGCCAGTTTTGGAAAGAGCCATTATTTATAGTGTCATTTTGTAATGCATGATGTACTTTAACGATGGCAGTGCGCAAGCGGTCTACTAAATTTGTTGTCTTGGAAAGCCTTCCACTCTTCACTTGAAAGACAATGGTCACTCTCTTTTGGACGTCAGATAAATCGCTCCGCTTCCGCATTACAATAACAACTGCAATGTTTGCCACACTTCTGACAAGATCTATATGCCGTCCACTGCTAGAGCAACCACCTCCTGCCTGTGAGTGGTTAACGCACATTGACACTGAACATATGTGCTGGTCACATAAATGTGACTGGACCATGTGTTAAATGCAACAAGTTAAACTGGTTGAAGGAATCTCTTGATATTAATACTATAAAGAGGGTTTCTGTGTTGTGTTCTTTGAAAAGGACTGTCTTGGACTTACGAAAAATGCAGTTTACCTTGAAACAATATATAATGATAGAAACCACCGGAAAATTGATTTAGAAATGAAATGGAATGAGCGTTGTAGCACAAAGAAGCCAAATTTTAAATGAGCCACTATCTGCAAAAAAAAAAAAAAAAAGAATTTGTTACTCTTGAGATGGCTTCGATTTCGATAGAATTCACAGAGCCTGTTTGTCAGTCTATTTATATCGGACCAATCCAAACTCAACATGTATCAATTTCATTACGAGTTTACAAAAAATCATTTTGCAGTTTCAAAATCACTTTACATGCATACCATCAGATGGTATTACCGGGTGAAGGACTCCATATAAGGTAACGCATATGCAGCTGATAATTCTAACGACACATCGCTTGCAAAAACGTCATCTACCTATTAAAAGACTAGGTGAATGGGTAGCAGACTGTGCAGTTACGTGTAAAATGTGCATGTACTGTACAGTGTCGTGTGCCACCCAGGTGCAGGCAAATGATGTGCACTGTGTGGCCTCAATCGCTCTCACAGTTGATGATTACTTTGAATGCCTGCTGTGTTGCCTTACTGGAGTTCCACCTCCTGTTCTGCAAATGAAGAGGCTTCTATTCATTTGCAGGATCATGTGGTACACACCGTTTTGCAACTGAAAATCGGCCTGTTGCAGCATTAAGACAAATGTATAATTTGTGGCAATGCAATGCAAGTACTCAAGCTATTCACTCAGGTGATAGAAAGAGAGAGAGATTACGTGCATTTATTTTTTGTATATACTAGTATCGTGAGATTGCATGTGCGTATACAGAGTAGTATGGCCCACCTGGATGAGTGTAAGTAGCTGGTAGCTTGTCTGAATTAATTGCACATTGTGTGTGTGTTCATTATACAGTTTTTTCAGCTGCTGCTAGTTATCCAAGTCATCAGTTTTTAGTTTCAAGTATTTCTTGTTCTCCATCTTAAGTCTCTTCTTAACACTGCAATTTCTGCAAAGTTTGATGGCAACATTGTAAACCTGCTGTGACAATGGAACATATGTGAAGTTTGATGGCAATATTGTAAAGTTGCTTTGCTATTACAACATATGTAAAATTTTTGATGGCAACACTGTAACATTCCAACAACTGTGAAGTTTGAAAGACTTTCATGGGACTATATTGTACAGAAATGTTACTTCTTAACTGCATACTTTATAGATTCTCTTTTTTTCTATGCTAATAGTTAGTACTATTAGTGTAACAAAATTATCTCGGAAAATACCACACAACAAATTGTGAATAAACCTAAAAGATTAATTTGTAACCACATAACGTATAAATAATGATAATCAGTTACCCAACATCCTTGTTCTTATTTACAATGCATATCTTGATTCCAAAATCAAATATACCTGCTGTAAGTTTAAACCAGTCAGTATGAAAGGTACAACACATGGATAAAGAAAAGTGCTCTACGTGGGTACAGAGAAGAAGGAAGTCAAGCTCTCAGGATGAAACTTGTAACTTCATTGCTTTGGAGTATACATAGTGTGCTGCACGTTTTGGTTGTGGGAGCAAGCACCTTGTGACCGTTACTGGATCCACAAATGTGTAGAAGACAAGTCTAAAATTGTATCTTCTCCTAGATGAGCAGCATAGACAACATATGTGGACGGAACTGTGTACTTACATTTAACGAATTTTTCTCTTTTCTTCTTATCATACACAAATCATTATCTGTGCAAGTAGTAGTGGTAGTTTTAGCTTGTACAATCCAGCCAGGATGGAGGATGAGGAGGAGAAGGAGGAGGAGGAGGAGGAGGAGGAACAAGAGGTTGCTTGAACATCTCAGTAGATGAGGGAAGATGAGAAAGGTGCCACTGGCTGGTCCAAGAGGGGGATGAACTACATAAATTATATATTTTTTTCTTAAGAGGAAAACATCATTTATTTGACACCGAGCAAGAAAACAATTTTACTTTATCCATACTACACATAACACTATTTTCTTCTCCATACACATGTCTGAGCCACCAGAGAGATGGTAAATTGTATATTATAGGTCCAGAACTACAGCAAGCGTGTAAATATTATCCATGGATAAAACCACCTCATAGTTTTCGAGGTATGTGGTTGTGTCTATGTAGTCAAAATTTTGAAGAGATGTAAGTATATCTTTGTAAGTCATCCCAGGATTGCCTTAGCATGTTCCATCACAGTTATATGTTAAGCATAATGCAATTTTTCATGTTGTGGCACAATTCACATCTCTCAATAATTTGAAACATGAGACATTTGTGGAGAACAGTATGATAATACATCCATAATTTCTGAATGTGATGAGAGCAGTTTTCCTAAAAACCAACTGTCCATACTCTTTGTAGAAGTCTTATGTTTACACTGTCAGATATAATAGTGAAACCCTTTAAATGCAGTGGAGCACCTGTTAATATATACAAGTCGTTGCAGAATTCCATTGAATGGTAAATAATTAATCACAGGGCATATTTCTATGGGCTGAGCATGCATGTCAGCAATGTATTATAAATTATCAATTAATAAGACAGTCAGATCGCAATAATAATTTATTTAAAAATTAACATCGAACTAACAACAACTACAGGCGACAAGAAAAATCGCATTCCAGTGAAGAGTGTTGCAGCAAATGCGCTTGTGGATGGACCATGTGTGTTTCTTGGATGTACTCTTCATTTTAGTTTGGACATAAACGATACTTTCTCTAATTGTATGTATGGTTGACCGTTGACATAGTAAGAGGTGGTAGCGGAGTTCCAAGTGCATCTGGACTAGAAAGTTTTAATGATAGAGATATAATTTCCTATCGTACTTGTCATATGTTTGAAACTGATAACAAAGACTTTGGTAAATCTGCTTATGATTCTACTTCTCCACTTGTATTGTATACACAATAGGTTTTGCCTGTATGCCGGCCACCTTCAGTTCTATGACACCATAAATTTTAAAATAAATTAAACAGCTCTCACATGCACACGACAAGATGGGTGGAGGCAGAAGAGATGGAATATACATATCTTTTCCATCTCTTCTGCCTCCACCCATCTTGTCGTGTGCATGTGAGAGCTGTTTAAGATATTCACCTGCAGGCTTAAATGTTTATGACAGAGAATGATCTCATTGCAACTGTCCTAATTTTAGGAATCATAACTTCTGCCAAATAGCCATCTGCGCCAACAACTTGCATTTTGTCTACAAGTTGTTGCATATTAATCGGGATATAAGCTAGCACGACCTGTATTCTCTAAGATTAGCTGTGTGGAGGTTGATCTTTATACCTTCTTAGTTTATTTTCAATATCATGAAACTTAGCTGTTACCATTTTCATGTGAGCCATGATGGCTCTACTACTGTTGTCTTCTCTAGTATTTATAGCCTAAAATCTTTCCACTATCAGTGTAACTAAACTAATATTTGCTTTAATTTCCTTATGTCGTTTGAGATTTCCATTCAGAATTTCAATACTGTCTCTCACCACTGCAATTCTTGCAGACTTAGATTTCAGATGTTCATCGATTGTTTGGATTTCCTCAGACTAATACTTCTGTTGATGTGTTCAATTTTTACAGTAATGTACCAATAGATATGGCCTGTATATCATCCCATTTGTGTGAATGCAAGGCATGTGTGTGAATTTGTCCATGATATGCAATATACTGACATGGTTACAAATTAGTACACTGTCATTTCAAAAGGGACTGCTGGAAGTTATGTGTATATCACCCACCACCCATTTCTCGAATTTCATCAGCAACCAAAAACCCTTACTGCATGTGATTCCAGGAATCTTCACCCATAGTAATGAATTCATTTAACGCCATATCACTTCCTACATGTGCTTCACAAATGCTTTCTAATTCATATTGTCTTCTCTCAAAGCTCTAATAAAGTTAGCATTACCACTATCATATGCTTCAGAGAACTGGAATATATTTGGGTGATATAACAGACATTAACAGCGATATGATGACTGTAACAAATAGTTCCATATTTGATCCTAGTTTTCAACTGCAACGTCATCGAATGTGAACACAGTTTTCAGAGTTACTCTATGGAGAGGTGGGATATCACCTTTTTTGCTGAATGTCGTGTATGTTATACCACCAATGCCAGACAAAGTTTCCTTTACTAACTGGCATTTATAGCCGCACAGCACACTTCAAAGTTGAGTATTGATTTCTACCTACGAATACAGAGTTTGCACATTTTGACATGCTGACCCTTTGAGAGTTCTTATATAACTGATATACTGCTCTTTCAGCCACTGTTAACATACGAAAATTGTGGCAGTACATGCAATAATATGTACAAAACTGTATATCATCTCTGCTTTCAAGTATAAAAGAAGTAGGGAGCGGGCTCTACAGCCAGTTCACCACTATCGTTCATACTGATATCATAAATATTGTGTCAAGAAATTAAATATGGGTATCATACTCAGTGTTAAATGTAACATATGCTGAGCAAAGATTTTAGCTGTTCAGTGATGGTAACGAGCGTATATCAAAATTTGTGAATTCTGAAGTATCATTCAGTACTTTGAATTAATCAGAAAAGGCACTGTTGGAGCAGAATGACTTCTGGAGGACATTGGTGTTTTAAACAAATCTACAAAGTACAGTATATAGAATAAATAATTTCTGAACATCTCATGATACTGCAAATAGAAGACTACAAATTTCATAACAAGGAAGAGGAGAGTGTTAATGCTTATTACATATCTGAGTGGCCTGATATGGGAATGTGTGTCGTCTGCTTATGAAACTTCCTAAAGAAAAACTTCAGGAAGAGTGCTGGAATTTAAACACAATTGGCTATTATTAGTTTCATAAGCAACTCGTGCCCTTTTGTGTAATATCTCCCACAGATTTTAAATTTCAGACTGAATCACTTATTTCCAAATGTTATTAATGAGATAAGCATCTTTGTTTGGTGGAGAATGTCGATATGATGCACTTCCTCTTATTAAACTGCACCATGAGGATGCTGAAAGGAAACAAACAAAACAATTTTTTCTAAACGATTTTGATTTTTTTCTTTCTTAAGAAAGTGCAGTCGTTACAGTTCCCATCTGGGAGTATGACAGTAATGGGGCTACTCCATTTTTCTTAGTGCTTTTACTTTGCTGACTGAGCAACAGTCACTGTGCATCTTTATCTATTATGGATACTGAACATATTTATACATCATTCTCTTTGAATTTTGGTGAAATGGAACACAGTTGAGAGATATAATCATTCATTATCATTTTTTAACTGAGCTAACATGTGTATTCAGGGGATTCTTTGATGACACTGATCATTATTTAATCTGCAGTGAAATTGGGATTGTGAGGCCGAAAGTGCAGGTAGTCAGTTCCATATGAAGGAGGATAAGAGTGGAGAAGCTTCAGGATAAGGAAATCAGGCACAAGAACATAACAGCGATCTCAGAAAGGTACCAGTTAGTTGAATGTAGTCAATTACATTCATTAGAAAAGGAATGTACAAGGTACAGGGACACAGTACTAGAAGTGGCTAAAAAATGTCTTGGAACAGTAGTGTGTAAAAGTAGGAAGAAGCAAACAGCTTGGTGGAATGACACAGTCAAGGCAGCCTGTAAAAGGGAAAAGAAGGCGTATCAAAAATAGTTACATACTAGAACTCAGGTAGACAGAGAAAGTTGTGTTGAAGAAAGAAACAAAGCCAAACAGATAATTGTAGCATCCAAGAAAAAGTCTTGCGAAGACTTTGGAAACAGGTTGGAGACTATGGGTCAAGCTGCTGGAAAACCATTCTGGAGTGTAATTAGCAGTCTTCGAAAGGGAGGTAAGAAGGAAATGACAAGTATTTTCGACAGGTCAGGAAGACTGCTGGTGAATCCTGTGGATGCCTTGGGCAGATGGATGGAATATTTTGAAGAGTTGTTCGATGTAGGTGAAAATACGATCAGTAATGTTTCAGATTTCGAGGTAGAATGGGATAGGAATGATGACGGAAATAGGTTCCCATTTGAGGAAGTGGAGAAAATGGTCAATAGATTGCACTGCAATAAAGCAGCTGGGGTGAATGAAATTAAGTCGGAACTCATCAAATACAGTTGAAGTCAGGTCTTAAATGGCTACACAGGATAATTGTAATGCCCTGGGATTCCAGACAGGAATATTTAAACATGGAAACAGAAAAGATTGTAACAACTACAGAGGTATCGCTTTAATCAGCGTTGTGGGTAAAATCTTCTCAGGTATTGTTGAAAGGAAAGTGCGAGTATTAGTTGAGGACCAATTGGATGAAAATCAGTGTGGGTTTAGGCCTCTTAGAGGTTGTCAGGACCAGATCTTTAGCTTACGGCAAATAATGGAGAAGTGTTATGAGTGGAACAGGGAATTGTATCTATGCTTTATAGATTTAGAAAAGGCATATGACCGGGTTCCTAGGAGGAAGTTATTGTCTGTTCTACGAGATTATGGAATAGGAGGCAAACTTTTGCAAGCAATTAAAGGTCTTTACATGGACAGTCAGGCAGCAGTTAGAGTTGATGGTAAATTGAGTTCATGGTTCAGAGTAGTTTCAGGAGTGAGACAAGGCTGCAACCTGTCTCCACTGTTGTTCACATAATTTATTGATCATATGTTGAAAACCCTCCCCCCATGAACCATGGACCTTGCCGTTGGTGGGGAGGCTTGCGTGCCTCAGCGATACAGATGGCCGTACCGTAGGTGCAACCACAATGGAGGGGTATCTGTTGAGAGGCCAGACAAACGTGTGGTTCCTGAAGAGGGGCAGCAGCCTTTTCAGTAGTTGCAGGGGCAACAGTCTGGATGATTGACTGATCTGGCCTTGCAACATTAACCAAAACGGCCTTGCTGTGCTGGTACTGTGAACGGCTGAAAGCAAGGGGAAACTACAGCCGTAATTTTTCCCGAGGACATGCAGCTTTACTGTATGATTAAATGATGATGGCATCCTCTTGGGTAAAATATTCCGGAGGTAAAATAGTCCCCCATTCGGATCTCCGGGCGGGGACTACTCAGGAGGATGTCGTTATCAGGAGAAAGAAAACTGGCGTTCTATGGATCGGAGCGTGGAATGTCAGATCCCTTAATCGGGCAGGTAGCTTAGAAAATTTAAAAAGGGAAATGGATAGGTTAAAGTTAGATATAGTGGGAATTAGTGAAGTTCGGTGGCAGGAGGAACAAGACTTCTGGTCAGGTGACTACAGGGTTATAAACACAAAATCAAATAGTGGTAATGCAGGAGTAGGTTTAATAATGAATAGGAAAATAGGAATGCGGGTAAGCTACTACCAACAGCATAGTGAACGCATTATTGTGGCCAAGATAGATACGAAGCCCACACCTACTACAGTAGTACAAGTTTATATGCCAACTAGCTCTGCAGATGATGAAGAAATTGAAGAAATGTATGATGAAATAAAAGAAATTATTCAGATAGTGAAGGGAGACGAAAATTTAATAGTAATGGGTGACTGGAATTCGAGTGTAGGAAAAGGGAGAGAAGGAAACATAGTAGGTGAATATGGATTGGGGCTAAGAAATGAAAGAGGAAGCCGCCTGGTAGAATTTTGCACAGAGCACAACTTAATCATAGCTAACACTTGGTTTAAGAATCATGAAAGAAGGTTGTATACGTGGAAGAACCCTGGACATACTAAAAGGTATCAGATAGATTATATAATGGTAAGACAGAGATTTAGGAACCAGGTTTTAAGTTGTAAGACATTTCCAGGGGCAGATGTGGACTCCGACCACAATCTATTGGTTATGACCTGTAGATTAAAACTGAAGAAACTGCAAAAATGTGGGAAATTAAGGAGATGGGACCTGGATAAACTGAAAGAACCAGAGGTTGTACAGAGTTTCAGGGAGAGCATAAGGGAACAATTGACAGGAATAGGGGAAAGAAATACAGTAGAAGAAGAATGGGTAGCTCTGAGGGATGTAGTAGTGAAGGCAGCAGAGGATAAAGTAGGTACAAAGACGAGGGCTGCTAGATATCCTTGGGTAACAGAAGAAATATTGAATTTAATTGATGAAAGGAGAAAATATAAAAATGCAGTAAATGAAGCAGGCAAAAAGGAATACAAACGTCTCAAAAATGAGATCGACAGGAAGTGCAAAATGGCTAAACAGGGATGGCTAGAGGACAAATGTAAGGATGTAGAAGCTTATCTCACTAGGGGTAAGATAGATACTGCCTACAGGAAAATTAAAGAGACCTTTGGAGAGAAGAGAACCACGTGTATGAATATCAAGAGCTCAGATGGCAGCCCAGTTCTAAGCAAAGAAGGGAAGGCAGAAAGGTGGAAGGAGTATATAGAAGGTTTATACAAGGGCGATGTACTTAAGGACAATATTATGGAAATGGAAGAGGATGTAGATGAAGACGAAATGGGAGATACGATACTGCGTGAAGAGTTTGACAGAGCACTGAAAGACCTGAGTAGAAACAAGGCCCCCTGAGTAGACAACATTCCATTAGAACTACTGACAGCCTTGGGACAACCAGTCCTGACAAAACTCTACCAGCTGGTGAGCAAGATGTATGAGACAGGCGAAATACCCTCAGACTTCAAGAAGAATATAATAATTCCAATCCCAAAGAAAGCAGGCGCTGACAGATGTGAAAATTACCGAACTATCAGTTTAATAAGCCACGGCTGCAAAATACTAACGCGAATTCTTTACAGACGAATGGAAAAACTGGTAGATGCAGACCTCGGGGAGGATCAGTTTGGATTCCGTCGAAATGTTGGAACACGAGAGGCAATACTGACCTTACGACTTATCTTAGAAGAAAGATTAAGAACAGGCAAACCTACGTTTCTAGCATTTGTAGACTTAGAGAAAGCTTTTGACAATGTTGACTGGAATACTCTTTTTCAAATTCTAAAGGTGGCAGGGGTAAGATACAGGGAGCGAAAGGCTATTTATAATTTGTACAGAAGCCAAACGGCAGTCATAAGAGTCGAGGGGCATGAAAGGGAAGCAGTGGTTGGGAAAGGAGTGAGACAGGGTTGTAGCCTCTCCCCAATGTTATTCAATCTGTATATTGACCAAGCAGTAAAGGAAACAAAAGAAAAATTTGGAGTAGGTATTAAAATTCATGGAGACGAAGTAAAAACTTTGAGGTTCGCCGATGACATTGTAATTCTGTCAGAGACGGCAAAGGACTTGGAAGAGCAGTTGAACGGAATGGACAGTGTCTTGAAAGGAGGATATAAGATGAACATTAACAAAAGCAAAACGAGGATAATGGAATGTAGTCAAATTAAATCGGGTGATGCTGAGGGAATTAGATTAGGAAATGAGACATTTAAAGTAGTAAAGGAGTTTTGCTATTTAGGAAGTAAAATAACTGATGATGGTCGAAGTAGAGAGGATATAAAATGTAGACTGGCAATGGCAAAGAAAGCGTTTCTGAAGAAGAGAAATTTGTTAACATCAAATATAGATTTATGTATCAGGAAGTCAATTCTGAAAGTATTCGTTTGGAGTGTAGCCATGTATGGAAGTGAAACATGGACGATAACTAGTTTGGACAAGAAGAGAATAGAAGCTTTCGAAATGTGGTGCTACAGAAGAATACTGAAGATAAGGTGGATAGAGCACGTAATTAATGAGGAGGTATTGAATAGGATTGGGGAGAAGAGAAGTTTGTGGCACAACTTGACTAGAAGAAGGGATCGGTTGGTAGGACATGTTTTGAGGCATCAAGGGATCACAAATTTATCATTGGAGGGCAGCGTGGAGGGTAAAAATCGTAGAGGGAGACCGAGAGATGAGTACACTAAGCAGATTCAGAAGGATGTAGGTTGCAGTAGGTACTGGGAGATGAAGCAGCTTGCACAGGATAGAGTAGCATGGAGAGCTGCATCAAACCAGTCTCAGGACTGAAGACAACAACAACAACAATATGTTGAAAACAATAGGCTGGCTGGGTGAGATTAAGATATGTGAACACAACATAAGCAGTCTTACATATGCGGATGACTTAGTTGTGATGGCAGATTCGATTGAACGTTTGCAAAGTAATATTTCAGAGCTAGATCAGAAATGTAAGGACTATGGTATGAAGATTAGCATCTCCAAAACGAATGTAATGTCAGTGGGACAGAAATATAAACGAATTGAGTGCCAAATAGGAGGATCAAAGTTAGAACAAGTGGACGGTTTCAAGTACTTAGAATGCATATTCTCACAGGATGGCAACATAGTGAAAGAACTGGAACCGAGATGTAGCAAAGCTAATGCAGTGAGCGCTCAGCTACGATCTACTCTCTTCTGCAAGAAGGAAGTCAGTACCAAGACTACGTTATCTGTGCAGCGCTCAATCTTTCGAACAACTTTGTTGTATGGGAGCGAAAGCTGGGTAGATTCAGATTACCTTATCAACAAGGTTGAGGTTACGGATATGAAAGTAGCTAGGATGATTGCAGGTACTAGTAGACGGGAACAATGGCAGGAGTGTGTCCACAATAAGGAAATCAAAGAAAAGGTGGGAATGAACTCTATAGACGTAGCAGTCAGGGCGAACAGGCTTAGATGGTGGGGTCATGTTACAAACACGCGATCTAGTGTGTTACCCAAGAGACTCATGGGTTCAGCAATAGAGGGTAGGAGGAGTCGGGGCAGACCAAGGAGAAGGTACCTGGATTCGGTTAAGAATTATTTTTAAGTAATAGGTTTAACATCAGAAGAGGCACCAATGTTAGCACTGAATAGGGGATCATGGAGGAATTTTATAAGGGGGCTATTCTCTAGACTGAACGCTGAAAGGCATAATCATGATGATGATGATGATGATGATGATGATGATGATGAGCTAACACAGGATGGCGTACAAGTAAGTACATGTATGCGTATATTCTCTAGCAACATCAGGTAGTGATAATGCTGATACTTAGTACATACTTTGTAATGAAGCACAAATGCATCAAAATTGGTAACAAAGACTTCCTCTGAAGTGTTCCGACAGGTAAGTTTCGTAAGTGCATTCCGTATATTTTCAAAACGTCCATGCACATACAACCACACACATCAAGTTCTTGAATGTAGATTACTAACAGTGAAATGCACTATATGTTATTCCCATTGCATATTTTCACTGATCTTGTGTACTCCATAGGACATATGGATACGACATTTAAGCAACACTGCAGGCCCTTAGCGTTGGACATTGCAGTTCCCTGTGCGGAATTTTGACATAACTTGTTCCATTCATAGGCTGAAAGCACAAATTCTGAGATTAGTTTTTGTATGTCCTCCCTCTCCTACTGCTGTAATTTATCAAATAGGTCTTTAACTTGCTGTGCTGTAGTCGGAATGGTGAGAAATAAAAAAAAAAAAAAACAAGTCCTCATTTCCGATAACCCATTGGTGAGTTGCTGTGGTGATAGAAATTCAAATAATAGCTGTGTATCCTGCTCCACTGCATCATCGAAGACCCACTGAGGGGGAAACAGTGAAAACACATATATGTGCACAATGAGTAGTAATAATAATGCGAGCAAATGAGTAATAGTACATACGTTTCAATACGACAGTCAGTGTTTTTTCTTTTTATTCTGTTGGGAGGCGATGACTGATCTCTGCTGATGCGTCATGATGGAGTTAAGCAACCGATGTATAGCGTGCAAATAACGAGTCCCTCCAATGGCTGATATATCTGGATGAATGTTATGGATAGATGAATGCAGTGTCACAACTATTTTGTGTTTAGAGAAACATCTTAGGTGCCCGTTTTTGGGTTGCACATTATAGTAATTAAGATGATGTACACTCCTGGAAATGGAAAAAAGAACACATTGACACCGGTGTGTCAGATCCACCATACTTGCTCCGGACACTGCGAGAGGGCTGTACAAGCAATGATCACACTCACGGCACAGTGGACACACCAGGAACCGCGGTGTTGGCCGTCGAATGGCGCTAGCTACGCAGCATTTGTGCACCGCCGCCGTCAGTGTCAGCCAGTTTGCCGTGGCATACGGAGCTCCATCGCAGTCTTTAACACTGGTAGTATACCGCGACAGCGTGGACGTGAACCGTATGTGCAGTTGACGGACTTTGAGCGAGGGCGGATAGTGGGCACGCGGGAGGCCGGGTGGACGTACCGCCGAATTGCTCAACACGTGGGGCGTGAGGTCTCCACAGTACATCAATGTTGTCGCCAGTGGTCGGCGGAAGGTGCACGTGCCCGTCGACCAGGGACCGGACTGCAGCGTCGCACGGATGCACGCCAAGATCGTAGGATCCTACGCAGTGCCGTAGGGGACTGCACCTTCACTTCCCAGCAAATTAGGAACACTGTTGCTCCTGGGGTATCGGCGAGGACCATTCGCAACCGTCTCCATGAAGCTGGGCTACGGTTCCGCACACCGTTAGGCCGTCTTCCGCTCACGCCCCAACATCGTGCAGCCCGCCTCCAGTGGTGTCGCGACAGGCATGAATGGAGGGACGAATGGAGACGTGTCGTCTTCAGCGATGAGAGTCGCTTCTGCCTTGGTGCCAATGATGGTCGTATGCGTGTTTGGCGCCGTGCATGTGAGCGCCACAATCAGGACTGCATACGACCGAGGCACACAGAGCCAACACCCAGCATCATGGTGTGGGGAGCGATCTCCTACACTGGCCGTACACCCTTGGTGATCGTCGAGGGGACACTGAATAGTGCACGGTACATCCAAACCGTCATCGAACCCATCGTTCTACCATTCCTAGACCGGCAAGGGAACTTGCTGTTCCAACAGGACAATGCACGTCCGCATGTATCCCGTGCCACCCAACGTGCTCTAGAAGGTGTAAGTCAACTACCCTGGCCAGCAAGATCTCCGGATCTGTCCCCCATTGAGCATGTTTGGGACTGGATGAAGCGTCGTCTCACGCGGTCCGCACGTCCAGCACGAACGCTGGTCCAACTGAGGTGCCAGGTGGAAATGGCATGGCAAGCCGTTCCACAGGACTACATCCAGCATCTCTACGATCGTCTCCATGGGAGAATAGCAGCCTGCTTTGCTGCGAAAGGTGGATATACACTGTACTAGTGCCGACATTGTGCATGCTCTGTTGCCTGTGTCTATGTGCCTGTGGTTCTGTCAGTGTGATCATGTGATGTATCTGACCCCAGGAATGTGTCAGTAAAGTTTCCCCTTCCTGGGACAATGAATTCACGGTGTTCTTATTTCAATTTCCATGAGTGTATATCGAGGTATAATCATTAAGATAAATTCCTGCTCTAGCCAATAGCATAACACACTTTCGAGTTTCTCACCATCCAGCTGACCTGGAGATGGAGGAGAGAGGAAGAATGTAGGAATAACATTGTATTTTTGGGGGAAGATGAGGGGTAAGATTTGACTTCGAAAGTAACAGCTGGTGCTCATTTCCGTAAGGGTCACAAATCAGTGTGCTCATAATATGCAGCTTGTTTCACTACTACCACGCACTCTTGGTGATGTGCGGAAGTGAGATCAATTACATTATTTCATGCTCGATTTATTGATGGTCTGGATGAATTCTCCTCATTGCTACACGTCTACTACCAGTCTAAATAAGCGCCACATGCCTCTCTGTGAGTGGCGAGATTCGTTTAAATTTTTCACTTTTCCTGTGCCGCTAGTTAATGTCGTATATCATTCAAACTGCTTTCAAAAGATTCTCAGATCTGACCACGGAATTGGAAAATGAGCTTTGCAAACAGCTTTACTACACCGTGTCCACATGATTGCTAGCAGCTCCTCTATAAACTACATAGGATAACAGCCTACAGTTCAAAAAGGGAAGGCCGTATACACTAACATCACAAGTTTCCACTCGAATGAATAGAATTTATTGTCTTGTATAAGACGTCATCAAGTCCGCTTCATTGTTTGTCAAAAGTTGCTGAGGAAGACTGAGATTGGAATACACCAAACAAGAGTGCAAGTAGTACTCTGAGATAGCAGTGAACATGAGGGATTGGTGGAGGGTCCCATACAGCCCGTCAGAAGACTGATGACTCAAAAAGAAGTATATATATATATCCTAGAGGTGTAAGGACCAACCACGCGAATAGCTGTGGCTGAGACATTATATTGTACTCACGGACTGCATATGCGGATTAATTTTAGTTTATAGTTATCGACGGGAAGAGTAATTGTGAGTCTTTTAAAGTTTTTCCGTTCTGAAACGTTGATCCCAAATTTTAACACTTATATTGATTTTAACAACCACGACGTCTTATCCACCGTGGCTGAGATGACAGATTTCAAATATGTCATCAGGGTATCGTAAACGGTATCCAACACACCCTACAAGAACTCTGAAATCGTAATTTTTGGGGATATAGTATATCTACTAGAGAGATGACTGGCAGTTTACAGATGTCAAATGTCGAAGTGACACTTCTGCATTTTTTCGCGCCAGTGCTGGAACCGAACATGAGTATCTTATACCATAACTGAACTTTTTTAGCAACTGAAGTACTCGATATTTACATTCGTTATTCGAAAGTGGAGCATGGATGGATTATCGTTTACGAATGCTACTTCCTTTATAAGTGTTTGATATTCCTTTGTTGTTTCTGCGCAGAGTACTCATTGAAATCCTATATTTTTGCCTACTCTTCTTCAAGTTGCATTCATGACTTTATTCTAGTGTGTAACCTCAGTTACAACAGCAATGTCCGTTCGAGCAATCTGAGTTAACCGTGCTATTAAAATATTGACAGTATCGTGTGAAAACAGCAGCACACTCCACCACTACCGTGACAGTCCTCAGGCCACTTAAGTTGCATGTGGAAACTCGGCTTAGCACATCACGCCTCAGCGCGATCGTTTCTCCTTGTCTCTAACTGCCGCTGATTCCCTCCTAGACGCTGCAACCATCATTGTCGCAAATTACAATGTAATTCACACGAAATTTCCGAGTTTCGAATAAAAAGGCTGGATTAAATTAAGTAGTAATCATTAAATCTGCGCTGATGCACTGAACGTTTCCGGTATTTCAGTCTAAAAAATTATGTATTGCGGTTATACGTAAACATGCTTTCAGGCAGATTCAGGATAAATGTTACAAGCAAGAATAATACAATTGCATACAGTCCAAAGTAGCGATCTACCTCGGCTTCACAGTGGTAGCTCTAAGTACACTACCTGCCATTAAAATTGCTACACCGCGAAGATGACGTGCTAAACAAGCGAAATTTAACCGACAGGAAGAAGATGCTGTGATATGCAAATGATTAGCTTTTCAGGGCATTCACACAAGGTTGGCGCCGGTGGCAACACCTACAACGTGCTTACACGAGGAAAGTTTCCAACCGATTTCTCATACACAAAAAGCAGTTGACCGGCGTTGCTTGGTGAAACGTTGTTGTGATGCATCATGTAAGGAGGATAAATGCGTACCATCACGTTCCCGACTTCGATAAAGGTCGAATTGTAGCCTATCGCGATTGCGGTTTATCGTATAGCGACATTGCTGCTCGCGTTGGCCGAGATCCAATGACTGTTACCAGAATATGGAATGGGTGGGTTCAGGAGGGTAATACGGAACGCCGTGCTGGATGCCAACGGCCTCGTATCACTAGCAGTCGAGATGACAGGCATCTTATCCGCATGGCGGTAACGGATCGTGCAGCCACGTCTCGATCCCTGAGTCAAGAAATGGGGACATTTGCAAGACAACAACCATCTGCACGAACAGTTCGACGACGTTTGCAGTAGCATGGACTATCAGCTCGGAGGCCGTGGCTGCGGTTACCCATGACGCTGCATCACAGACAGGAGCGCCTCCGATGGTGTACTCAACAACGAACCTGGGTGCACGAACGGAAAAACGTCATTTTTTCGGATGAATCCAGGTTCTGTTTACAGCATCATGATGGTCGCATCCGTGTTTGGCGACATTGCGGTGAACACACACTGGAAGCGTGTATTCGTCATCGCCATACTAGCGTATCACCCGGCGTGATGGTATGGGGTGCCGTTGGTTACACACCTCGATCACCTATAGTTCGCACTGACGGCATTCGTGGCTCTACCCTTCATTCGATCCCTGCGAAACCTCACATTTCGGCAGGATAATGGTTAGGTTAGTGTTGTTTAACGTCCCGTCGACAACGATGTCATTAGAGACGGAGCACAAGCTCAGGTTAGGGAAGGATGGGGAAGGAAATCGGCAGTGCCCTTTCAAAGGAACCATCCCGGCATTTGCCTGAAACGATTTAGGGAAATCACGGAAAACCTAAATCAGGATGGCTGGAGACGGGATTGAACCGTCGTCGGCAGGATAATGCACGACCGCATGTTGTAGGTCCTGTAAGGGCCTTTCTGAATACAGAAAATGCTCGACTGCTGCCCTGGCCAGCACATTCCCCTGATCTCTCACCAATTGAAAACGTCCAGTCAATGGTGGCCGAGCAACTGGCTCGTCACAATACGCCAGTCACTACTCTTGATGAACTGTGGTATCGTGTTGAAGCTGCGTGGGCAGCTGTACCTGTACAGGCCATCCAAGCTCAGTTTGACACAATGCCCAAGCGGATCAAGGCCATTATTATGGCCAGAGGTGGTTGTTCTGGGTACTGATGTCTCAGGATCTATGCAACCAAACTGCGTTAAAATGTAATCACATGTGTGCATTTCTTCTTGGTATAGCTATTTTAATGGCCAGTACTGTATCTATGGACGGAAGAATTATTGTTTGGCGTACCGTTGATAAGTTATCCACACAAATATTCTCCGCTGATCATCCGAGCTCAGTTCGAAGCGGGACTGATGAATGACGACAGTTCTGCTCCAGCCAATGAGAATCCAGGCCGAGGGCGTGTCTGGAGACGCCCCAGACAGCTAAGGGATACCACTCTGATTGTAGCTCGCCATTCTGTACGACAACCAGGCTGGTGGTCTGAGTTGCCATTTCATTTCATGGAGGACCCTCTTGGTTGTTATCCGTGGCACCCTTAATGCACGTACGCCCACGATGTTTTACGCCTGGCGTTGGTGCCCTTCATGGAAAGCCGTCTTGTGCGTACATTTCAGCAAGATAATGCCCACACGCACACGTCATGAGTTAATATTACTTGTCTTTGTGCTCACCAAACCCTACCTTGGTCATCAAGGTCATCGGATCTCTCCCCAACTGAGAACTTTTCGAACATAATAAGCAGGCACTTTTGGATTTTGACGATATAACGCCCAACTCTGTCAGAATATGGCACGGTGTCCTTCAGGAGGACATCCAACAACACTGCGATTCAACTCCAATCCGAATAACTGGTTGCATAAGGACTAGAGGGGAACCAACACGTTAGTGACTTGCTCAATTTGTGATGCTCCATCGGCAGATTAAATCATCTTTTTAAAATTCTGATCATTTATTCGTCTGTAAATGTAAAAATGATACTGTGTGAAGAGTTTGACAGAGCACTGAAAGACCTAAGTCGAAATAAGTCCCCAGGAGTATACAACATTCCATAAGAGCTACTTACAGCCATGGAAGAGCCAGTTCTGACAAAAATCTACTATCTGATGACCAAAATGTATGAGACAGGAGAAATACCCTCAGACTTCAAGAAGAATATAATAATTCCAATCCCAAAGAAAGCAGGTGTTGACAGATGAAAATTACCGAACTATCAGTTTAATAAGTCATGTCTGCAAAGTAATAACACGAATTCTTGACAGACAAATGAAAAACTGGTAGAAGCCGACCTCAGGGAAGATCAGTTTGGATTCCGTAGAAATATTGGAACACGTGAGGCAATACTGACCTTATGACTTATCTTAGAAGAAAGATTAAGGAAAGGCAAACCTACGTTTCTAACATTTGTAGACTTAGAGAAAGTTTTTGGCTCTCATTCAAAATCTGAAGGTGTCAGTGGTAAAATACAGGGAGCGAAAGGCTATTTACAATTTGTACAGAAACCAGATGGCAGTTATAATAGTCGAGGGACATCAAAGGGAAGCAGTGGTTCGGAATGGAGTGAACAGTGTTGTAGCCTCTCCCCGATGTTATTCAATCTGTATATTGAGCAAGCAATAAAATAAACAAAAGAAAAATTCGGAGTTGGTATTAAAATCCATGGAGAAGAAACAAAAACTTTAAGTTTTGCCGATGACATAGCAATTCTGTTAGAGACAGCAAAGGGCTTGGAAGAGTAGTTGAACGGAATGGAGTGTCTTGAAAGGAGGGTATAAGATGAACATCAACAAAAGCAAAACGAGGATAATGGAATGTAGTCGAATTAAATCGGGTGATGCTGCGGGAAGCAGATTAGGAAATGAAACACTTAAAGTAGTAAAGGAGAATTGTTATTTGGGGAGCAAAATAACTGATGATGGTCGAAGTAGAGAAAATATAAAATGTAAACTGGCAAAGGCAAGGAAAGCGTTTCTGAAGAAGAGAAATTTGTTAATATGGAGTATATATTTAAGTGTCAGGAAGTCGTTTCTGAGAGTATTTGTATAGAGTGTAACCATGTATGGAAGTGGAACATGGGCAATAAATAGTTTAGACAAGAAGAGAATAGCTTTCGAAATGTGGTGCTACAGAAGAATGCTGAAGATTAGATGGGTTGATAATATAACTAATGAGGAGCTATTGTATAGGATTGGGGAGAAGTTTGTGGCACAACTTGACTAGAAGAAGGGATCGGTTGGTCGGACATGTTCTGAGGCATCAACGGATCACGAATTTAGTATTGGAGGGCAGCGTGGAGGGTAAAAATCGTAGAGGGGGACTAAGAGATGAGTACACTAAGCAGATTCAGAAGGATGTAGGCTGTAGTACGTACTGGGAGAAGTAGCATGGAGAGCTGCATCAAACCAGTCTCAGGACTGAAGAGCACAACAACAACAAATGTACATCCCGCCTACCGATTTCCTGAAATAGTTTAACAATTTGTACAAGTCAGTAACGCGTTGGTCCATCTTTGGGGCTGAAGCGTGAATAGGTCACTGCGTCCCACAAGAAATTTCGCATTGTTTCAATCGAAAATGGTAGAGAAAAAATTTTCTGGTCATGTTAATGATGTAAACGGTAACTGTTTAGAACTACGCCACAATGATGGTGGCGAATTAAAAAAAAAAAAAAGTTCAAATGTGTGTGAAATCCTATGGGACTTAACTGCTAAGGTCATCAGTCCCTAAGCCTACAGATTACTTAACCTAAATTATCCTAAGGAGAAACACACACACCCATGCCCGAGAGAGGACTCGAACCTGCGCCGGGACCGGCCGCACACTCCATGACTGCAGCGCCTGGCGAATTCGAAACAAACAATTTCATACAAGACAATCATAGTCTATAAAGTCAGGAAATAACCTCAAGATGCCTACAAAAGTCACCAAAATCACTGCGCCTGTGTGGTGCGAGTGTTTCGTAACATCTTCTTGCCCTCTTACACCATGGGCTTAACAGTGCACTTGTAAATTGTAAAACTGACGTTTGTGCAGATTTTACCTCACTATTCTGTAAATTGTATCAATGTAAAATTAACAATTAAATTGTTTTTCCTCGGGCACTCGTAGTATGATAAACTTCGACGTTAGGGTTAAGTTTAGAACGAATTGGAAGCGTAATTAGTTTTTGCATAAGTTGGTCTAAAATCTTTCCCTTTTATTACTCTCACAGGAAAGATTAACTTACCAATGTCAATGCATTACGGTGGCGTCAGAGGGCGAGACGATATTTGAAAACGTCATGCAGCGCGCATGCGCAGTAGCTTAAGTTACTTTTGTAGGTCAATTTCATGCTATTTTGCGTCTTTAACACAGCTGTTCGTCTTGACTTCACGTGCACCACTGTGGTACGCAGCAAACCGTTATTGTTTACACTGTGTATTTGGACATTATTGATGAGTTTTTGTGTGATATTTGAAACCACTGGTAATCATGCATTTGGGGTTATCCATCATGCACATAGTCTTTGGAAATTAGAATGTGTTTATAGCAAACTTTTACGTTCATCTTTTCATTACATTAAAGGACATCATATGTCCACGTTTGCAACCATTTCACTTTATACGCTTGCACAGTATGTAGTTTTATTTAGTGCTTTGTTCCTGTTTTACTATTTCGCCACAGTAGAAAGCGCTGTCTCTTTGCTTCACCATGCTTCATTCTGATATGTTTCATCGTATCTAGTGCCAGAAGCGATACCACTAAGAAAAATATGGTTGAAATGGCTCTGAGCACTATGGGACTTGACTTCTGAGGTCATAAGTAAAACTTAGAACTACTTAAACCTAACTAACCTAAAGACATCACACACATCCATGCCCGAGGCAGGTTTCTAACCTACGACCGTAGCGGTCGCGCGGTTCCGGACTGTGGCGCCTAGAACCGCTCTGCCACTTCGGCCGTCACCACTAAGAATTAGCGGATGCATGCAGTTCGTAACAACAGTATCTCCAGATTAGTCTACTCTACATAATTTTCTTCATTAATTGTCGGGAGTTGATAATTCTTACTCTGAGTTCATTATTTCATAGTATACAGACAGCAAATGCATTATCTAGCACGAGTTTTGTCAGCGAGCTGAAACTCATTTCGCTTCCTGTGCCCGGGTTCCCGGGTTCGATTCTCGGCAGGGTCAGGGATTTTCTCTGCCTCGTAATGACTGGGTGTCGTGTGATGTCCTTAGGTTAGTTAGGTTTAAGTAGTTCTAAGTTCTAGGGGACTGATGACCATAGATGTTAAGTCCCATAGTGCTCAGAGCCATTTGAACCATTTTTTTGAAAACCATTTCACCGTTATGCAGTAATGGTCAATCGACGGCAGGCTTGCAAGACAGATGGTTCAAATGGCTCTGAGCACTATGGGACTTAACTGCTGAGGTCATCAGTCCCCTAGAACTTGGAACTACTTAAACCTAACTAACCTAAGGACATCACACACATCCATGCCCGAGGCAGGATTCGAACCTGCGTCCGTAGCGGTCGCACGGTTCCGGACTTTAGCGCCTAGAACTAACGTAAGGACATCACACGACAAAATCTGAAACTTGTACACTTTATACATGTATACGTTCGCTTAAATGACAACAGTGCAACATTACACCTGAGAGATAGTTAAAAACTAGTAAGTTTCATACTGATTTCAGTAAACCTAAACGTAACCAGATATGTGTGTATTAACTACCTGATTTTATAACCAAAAGGTGTTTTGCACTTATTCCTTTAGCACCTCCAACGATTTCTTATGCTCATTGCCTTTCCGCTTGACGAACGCCAGGTTGATGCTTATCCGTTTTCAGCTTCCCGTAACACTAACAAATACGTTGTTGATAAAGATCTGAATTGAAATTAAGTGCAAAATAATTCTCATCGTATCACGTGAGAAACGTGTATTTATATTTGTAGCTGAAATAGTCTGACTCGCGTTGATACCCCTTTATGGTTTGCGTTTCTTGTAGAAATTACCACCATCGGCTCGGTATCTCATTTCAGCATCGTGGATATGGCGTGTGCTGGTTCC